>NC_138806.1:607500-975028 GCF_965178545.1 Coloeus monedula | reverse complement strand
TTCCAGAGCCAGGAATGAACCCCCCAACACCCCGAATTCTGTCCCACAGAGGATCCACAGCTCCCCCCATCCCAAATCTTCCCGACTCCGCACTTTTTATCCCTGCAAAAAGAGCTTTTAAATCTCGGAGGCTGCTCTGAGCTGGGGGATGGGAAACGAGCTCCCCTTTATCTTTATCCCTGTTTTTTTCCGGCTGCAGGATCATTTCTTTTATGGCCCAGGGTGTAAAACTCCGGGGTCAGGACCCCAATAACTGCCTGGGCTCAGTCCCTGGCAGATTTTCCTGGAGCTTTTCCACCTTTGGCTCTGGTTTATTAAAGGAGCAGCACAGATGGAGAGCTTTAGCTGGAGGAAGCCAGACTGAACCAGGGATTGGGATAAAAGCTGCACATTGGGAAGGTGGGGGAAGCCCAGAAGGTCCCCGAGGGATAATTAATTAGAGGAGGTTGTTAATGGCTGTAATTAGGTTAAAAATGACTTTCTGGGAACAGGGATTGGGGTGGGAGCTGAATGCCGGAGATCCCTCCAGCTCTCCTGGGAAAAGGCTTTGGAGCCCTCAGAGGATTTCAAAACAGTCAGAAAATCCCAGGAATGAGCCCTTCCCTCTCCCAGCAGCAAAACTCTGACAAAATCCATGGAAAAAGGGAAACCCTGGAGCTGAAAGTCCCAAAATCTGTTCTGTCCTCAGCCCCTCCCATGTGGAAGGGGCATGTGGGGCTTTGGGGAGGGATGTTCTCCCGACTGGAATTCTCCATTTTCAATGGAAACTCTGGGATGGGGAAGGTTTCCAGCAGCTGCAGCAAAGCCCTGGAATTTGCCCCAGTTTAACCCAAAGTCCTGGAGATCCCCTCCGCAGGCTCCAGCTCCCAAATCTTGGCCAGGATGGGATTTTTAAGGAAGACAAATCTTCTCCATCACTGCTGGAGCTGCCAGGTGGGGCCAGCTCCAGGAGCTGTTCCCAAACTCTTTGAGCATCAGGCACCACACAATGCCCTGTCCGGCCCTTCCCATCCCTGGCCATCCAATCCTTCCCATCCCTGGCCATTCATCCCTGGCCATCCATCCCTGGCCATCCATCCCTGTCCAGCTGGGGGGAAGAATTATTCCACTGGCTTTTTTCCATGTGCCTGAGGAGTATCTGGGGTCAATCCCTCCCTCCCTCCCTCCCTCCATCCATCCACCCATCCATCCATCCATCCCTCCATCCATCCCTCCCTGTGGATGTGTCTCTGCTGGTTTCCAGGGAAGCCGGTGATTCCCAGGTATCCCAGCAGAGTTTCTCATAAATCCCATGGATATTTTGGTGTCATCTGGAAGATTCCCACTGTTCTCCATCAGGAAACTCTCTCCTCCTGCCTCTTTCTCTACCCTTGGAATGTGTTTTCCTGGGAAAACCCCAGCGGGCTGGACAGGACCCAACACTCAGAGCTGCTGCGGCTCAACTCCAACCACGGAAGAGCAAAGCAGGGAAGTCACCAGGGATGAAATCCCTCCTGGAGCTGGAATTACTGTGGGACTTTGGGGAACTGCGGGAATGCAGGACTGCGGGACTGCATGGGAAATAACCCGGAAAAGCTGCCCCCATCCCAGGAAGTTTGAAGCAAGGCATCAAAAACCTGTCAATGACGGGGATGCATCCAAGGGGCATCAATCATGGAGAAGGAACCTTTCCCACGGAGCCCCAGAGGGATCCTGGGCTGGAACGGGAATTTGGGACTTACCCTCTGCTCCTGGGTGGCCACAAAGGTCTGGAATCCAGGGGCCACCCCAAATCCCAGCTCCTGGACAAAGGGAGGCTCGGACTGGCTGTGGATCTGCACTTTGACTCCAGCCTCGAACGTCGTCTCCTCTGGAAGAGAGGGGGGAGGTTAAGGAGCTCCAGAACAGCTGGAATGTTCCCGCCTGGATGATCGGATCTCTGGGATCTGAGGGAGGAAATCCAGCAGCAGGATTTGCTGGGAGCAGCCCACTCCCAGGCCTCATCCCAAATCACCTCCCATCGGCACCAGGAGCATCCCGGCTCCTGATCCCAACGGCTCCAGCCTGGGCTGAACTTCCAAGGAAGAGAAACCAGGAGGGGACCTTCCTTTTCCCACTGGAATTCAGTCCCAGGACACTTTGGGGACGTTCCCACATCGCCAAACCAAACCAGCTCCTCCGTCCCCAACCCGAGCCCTTCCCACGCTCCTTGAGGTCTCCAGTGCTGAGGATTCATGGATTCATGGATGCCCCTCTGCTGTCCCATCCCTGACACAGCCCGAGGCCACTTGGGAATGTTGGTCATGAAATGACATCAAAAATGTCCTAAATTCCAAGGAATTTTGGGTTTGGCAGCTGCTCCAAGCTGGAAAAGCCTTTTGGGCTCGGACACATCAGAGCTCGGGTGATGGGAGGTTCCCACATCCTGAATCCACGTGGAGTAACTCGAGGTCAGTCCCTCCTTTCCACTCAAAGGAGTGGGAAGAAGTCCCAAAGTGACTTCGGGAGCGGAACTGATGGGATCAGATCAGCCCCGCAGGCTGTCACCTCCTCTCCTCGGGATTCCTGCTGCTCTCACATCCCAACAAAGCCAGGATTCCATCTGGGACCCAGCATTGACGAGGGAGTTGTTAACGAGGCCCCATTTGCCCTAAACCTGGAACATTCCCGGATCTGGATCCACGCTGGTGGCCAGCAGTGCCACCTCCACATCCCAGGAGTTTCTGGAGGAGGATGAATCATTCCTCAGCTTCCCACTATTCTGCAGGATTTCCCCACTATTTCATTGTGCATTTCAATTTCCGACAGCTCTGGGAGAATCCCAGGAGCCGGGAATCCCAACCATTCCCAGCCAGGAGCTGCTTCTCCAGGGGCTGCAGAGAGGGCTGGGAGGACACAGGCAGGGGACAAGGGGACAATCAGGGGACACTGGCTGAGGTTCTGTGGATCTCAGGGATTCCGGATTTAACTCTGGCAAAGGGATCTGCCGCCCTCTCCCAAGAGGATTTTCCTCACAGAATCATGGAATCATGGAATGGTTTGGGTTGGAAAGGGCCTTAAAGCCCACCCAGTGCCAGCCCTGCCCTGGCAGGGACACCTCCCACTGTCCCAGGCTGCTCCCAGCCCCAATGTCCAGCCTGGCCTGGGCACTGCCAGGGATCCAGGGGCAGCCCCAGCTGCTCTGGGAATTCCGTCCCACCCTCCCAGGCAGGAATTCCTTCCCCAAATCCCACCTAAACTGACCCTGCCCACCCAGGAGCTTCCAAAGGCAAACAAAGCAAAGGTGGGGATGGGTTTAGGCTGGGATTTGCCGGGATAAACGGGAGCATCCCAGTGCTCCGATCCTGCCCCTTCCAGCCCCTCCGAGGCGTCACCTCCCAGCTCAGCAAAGCCACAGCCAGGAGTTGCTCTGGATCCGCACATTCCTGCAGTTCGGGGAACAACCCCCTGCCAGCTCTTCCCAAATGCCTTTGGCGATGGAGAACATCCCAGTCCCATCCCAATCCCATCCCAGTCCCATCCCAATCCCATCCCAGTTCCATCCCAATCCCACCCCAGTTCCATCCCAATCCCATCCCAGCTCCATCCCAATCCCATCCCCGTCCCATCCCAATCCCATCCCATCTCCACAGCCCCACAGCATCCCGGGATCTGCCCCAGCTGCCCAAATCCCAGACCAAGCCAGGCTCAAACTCTTCCCGAGCTCCCCCAACTCCTCCAGCTCCCGCTGTTCCCGCTCCTGCCGATCCCACCCACCCCCACGGCTCCGCCGGGTGTTGATCCCCTTCCAGCACTCCGGAGGAGATTCCATCTGCTTCCCTCAGTAATTCCCTGACACCTCCGATGAAAAAATTCCTGTTTCGTTTAATTTGTTGGGCAACAGGAATTGTTTTCCCAAAATATTTTCCAGCCAGAATCGCTCTGCCCATTTCTGCACCTGCCCCAGCTCGAATTCCACGGATTTCCCGTGCCCAGGGGCCGTGCCCAGGTGTATCCATGGGTAAATTCCTGTCCATCCACACCAAGATCCAGCCTGCAGGTATCCAAAATAACCTCAAAACCAGCAGGATTTGGAATTTTAAAGGGGAAATCCTGGAATGAAGCCAGCGGCGCCCATGGAAAGGGAGGGAAAGGCCACACCATGGAAAAAAACATTGGAAAAAAGCCCCACAATGACAGAATTCCATCAGTGATGATAACCAGGAGAACAAAATAAACGGGATTTTTTTTAGAGGAGCTGCCAAGCCCAGGCAGCTTTCCTTGTTTCTCCTGCACCGGGATGAAACCGTAAACATGGAATTGGCTCGGAAAAATTGTCCCTTCCCCTAAAAAGTCTATTCCTTCCAAAATTTCTGCTTGCCACCAGGAGAGGGAAGTTAAAAGCCCAGCTTGGATGGAAACACCTGGATCAGAACTCATTAACTGCATCCTAAATATTCCCAGTCCATGCTGGGATTCAGGAGCTTTAGTGGGGATGAAACTTTTCCTGGAATTGAGGGAAAAGGGAGGGCCCAGCAGCACCAAAAACCTGGGATCGGGGTCATTCATTTCTGAAGGAATTTTCCCTGGACACAGCAAATCCCAAAGGGCTCCGTGGACTCTGAACGTCCCAAGGAAAAATCCCATCCATGATTTTATTCATATTTCCAATTTTAGGAATTTTTCTCCAATTTGAAAAATTTTTTCCCCAATTTTTTCCCGTTTTAACAGCACTTGGAATGGCTTTTTCTGGGAAAACCTCCTGGAGCTCTGGGGCTGAGCCGCTGCTCTTCCCTTCCCAGTTTTTATAATCACCCATCAATGTGGGGAAAACAACCCTGAAATCCTGGGATTGGCTCAGGGAAACTCAAATCAATCCCAATCCCTTGGGAGCTGGGCTGTCCCTCCCAGTTTTTAACCTCCTTTGGGATGTTGGGATCACTTCCTTCATCTCCAGCCCCACTCTCAGAGCCCAGAAATTCAGTTTTTAGCCCATCCTGGGTTGGGAATAATCCAAAATTCCTCAGAGAACTGCATTTTCCTACATTAAACCCATTCCTGCTCCCAACAAATCCCAAGCTGCTCTTTTCCCTGCAGGATTAAAGGAGCTTTAATTAAATCCGGGATTAATTCAGGATCTGCTCCCAGCTGGCTGCAGAGGGAAGCTCAGCTTCCTGCTCCTGCTGTTGCCTTGCCATGACTTTTCTGGGAAGAGCATCCCTGGAAAACTTGGCAAGGAGCTCCAGCAGGGCTCAGCTGGGACCAAGCTCATCCCTGAAAATTCAGGATTTAAAATCCCAAGTGCTGCCGAAAGCTGGGAGCTTCCCTGTGCCTGGACACATCCAACGCCCCGGGAATGAACAGCTGGAGCTGATGCCAGCACTGATTTATTGGGAAAACAGGATACAGCTGGAGCCAGGAGGGGTTTCTGGTTGGAACTGTTATCCCCAGCCCTGGAATTGTTATCCTCTGGAATTGTTATCCCAGCCAGCAGCTCCGTGGGGGATATTCCTGCTTGGAGAAAGCCGGAGCAGGTCCCACACGGCTCCACCTGGGAATTCCTCAGTCAATTCCCATCAATCTCCTCCTGCAGCGGGCAGAGGGAACAGAGCTGGGAAAGGTTTGGATTCTCCCAGATTTTCACTGTCCTTGGCCCCAGTTTCCCTTCAGCAGAATGGGAACAACCTCCCAAGGAATTCCTTGGGCTGGAAGCGTCTCCAGGAGCTCTCCCCACCCCCAGGAGCCCCCAAAGCCCAGGAGGGACTTGGGGGGGGGGGGGGGCAGCAGCCCCGGGATCCACATCTGGCAGGGACCCAGATGTGCCTCCTGGGCATCCTGGAGGGATTCCGGGTGTTCCTCGGGAAGGAAGGACCTGGATCCGGGCCAGACACGCCCCAGAGATGCCGTGGGATGTTGAGTTCATCCCAAGGTTTTCCAGCATCCTTTGCTTGGTGTCACCATGGGGAAGATGAGCCAGGGCTGCCCCACCTTCCAGGGACTCCCAATTCCCGGGGATTCCCACTTCCCAGAGATCCCCAACCTTCCCAGGGATCCCCAACCTTCCAGGGATCCCCAACCTTCCAGGGACTCCCAATTCCAGGGGATTCCCACCTTCCAGGGATCCCCCATTTCCCAGGAGCCGCCCCACCTCCTGTGTGACCCCTGGGAAGGGCAGGAATTCCCAGCACTGGGATCGAGCCCCCCGAGCTGCTCTGGGTGTGCTCCCTGTTCCCACCAACCCCGAGATTCCCGAAATCCACCCAGATCCCTCTCGTTATTCCGGGAAGTGCGCAGGAATGGGATTTGTGTCCTCAGGTCGCTCCAGGCCCTGCTGGGCACCGCGGGCTCATCCCAGCCGGGGATCCCGGGATGTTCCCTGAGCTCCCAGGGAATCTCCTGCCCCTCCAACCCCTCCGTATCCAGGCAGGAACCTCGATCCAACTCCCAACGCTCGCATTTTTCCCAGACAAAGATTTACAGATTAAAACAAAATATCCAATTGCCATGGAAACACGGCTCCAAGGAAGCAGGAGCTGCAATCCCACCCTGGAAAAACCTGGACTTGTGAAGGCACCAGTTCCGCCGGTTTGGCTGGCCCGAGTGTGCTCTGGTTTCCACGGAATTGGGGCTTTAGTTCCCTGGAAGCTGCCTGGGAACGGGGAGGTGAAGCTGGAACCCGAGGGCTGATCCCAGCTGAGGCCACGCAGCCTTTCCAGGGAAAACCAGATTTGTCCTGGGGGTGTTTTTGCCGTGGGCTGAGCTCCGGGAGCAATTGGGGATAAGGAATTTCCTCATGGATAAAAGGGAGACGTCTGCCACATCCACCGGGAAAAGGGTGGGATTCCCGCTGGGATACGGCAGGAATGACATCCCGGGGGCTGCGCGGGGGCAGAGTGAGCCCAGCCCCGCTGGATTTCAGGGAATAAATTTATCCCGGAGCAAAGGAGGCTCAGGGGGGACCTTGTGGCTCTGCACAAGTCCCTGACAGGAGGGAGCAGCCGGGGGGTTCGGGCTCTGCTGGCAGGGAACAGGGACAGGAGGAGAGGGAACGGCCTCAGGCTGGGCCAGGGGAGGCTCAGGGTGGATATCAGGAAAATTTCCCCTTGGAAAGCGCGGTCAGGCCCTGGGAGGGGCTGCCCAGGGAGGTCTGGAGCCATCCCGGTGGAGACACCTCCGCTGCCGTTTCCATTTGCTTCAGGGGGAAGGGAACGGCAGGAACGGGAGAGAGAGGAAAATCGGCTTTGCCAGCAAAAGAGGGACACTCAGGGAATTTGGGATGGAGCAATGGCTGGGAAAGAAGCAGCGGGATCTGATCCCAAGGGATGAGGGCACAGAGCCAATGCTTCCCTCTGGCACCTCTGGAATTCCACCCTGGAAGTGTCCGAGGCCAGGCTGGGATAGGGGGAGGTGTCCCTGCCCATGGGACGGGCTTTGAAGTCCCTCCCAGCCCAAAGCATTCCATGATTCTGGAATTCCTACAGCACCGAGTGGGATAAATATCCAGGATAAATCCCGATCCCACCTTCCCTGGGCTGGGACCCAGAGCTTCCCGACAGAAATTCCTGATTTATCTCCCATTTTCCTTTCTTTGGGTGCCTCCCACCCCATCCCTGGGCCATGGAGAGGGGAAGAAGCCGCAGCTCCAGAGCTCGTCCAGCTCCTCCCCAGCCTGGAGAGGATTTTCCCTGCTCCCTCCTTTCCCAGCTCCCTCCTTCCCGAGGAGCAGGAGGTGTTGTACAACCCCACGGAGCCGCTGTGCTATTTTTAGGGAACATATTGCATTTGCATCCCGAAGCTGGGGCCAGATGGCTCCGTGGATATCATTAAGGAGCTCCTTACATAATCCAGGAGCAGCAGGAAGCGCCAGGATTCCAGCCCAGGGCTGGGAAAGGTTCTGCTGGATAAGCAGCAGCCGGGGATTCAATATTCTGGCTCCTTGCTCCTATGAATTGTTAAAAAGAGGGAACAAATGTCTGGGAACTGCTCTCGCGGGGGTCAGCCCAGGGCAGGCAGGGATGCTCCTGCCAGCTGATGCAGCTTCCATGACCAAGGAATACAAATCCCCTTCCCACCTCGGCATCCCTTGGGAATCCCGTGTGGCAGTGAAAGGAGGAGGCAGGAGAGCCAAAATCTCCGGAGCTCCGTGGGTATCATTAAAGAGCTCCTTACAGCATCCAGGAGCAGCAGGAAGCTCCAGGATTCCAGGCAGGGCTGGGAAAGGTTCTGCTGGATGAGCAGGCGCCAGGGGTTCAATATTCCAGCTCCTCGCTCGTGCCCTATTAAGCTTCATTTTTAATCATTTAAAGGAGGGAACGAGTGTCCCATACCCCGCTCTCCCGCTGGGATCATCCTGGCAGACAGGGAGGCTCCTGGGATGCTGCTTCCACGATCCCTCCGTGCTGGGGAAGGAATACAAATCCCCTTCGCACCTGAGCATCCCTTGGGAATCCCGTGGGGCAGCGAAGGGGCAGGAGGGAGCAGCGCCCGAACTCCGGAGCCATCCCGGTACCTCCGGCATCGCCGCAGCTGCTGCGGGAGCCGGAGCAGGGAGGGAGCCGAGATTCCCTGGAGGAGAGGGAGGGAGGGAGGGATGTTCCCGGCATCCAGGGCCGGGGGTGGCACCCGCTGCCAGCTTGGTTCGGCTGCTGCCCCAGGGACAGGTGATGCCATGAAGATTTTTGCCTTTTCTTTTATACCCCTGTTATACCTTTTTACAGCTTCTGTATTCCCAGTGCTTTTTGCCTACATTCTTGGACTTGTTTGTCAAGCTGAGAGACTCAACATTTTAGAAGCTTCGTACCTAGGGATCAGTGTGCCCCAGAGCCCAAGGTCCTCTCCAGAACACATTCTGTAAACCAAGATAGAACCATCCAGGAGAAGGTTCCTTGGGGAGGGGGGCTCACTTGAGCCTCTCATTGGGGAATCTTTGATAGATCTGCTAATTAGTAACACCTAAAATGTTCTACCCAATGCTGGGGGGGGGGGGGGGGGGCGGAAGAAGAGAGACACAGAGACACAGGGAAAGACTCGGGGGGTGCATCTCGATGCACATGACCTGGACGTGTGCACCTAAGGATCCTTAAGAATAAATACCAAGGTAAAATCCCTTTTCCCCTTCTAACCGTGTGTGCCTCTTGATTTTAAGACCAGGAAAAGGCATCACAGGGATGATCCCAAATAACTCAAAATAAGGGAAAACAGCTTGGAAAGGCACAGGAGCAGATCCCGCTCATCCCTCCCCCGCCAGGAGCTTCGCTGCTGCCCCTGGAACATCCTGAGAAATGAAACAGGGAAAAGCTGCTGCTGATTGCAGCTGGTGGAGGAGCCAGAGGGAAGCAGAATTCCCGGGGATGAGGAGGGGTCCTGGCACTGCTGCTGCTCCTTTGGGATGGAGGGATGGATGGATGGATGGGATGTCCAAGGGTCCAGCCAGGATGAAAGGGAGATCAGGGAATCCTGGAATGATTTGGGTGGGAAGGGACCTCAAAGCCACCCAGTGCCAGCCCTGCCCTGGCAGGGACACCTCCCACTGCCCCAGGCTGCTCCCAGCCCCAATGTCCAGCCTGGCCTGGGCACTGCCAGGGATCCAGGGACAGCCCCAGCTGCTCTGGGCACCCTGTGCCAGGGCCTGCCCATCCTCCCAGCCAGGAATTCCTTCCCAAAATCCCATCCAGCCCTGCCCTCTGGCACTGGGATCCATTCCCTGTGTCCTGTCCCTCCATCCCCTGTCCCCAGTCCCTCTCCAGCTCTCCTGGAGCCCCTTTAGGCCCTGGAGGGGACTCTGAGCTCTCCCTGGAGCCTTCCCTTCTCCAGGAAAGGATTTTCCCTCTCTCTATCCCAAGGCATCCCAAAGCCTTGCAGCTCCTCCCTCCCTTTGTCCCCCCAGCCCTGTCCCCTCCTGCCACCCCCACCCCCTCTGGAGGATTTTATGGGTAAATAAATGGAAATAGAAAACATTTGCCCTGAGTTCCAGTGGCATTCCCAGCTCCGGGGGCAGCAGGAGGGCTGAGATTTCCCAACCAAGCCGGGAAAACTCCAGGCAGCTCCTCCTGCTGGAATTGGGCCGGAGAGAGGGAAAAGAGACCAAAATATCAGCCTGGAGATGCAGGGAGGGAATGGGGCTGGCACGGGGAGGTTTTCAAGGAATGGGGAGGAAACAGCAGGAGATGAAATCCAGGAATGGGATAAGAACGAGGCAGAGCTGACCCCTGATGGATTCTCCAGGAGAGACAAACCTAATTCCTCATCTTCCTATCAACCCCATCCATCCATCCATCCATCCATCCATCCATCCATCCATCCATCCATCCATCCATCCATCCATCCATCCCTTGACTTATTGAGATGGAAAATCCCTTTTTAAGCGTGGGTGGCTCCAGCCCGGATCTCATCCCGTTCCTCTCCCAGATCCGCCCTCCCAGGTGCCCACGCCCCACGGCAGGGGACTCCAGCAGCCCTGAAGTGGAAGTGGCACCCCCAGCTCTGCTCACCGGGGGGGTGGATGGGGACAGGGAATGGAGCAGCCCAGGAGCGGCTGGGACGGGAGAGGAGCGGCAAAGGCGGGATTTGGGAGGAGCCCAGCACAGCTTGGGTTGTGTCTGGCGAGGGGAAGGCTCCGGATCCTCTCTATAAATATTCCCAGGCAAACACCAGACGGGAGCAGAACATTTCCACCGGCAGGAAAAACAGTGGGGAAAACAAAGGATCGGGACTGGAACGGGTTTTCCCGGGATTGCGACCCCAGCCCCGTTATCCGGGGGTGCCGCAGCCGGGTCCCAGCCCCAGCTGAGGGGACAGGTGGCAACAGAGAGGGGCCTGGACATTTTCCCCTCAGATCAGCTCTGACATCCCTTGGGATGCGGGCTGTGAGCTGCTCCAGCCCGGAATTACAGGGAGTCTCCATGAGCTGCAGGAGCTGGAGGAAAAGGTTGGAAAAATGATGGAAAGAAGCCCTGAGGGGAACACTCAGGGGGCTGGAGGAGCAAACTGGGGATCCTCTGCTCCTCACTGGGACCAGACTGGCACTGGATCCAGACTTTGGCTTCGGGGAGATGCTGGATGAGGACAGAACTGGGGGAAAACGCGGTCCCGCCCTGGAGGTGACGCTTCCAAGAGAGCCGGAGGTCCCCTGGGTGGACCCAGGGTGAGCAGATCCCAAGGAAAAGCTGAGCTGGCTCAGAGCCCTTTTCTCCAGGTGTGAATTCCATGCAAGAGGAAACGGCCTCAGGCTGTGCCAGGGGAGGCTGAGGTTGGAAAATTCCGTCATGGAAAGGGTGCCGTGGTGGAGTCCCCGTTCCCGCAGGGATTCCAGCCCCCGTGGATGTGGCACTTGGGCACAGGAGCCAGTGGTGGCCTGGGCAGTGCTGGGGGGTGCTGGACTCAGAGGGCTTTTCCAGCCTGAACAATTCCATAACTCTGGGTTCCAAGGCATCTTTCCCCATAGAGACCAGGAATTCTGCCTCCCCTGCCCGGCACATTTAACACCAAATCCCTCTCTCCCACCCCCCTTCTCCTTCCAGAGCTTCCAGGGACAGAAAGGAGCCTTTTCCATCCACAACCTCCTTCCCTTCCCGCTGCTCCCGCTCCAAAACATCCGAGCAGCTCCTCGAGTGGGATCCTCTATCACTCGGCCAAACCCCGCAGACGGCTCTTCCCGGCTCTTCCCGGCTCTTCCCGGCTCTTCCCTCTTTTCCCGGAGCAGAGGCAAAGCAAACCCACACCACAGACATTCCAACGGCTCCGCTCCACACGGGCACAGCCCCTTCCCAGGGCTCCCGGCTTTCCCTGGCGGTGGCAGAATTCCAAACCCATCCCAGCCAGCCCCGTTTGTGCCCAGGGACTGGAGACTCTGCTCCGCCCCAGCTCCGGTGTGACTGTCCCTGCCAGGACCGTCCCTGTCCCTGTCCCTGTCCCTGTCCCTGTCCCTGTCCCTGCCCTGTCCCTGCCAGGACCGTCCCTGTCCCTGTCCCTGTCCCTGTCCCTGTCCCTGTCCCTGTCCCTGTCCCTGCCCTGCCCTGTCCCTGCCAGGACCGTCCCTGTCCCTGTCCCTGTCCCTGCCCTGCCCTGTCCCTGCCAGGACCGTCCCTGTCCCTGTCCCTGTCCCTGTCCCTGTCCCTGCCCTGTCCCTGCCCTGTCCCTGCCAGGACCGTCCCTGTCCCTGTCCCTGTCCCTGTCCCTGTCCCTGTCCCTGTCCCTGCCCCTGTCCCTGCCCTGCCCCTGCCCTGTCCCTGCTGTGCCGGAACACGAGGGGGGATGGGAGTGTGGCCTGCAGGTGCCCCGTGGCTCCCGTCAGTGTCCCCAGGTGCCAGGGGAGCCGTGCCCACAGCCCCCCCCCTGTCCCCAGCTGTCCCTAAAGCACAGGGAGGACGAGCTTCCCTCACTCCATGAGGGGACAGCAGGAGGGAAAAGGGCCGAATCCATGGATTTGGGCGCCGTTCGCACACCCAGCGCCATCCTCCTCCCCTGCCCCCCTGGACTGTCCCTCTCTGTCCCAGCTGCCTCCTCCCCGCACCTGCAGATTCATTTTGTCCCCTCCACCCCCTCCAGAGCCAGCGGCTCCTTCCCAGACCCGCCTGCCCCAGGGAAGCCCAGCAGGAGCCTTGGGAGCTCCCTCCGAGCGGGTTTTTACTGGCCCAGAGCTGGGCATTCGTCCCTCCGGAGCAGATTATTGATTATTCCGGAGCAGATTCTTTATTCCTTCGGAGCTGTTGGTTTGCTCCTCCAAAGCTGATTATTGATTCCTCCAGGGCAGATTCTTTAACATTCCACACCAGATTATTTTGTCCTCCAGAGCAGACTTTTTGTCCCTCCAGAGCGAATTCTTCACTCCTCCAGTGTGGATTATTTCATATTCCAGAGCAGATGATTTACTGCTTCAGTGAAATTTACTCCTTCAGAGGGGATTATTTCATCCTCCAGAGCAGATCATTTAATACTCCAGACCAAATTATTTCATACTCCAGAGCAGATTCTTTGTCCCTCCAGAGCAAATTCTTCCCTCCTCCAGCGTGGATTATTTCATATTCCAGAGCAGATGATTTATTGCTTCCGACAAAACGATTTCCACTCTTTCAGAGCAGATTATTTATTCCTCCAGAGCAGTCATTTGTCCTCCAGAGCAGATTCTTTGCTCTTTCCGAGCTGTTTATTTATTCCTCCAGAGCAGATTGTTTGATATTCCAGAGCAGATTCTTTGTCCCTCCAGGGCAAATTATTTTTTCCTCCAGAACAGATTATTTTTCTCCTCCAGAGCAGATTCCTGGCTCCTCCTGAGATGATTATTTCATATTCCAGAGCAGAGTTTTTGGCCTTTCAGAGCAGATTTTTCACTCTTTCGGAGCAGATTCTTTGCTCCTCCAGACCAGATGATTTCATATTCCAGAGGAGATGATTTCCAATTCCAGAGCAGATGATTTCCAATTCCAGAGCAGATGATTTTTTCCCTCCAGAGCTGCCCCAAGCGATGCTGGTTTAAGAGAACATTCCCAGCTCCTGCTGCCGCTCAGCACAATGAAAACACTTCCAGAGCCTCTCCAGCAGGGAAAACCCTTCCCCAGGAGGGGAAAACCCTTCCCAGGAGGAAAAACCTTCCCAGGAGGAGAAACCTCTTCCCGGGAGCAGAAAACCCTTCCCACACCAGCACAGGGAATTCAGGAATTGCCCTCGGGAAGCACCAGCCAGAAAAAGTGGGAGCAAAGGATGATCCCTGAGCCAGAGGGATTAATCCAATGGAATTTAATTAGCCCTTGGAATTTTATCTCCAAAGCTTTTTGCAGCCCTGAGCTCTCCTGGCGTCTCCCTGGGGCTGAGTGAAATGCTCCGAGCTCTTCCAGGAAGGCAACGGAGCCACACAGGGAAGGGTCGGGATCAGAGAGGCTGGGAATGGCCTGGATCATTCCCAAGGGAAACCAGAGCACCCCAAACCTCACGTGAGGCCCTGGGACCTCGCTCCCCGTGCTTGGGAAAAACAGGAGTAAAAATCCAGTGTTTGCAAACAACTTCGGAGCTCCTGGCACAGGGAACAGCCCCCAACTTCGTCACCTTGGTGGCACCATCCCAAATCCCAAAGCTTTCCCCATGTTTTCCCACAGATTCCCAAATATTCCTGCTGGTCCAAGGGCTCCTATTTCAGCTGTGGGCATTTGGCAGCAGCAAAGGCTCCGAGGAAAGCTGGGCATGCAGATTTCATTGCAATCCCTTGGTTTTCAGGGCCTTATTTCGGCTTTCCCAGATTCCCAGAGTTCGGATTCCCTCGGTTTTGCCTTCAATGAACATTTCCCCGAATTTGGGGCTTTTTTGTTTTCCTTTTTAAAGGAGCCTTTGGGAGTAGCCTCAGCCCTGGAAGGATTTTCCTGGGTTGGGTTTGGGGTCGCAGCTTTTGGTTGAACAAAATTCTGGGACAATTCCAGGGAGGAGAAATTTCAGGGAAACTTCCAGGGCCTAAAGGGGCTCCAGGAGAGCTGGAGAGGGACTGGGGACAGGGAATGGAGGGACAGGACACAGGGAATGGATCCCAGTGCCAGAGGGCAGGGCTGGATGGGAGATTGGGAATTGGCAGTTCCTGGCTGGGAGGGTGGGGAGGGGCTGGGATGGAATTCCCGGAGTTGTTTTGCTTAAAAATCCCCCGGGAAAAGCCACGCCCAGGAGCCCCAGCTGGGGCTGCACTGGGAAAATCCTGATTCCTGGAGAGGCTGGGAATTCCCAGGCGCGAAAACCGGGACAATCCCCCCAAACCCAGCGGCTCAGGGCTGTTCATCCCTCTGGAAAGGGGAATGAATAGGAAAGGAGAAGGGGCCTGGAACAACCCAGAGGGGCTCAGGCCAGGAGAAGCCGTTGGTTTTACTGGAATAGGGAAATCTGCTCTTGGATCAGCCCATCCCAGGCAGGGGCACCTTCGGGAGGCTGCTCTGTGTCACCTGGAACGTGCTGGGTCCTGGCCCTTGTCCTGGTGAGAGCCGGGATTCCCTGGGTCAGCCAGAATTCCCCAGATTATCCAGAATTCCCTGAATCAGACGGAATTCCCTGAGTTAGCCAGAATTCCCCGGATTATCCAGAATTCCCTGAATCAGACGGAATTCCCTGAGTTATCCAGAATTCCCTGGATTACCCAGGATTCCCCGAATTAGCCAGAATTCCCTGGATTAGCCTGGATTCCCTGGATTACCCAGGATTCCCCGAATTAGCCAGAATTCCCTGGATTAGCCTGGATTCCCAGCGGGAGCAGATCCCCGTTTCCTCCTCCCGCAGCGCCGTTTCCTCTGCCCCAGAAGCTGAATCGTTTCCTCCTGAGCAGCACCAAACCCCCCCCGGCGCGGCTCAAAGGCTCCTCAGGGTTTGGGTCCTCGAGGTTGATGCAAACCCCACGAACTCCCGGGTTCGGGAATTGCTCTCCAGGCCCTCTGGAATTCTCCAGGAGCTGAGGAGAGCCAAGGCAGGGCTTGGAAAGCGATTTTTGCTCTGCTGAGATGGAGCAGGAGCTGCTGCTTCCATGCGCCCGGGGGTTTGTAGGAGCTGCTCCAGGCCTGGATTGCCCCAAGGGATATTTTCCTTGAAACCCAAAGGTGGTTTGGGTTTAATAAACAGGGGAATGTTCATTTCTGGCCGCTCTGGGATTTCTGAGCCCGAAAGAGGGGATGTTTCAGCCCCCAAAAGCAGCTGGGAGGGAGCAGGAGCCTGAAATTCCCCATGAGGGGTCTCCTCAGCAGGCAGGGAGGGAAGTGATGGAAAACATTCCCGTGTTGTGTCCATCAGTCCCTCTGCTGTCCAGGATGAGCCGAAGCTGAGGCCCGGCCGGGAGCTGCTCTGAGGAACCTTCAGCCCATCCTGGTGCTCTCAGCACCTCTTGGAGCATCCTCGGGGTCTCGTTTGGGCATTTAAACAAAAAATGATAAAACCCCAGGAATCCTGAGGGTTGTTTGCCACAGGAATTTCATCTCCTGCTTTCCCAGCAGCCAGGCCCCTCGACATGGCTGGGAAACTGCTCCCATTCCTGGCTCCTGCTGGAGAATCCCAGGCCTTGGGGATTGGAAGGGACTGGAAGGATGCTCCGTTCCTACCCCTGCCCTGGCAGCGACACCTCCCACTGTCCCAGGCTGCTCCAGCCCCGTCCAGCCCGGCCTGGATCCCGGGATCCAGGGGATCTCAGCCTCCCAGGAAACCTCCCAGCGACAGTGGAGACAGGAATGCCGTGGGAAGGAAGAACTCAGCTCCTTCCATCCCATGGATCTCCCCGTGCCCACATTCCTCTGGCTCTGGAACACCTGGATCCTGCCCTGCATCCACCTCCAGGGCTGGAATTCCCTTGGAGAGCCCGGCTGGGCGCAGCCAGGGATTGAATTCCAAACACACTGGAATTATTATGCAAATATTTGGAAATAATCAAGTGCCGCCCTCCCCTCAGAGGAGCTGAAGGAGGCGTTGCCGTGGCAACAGCCACTCTCAACCACCAGCGTTCCCATTTGGGATTCTGGAGGTGTCCAGGGAGCTCCAGAGGATCCAGGATGGTCTGTCCAGGAGAAGGCCAAGGTCAGCTCCAGGGCAAGCAGGTCCTCCCAGGGCTGGGCCCAGGAGCTCCTCCTGCCCCACCTGAGCACATCAAAGCCCCGTGGGTGGAGCTTTTCCGTGAATCCTGCACAATTCCAGGTTTAATTCTCGGTCACTGCCAGCACAATCCAAGACCAGGATGTCAACCCAGGTCCAGGGATACGAGAATCCAAAATCAGCCCAGGGTCAGGGACATGAGAGTCCAACATTAACCCAGGTCCAGGACAGGAGAATCCAATGTCAACACGGGTCTAGGAATATGAGAACCCAAACTAACCCAGAGCCAGGGACAGGAGAGTCCAAAATCACCCCAGGGACAGGAGAATCCAACATAACCCAAGTCCCAGGATTTGAGAATCCAGCCCTAACCCAGCCCCTGGGACAGGAGAATCCAGCCCTAACCCAGCCCCTGGGACAGGAGAATCCAGCCCTAACCCAGCCCCCGGGACAGGAGAATCCAGCCCTAACCCAGCCCCTGGGACAGGACACTTCCTCCTCGAGCCTCTGACCTTGAGCTGAGTGTGACTTCCAGCTCGGGCTGGGTGGGATGGGCACTGACGGGGTCGGGCTCGGGGGCAGGATGGCACCGGCGGGTGTTGAACATCCCCGAGCCCTGGCACAAAGCTGGCTCCGGGCTCCGAGGGCACCGCAAGCCCCGGGAGCTTTGACAAAAGAACACTTGGGGTGGTTTTCTCTCCCTCAGGCTCCAGGCCATGGCCAGGACAGGTCCCCAGTACCTCTGGAACGCTCAGGGCTTGGAGGGTGTTAAAGGAGGGAGCAGAGCAGCAGCTGCCATCCCCCAACCCCTGGGGACGGCTCCGGTGCCAATGCATGGGGAGGGACCAGACTGGAGAACTCCTCCCTCAGCGCTTTCCCTCCCGATTTTTTATCCTCACTTATTTATTATTCCCTTTTTTTTTGCCTCCAGTGCAGTGCGAGGCTGATTCACTCCCTGAGGCTGATCCAGCTTTCCCAGAACCACGGGGATGGAAAAGCCCAGCACATTCCCAGATGTTCCTCCAAAAGATTCTCCAAGGGCAGCTCCAAACAGGCAGCAAAGTGGGAATGGTGGGACACCAGGGCTGGGTGTTCCTGGAGAACCTCACAGGGGTCCTGTCCTGTGAGAGAAGGCTGGGAGAGCTGGGAATGGTCACCTGGAGAAGCTCCAGGGAGAGCTCCAAGCCCCTTGCAGGGCCTAAAGGGGCTCCAGGAGAGCTGCAGAGGGACTGGGGACAGGGCATGGAGGGACAGGACACAGGGAATGGATCCCAGTACCAGAGGGCAGGGATGGATGGGATATTGGGAATTGGCAATTCCTGGCTGGGAGGGTGGGAAGGGGCTGGGCTGGAATTCCCAGAGCAGCTGGGGCTGTCCCTGCATCCCTGGCAGTGCCCCAGGCCAGGCTGGACATTGGGGCTGGGAGCACCCAGGACAGTGGGAGCTGTCCCTGCCAGGGCAGGGGTGGGATGGGATAATTTTTAAGGTCCCTTCCAGCCCAAATCCTCCTGGGATTCCCTGATGAGACCCCAGCAGGGCTGAACACAAAGCTCCAGGTGTTCATCAGCTCTGGGATGTCCCCAGGCCCTCCCTGGGGTGGTTCCTGTCCCCACAAAGTCCCCCAGGGATTTGTCCCCCCGTGGGGGATCTCTCCCTGTAGGAGATGAACCCTGAGGGGGAAGTTGCTCCTCACGTTCCCAGCCCCACCTCGAGCTGTTTTCCCTTTAAAGGCACAAGGCCTCAAAGCAATTCCCAAGGGAATGATGATCCCAGATCTCTGCCTCCTCCCCCTCACCTGGGCTGGCCCAGACTGGTTTGGAGCAGGAGCCAAAACGCGGGAGCAAAGCTCCTCTAGGAGCCCGAATGATCGATGGCACGGCAGGGCC
This sequence comes from Coloeus monedula, assembly GCF_965178545.1. Classification (NCBI taxonomy): domain Eukaryota; kingdom Metazoa; phylum Chordata; class Aves; order Passeriformes; family Corvidae; genus Coloeus; species Coloeus monedula. Next base: position 956,645 of record NC_138806.1, on the reverse strand, counting down.
GCGCTCGGCAGGGTCAAACACCACACAAAGGAAAGGGAATTGGGAGCAAATGGAGCCAAATCCCCGCTCTGCTCCGAGCAGGAGCTTGAGAGACGCTGGAGGGGGTGACAGAGCCACAGCGACACCGACCTGGAGTGAGACCTCTTCTTGTCCCTTCCCTGAGCCCCAGAACAGCCACAGCTGCTCCTGGGTGGGTCCCCCGGGGCTCTGCCACACAAAGAGCTCCTGGCAGGTTCCCAGCGCTTCTCTTGGCTTCGTTTCAAACGCCACCGTGGGCTCCGGGCAGCTGCAGCCGCTAAGGGCACCTGTGACCGGGTGGCCCTGGTGGCCCTGGTGGCCCCATCCTGTCCCCCAGCCCTCCTGCCCGTCCTTTGTGCAGCAGGCTCATTACAGGATCTGGCACCAGTGTTCCCACAGCTCCACATCCGCTCCAGGAGCTGCCATCCCAATCCATGGGGCCCGGGGACACCCCACAGCCCAGCGTGCCCGGTCAGCACCTCCTGCTCCGCGGCCAAAGGAGCTGCTCAGCCCCTCTGGGTGCATTCCTGGACAGATTCCATCCACCCCAAATGCTCCAGCTCCAAGGAATCCAGCCCTTGGCACACCCAGACAGCACCAAGCCAGCAAACACAACTCAGGGCAGCAAACATCCCCAAATTCCAAGGAGAAGGAAAACGCAGAGAGCAGCTGGAGTCCGCCTTGGACATGGCCTCCCAAAAACGCCTCTCCAGGGGAGCGGGATGTGCCAGAGCCTCGGAAGGGGTCCCACACTCCTGCCACCCACACGTGCCACCCTTGGGCCACCGGGGCTGGCCAGGCTCTCGCTCGCGGAGCTGGCTCAGGCACGGTCTGGGAAGGATGGGATGGGGTGGATTGGGATGGGGTGGAATGGGATAGGATGGGATGGGATGGGATGGGATGGGATGGGATGGGATCCATGGGATGGGATGGGATGGGATGGGATGGGATGGGATGGGATGGGATGGGATGGGATGGGATGGGATCCATGGGATGGGATCCATGGGATGGGATGGGATCCATAGGATGGGATGGGATGGGATGGGATGGGATGGGATGGGATGGGATGGGGTGGGATGGGATTGGGATGGGATGGGGTGGGATGGGGTGGGATGGGATGGGATGGGATGGGATGGATGGGATCCATGGGATGGGATCCATGGGATGCGATGGGATGGTTTTTCCCAGGAAATCACCCGAGGAAAAGGAAGCTCTTACCTGTTTCTCCCCAGATGGGCAGATACTCGTCCTGCTGGATGTCCAGCATGATTTCCAGGCCATTCCCTGTGCCCCCCTTCACCGTGGTGAGGAGAGGCCGCCCCTCCTCTCCTGAGTTAAACATGTAGCATTTCCCATATTTTGTAAACACCTGTGGGGAAAAAAGAGAGGAATTAGGGAATATTTCCCACAGAATCAACGGCCATTCCCAGCAGGCAGAGGGATGGGAGCCACGAGCTGCACGTCTGGGGGAAATACCCACACAAATATCCCCGGAAATATCCAAATAAATATCCCCGGAAATATCCATGGAAATATCCACACAAATATCCCCGGAAATATCCAAATAAATATCCCCGGAAATATCCATGGAAATATCCACACAAATATCCCCGGAAATATCCAAATAAATACCCCTGGAAATATCCTCACCAATATCCTCACCAATATCCCTGAAACACCCCCAGGAATCCCTCCAGCTTCCACCATTTGTTTAATCATTTGGGAAGAGAGGGAGGAAAAGCCGGGCACAGGGAAAGCTCCGGAGCCCCAAGTCCCTCTGACAGACACACACCGGCCTTGAGCTCCTGCTGAAATTCCCGCCATTCCCTGGTTCTGGCCGGAGTCTCAGCCCAGCCACGCCATGGGAATGCTGTCCCGACATTCAACATCCCATATCCCCAAAATTCCTCCCTGTGCCACTGCTTGGAAAATAGGGAGCGTAAAAAACACTCGGGAAATGAGGGGAGATTTCCGCCATCATTCTGCTCCCTTCGGCCTCGTTTTGGGCTGATTCCTGAAAGAAATTCCTGGCAAAGCCCAGGTGGAACTTCCAGGCACCACCAGTGCTGCAAAGCAGGGGGACACCGGTGTCCAGCGGGGATGGACATGGGGCTCCAAAGGGAGGGACACGCGGGGAACACGGGATTCCCAGTGGGATGGACACCAATTCCCAGTGGGATGGACACCAATTCCCAGTGGGATGGACACCAATTCCCAGTGGGATGGACAAGGGATTCCCAGTGGGATGGACACAGGATTCCCAGTGGGATGGACAAGGGATTCCCAGTGGGATGGACACAGGATTCCCAGTGGGATGGACATGGATTCCCAGTGGGATGGACACGGATTCCCAGTGGGACAACACGGATTCCCAGTGGGATGGACAAGGGATTCCCAGTGGGATGGACGCAGGATTCCCAGTGGGATGGACACAGGATTCCCAGTGGGATGGACACAGGGCTCCAAGTGCAGGACACAGGACATTCCAAGGGAGGGAACACGGCTCTCCCAGTGGGGAATGACGGATTTCCAGGTGGGATGGACAAGAGTTTCCAAGTGGGAGGGACGTGTAGGGGACACGGGTTTTCCAGTGAGGTGGAGATGAGTTTCCAAGAGGAACATGGATTTCCAAGAGGAAGGGACCTTGGTTTCCGAGCGGGATGAGCACGTGAGGAGCGCAGGATTCCAAGAGGGGACACAGGTTTCCAAACGGGATGGACACGCGCTTCCAAGTGAGTAAACACAGATTTCCCAGCGGGATCCCAGCGCTCCTGCTGGGGCAGCAGGGATGGCACATCTCTGCTGCTCGCCTTCCCCCCGAGCAGGAAAACTCCCAGAAATCCCACCTTTAACCCCAACCAATCCCTGCACTGACAGCCTGGAGACACCCAGAGCTGCTTCCCGGGATAAAGACTCCAGAAAGCCCAGTCTGGAAACCAGTAACAACCAGCAGACCCCAGCAAGGAGCGCTCAGAGCACGGGGAGCCAGCACGGAGCAGCTCCGGTCCCTCCGGAGTCCCTCCCACATTTGCTGAGCTCATTTGACCCCAAGATGAGTCAGAAACCCAAACAGCAGCTGGAGCCAGCAGCGATTTATTCCCTCAAATATTGACACATCCCGACTAATCCCAGCGCCGGGGAAGCAGGTGGGATGGAGAGAAAAGAAATCACATTTAAATTCAAATGGGAAGCGTTTGTGAGGGGGGGGGGAAAACGGCATCCTTTAAAAAAGATTTGCTATCCAAATAAAATTGCCATTTCCATGCTTTCCTGACCGATGAACACACTCAGGCTGGAAAGGGAAGCTGAGCCTCTGGAAGCAGCCCCATGGATGGGTTTTCCCAGGCAGGCTCTGAAGGCAGAAGTCAAAAATTCCTAACGAGGGGAGTTTAAAATCCAGCAAGGAGAAAAAGCTGCAGTGGAGAAAATCAGGGGGAAACGACGAGGCTGGAATGGGAACAGGGAATGAGGATTCCGGAGCTGCCGTGCTCAGCACAGTCTGCAGGCAAATAAATCCAGGCCATTTGTGGGGCTTTTATATGGCTGTAAAAATTCCCTGTAAAAGCTCCCGTCAGGATGTGTTTATCCAAGGAAAAGATGGAAGCTGGCGGGGGCAGCTGCACAGCCGGGATCACAATCCCAGGGATTGTGGGGACTGGGAAAGGACAACCACGGGACCTCTCAGCCACAAGGATTCCAGCGATTCCCATCTTCCCCAAAGGAGATACAAGAAACTCTTCCAAAATCTTTCCAAGTTCACAAATCCAGGAGCATCCATTCCAGCTCCCACTAAACGGGATTGTGGCGTTACAGGATCAATGGAATCATGGAATGGTTGGGATTTGGACCTTAAGGATCATCCCCTGCCATGTCCAGGGACACCTCCCACTGTCCCAGCCCCAATGTCCAGCCTGGCCTGGGCACTGCCAGGGATCCAGGGGCAGCCCCAGCTGCTCTGGGAATCCCATCCCAGCCTCTCCCCACCCTCCCAGCCAGGAATTCCCAATATTCCCAATCTCCAGCCCTGCCCTCTGCAAGCCACTCCGTGTGTCCTGCCCCTCTCCTGTTCCCTCAGCTCCTCCTGAGGATGTTCCTCCCCCGCTCACCTCTGCTGGGAGCGATTATTTGGGAAAACACAACATTGTTTTTCCAGAGTCTCCTCTTGTTTTCAGGCTCCCTGACAACAGGAAAGGACTCGGAGCATTTTCAGATCATCGGGATCAAACCTGGAGCTGTTGGGAAGGGCTGGGATTCACTGGAGACAGGAGCTCGAGCAGAGCAGGATGATTTAAGCTCAGCTTGTGTGAGGGGGGAAAACCCCCCCGGCTCTCGGAAATGCTTTAATTGCCAATAAAAAGGGCCAGGAACAAAACTCCAGCCCCGTTCCCCAAGAATATCCATAAAAATTCCAATTTGTTCCCTCTGATGGAGCACAGGGGCTTTGACAGCTCCTTGGAAAATCCCATCTTGGGCATAAAGGGAAATAATTCTAAACCTGTGGAATGGGATTTGCTGGAATCGTTGAGGTTGGGAAAAGCCTTTAAGACGATGGAGCCCAATCCATGAACTGCCCCGGAGTGACTTCGGAGCCCTTCCTCAGGCAAGGGAAGCCCAAGGAAAACGTTTATTTGGGGAAGTTAAAGCTCCGACCAGGGTTATCCCAAACAGATCCCAGGCATAAATCAGACACCACCAAAAGCTCCAGGACATCCTTGGATAACCAAATCCCGCTGCCTGTGAATCCACCAGGCCCAGCATTGACGTTCCAGAGGCCTGCCCGGAGTCACGGAGAAAAAGGCATTCCAGTTCCTCCCAGGATACCCAGGAAAAACCTTTCTGCTGAGCAGTTATCCCCTCAATCCAGGGAAAAGTGAAGGGAAAAGGAACTCACGGGAAGCCTGGGAATGACTTTTCCAAATGCAGACGGAGATGAAGGCGAGGGAGCGCTGGGGAGACAGGAGGAGTTGTCAGATGGAGGTAAAACCATGGAAAAAGAGGGAATTGGAGGTGAAACCATGGAAAAAGAGGGAATTGGAATCCTGTGCAGTCATTTCCCCACAGCTGTGGGGCACAAAGGCTCCGAGAGACATTTCCCAACAAGCCACATCCAAGGGAATCATGGATAATGGGAAAAAGGAAAACAAAGGGATTTTCAAGACCGGTCCAGAAAGGGAATGTGGAGCTGAAATCTGGGATGGGTTTGGGCAAGAACATCCATGGGAGGATGGGGAAAAGATCCCATTTAGGAGGAGAGACAGCTTCATTCCCAAGGTTTTGCCGGAGAGATCCATTCCCAGGGCTCCCAGCACTCCCACTGAGCCGAGGGGGCACCGAGCCCTGTCCTGATTTCCCTGGAGGTGAGGAATGGCTCCACCCCGGCTCCATCCCAGGCTTATCCCAAGATCCATCCCAGTTCCATCCCAGCTCCATCCCAGCTCCATCCTGGCTCCATCCCTGCTCCATCCCAGGCTCATCCCAGGCTCATCCCAGGCTCATCCCAGGGCATCCCAATGCAGTGGGACATTCTTTAGGATGGAAGAGAGAGAATCCCACTGGATGCCCCCAGGGGTCTGACCGATCTCCAAAGGAATCCCTCTCCAGGGGGACCGACCCTCGGAAAGGAGGGAGCTCCAGGGATGGGCAGACAGGATTGGATGTCCTTTCCCAACAAAGGGCAAAGCCCAGCTTTTGGAGCATCCTCTTCACGCGTTATCCACATCCCAATCCTACCAATCCCAGAGCCGTGGGTTCCAAAGGGGATTTGGGTCACCCTCACCTGACCATAAGGCAAAAGTCTCCCAAAAATGCACAGAATCCGGGAGGGGAAACCCCTGGAGAGGAGGAGCTTTGGCATCCGCTCCCTGTCCAAGGATGGTGGATCCATCCCGGATAGGTCCCTGTTGGTTTGTGCTGTCGGGAACGTGGCGCAGCCGACGGCAGACATGGAAAGCCTCATCCCTCCCTGCCGGCGCCGGCTCCGACGTCCCCACGGAGCCAGGGCTGGGGCTGGAGCCGCGGGAAGCAGAGCCAGGGACGCTGTCAGGGCCGTGTTTACATGGAGAGGGTTTTCCAAGGCTGAGATTCCCACTGGGATTTGTCAGGCAGCGCTGCCAGGGAAGGCAGGAGAGCTTTCCCTGCAGCAGCTCCGGCGCTGCCTGAGCCTTTCCTCTTCCCTGGCGCCTGCTGCTCCCAATCCCGACTGATCCCGTCCCAGGCACCACCTGAGGGCAGGTGAATCCTGTTCCCAGCATTAATGGGAATTTTCCTCCCAAACCAGGAGCCCAGATCCAATAACCTGGCGCTGCCACAGCTGCTCCGAACACACGACATTCCCAAGGCATCCATCGCTCCCAACGCACCCATCCCTCCCTTCCCATCTGGCTCTCGCCACTGGACACACCCAACTCTCTCCAATCTATTTTCTGGGATGGCATCAAACATTCCCAGTGGCTCACAATTCCCAGCCTTTTGTCCCACCCTCAGCTCCAGCTGAACTCTGGCAGCACTGGTAGAGGAGCACTCGGCTCCGGGTTTAATTCCCTGAGGGATTTTCTCCTGATTTGTGCCATCAGCCCCTCCCTGGAACGGCCCCTTGGTGCCAGGATTTGAGGGAATGGGGAGGACTCCTCAGAGCTGCCATAAATCCAGAGAAATCCCCCTCCTCCTCCAGTTCAGCTCCGCTGGGTGGGTGTTCGGGGGGAAGCTCAGCCCCGAAACTCCGGCAGCAAAGGGATCAACTCCAGTGGAGAAGCTCCAAAGATTTGGGAATGATGTTGGTCCATAAACCACGGGAAGTGCTGCCTGATCCCATCAATCCCTGCTTCCCAAGGGATGCAGGGCAGGAGCCGGGGTTCGCAGGAATTCACGGGTGGTTGGGAACAACACCTGGATATTCCCACCTCCCATGGGAACCCAGGAACTCCAGTTCCCGAGGAGCTGTTTGGCAGAACATGGAATTACTGAGGTTGGAAAAGCCCTCCAAGGTCACCGAGTCCAACCTGGCACCAGGGGACACCATCGGGGATCACTGCAGAGGACACATCCTCTGGTTTTCTGGGATTTGGGAAGATTTTGGTGGAAGAGTGGGGCTTTTTTTTAAACAAAAATTTCTCATCTTATAAAAATCCACTAAAATCAATTAAAAATCAATTAAAAGTATAAAAAAATCCGTTAAAAACCCATAAAAATCCATTAAAAATCCATAAGAATCAATTAAAAAATCCATAAAAATCCATTAAAAATACACAAAAATCCATTAAAAATCCATAAAAATCCATTAAAAATCCATAAAAATCCATTAAAAATACACAAAAATCCATTAAAAATCCATAAAAATCCATTAAAAATCTGTAAGAATCAACAAAAAAATCCATAAAGATCCATAAAGATCCATAAAAATCCACGGCCCAGCACAAACCTGAGGTCACCCAGATGTGCGAAGAGGTGACCTGAGCTCCCTGGCCTGGGCCACCTCGAGCTGATGGCCCCAGCCGGGGCTGGCCGAGGTCACCTGAGGCCACGAGCACCTGGAGGAGGCCCTCGGGAAGCAGCAGATGGAGCGGGGAAGGAGCCAGGGAGGGTGACGGGGGTTCCACCCCGGCTCCGAGGCCACTGAGGCTCAGCCCAGCCCCGGAGCCTTGGGACAGGAGCCAGGAACGGCTCCGGGGCTGGGAATCGTTTGGGTCCTAATTACAATCTGTGCTCCTGCTCCATCCCCGCTGATCCCGTTAATGAATTCCTGCCCGTTCCCTCTGCTCCGGGACTGACAGCATTCCAGCATCCCAAAACTCCTCCCGAGTGTCCCAGAAGAGCCCCGCGTCCCCTCAGCGCCCGGCCCCGCGGAGAGGCTCTGCAGTGCCGCGGAGCCTCAGGAAAACGGGGGATGAAACACCCGGAGCTGGAAGATCCGCGTCAATCCCAAACCCTCCGGCTGCACAGGGACATCCTGCACCGCGGGAACGCTCCAGAAAACAGCGATTGAGCATCTTCCGTGCCTCTTAAACCCATCCAGCAGCATTCCAAATCGAAAGGGGTTGGGAAACGCTCGGGGGCTGGGCTGTCCTGGCCATCCCGGCTCCTCAGCCGCGGATCCCGGCCCCTCCACAGCCTCCGGGCACTGCGGGAGGCTCCAGCAGTTTGCTCCCTGCTATAAAATCATTTCCATGGTTGGAGTTCTGAGGCCATTCCCTGGAATTCCCGGCCCTTCCACAGGCGCAGGAGGAGGGAAGGACAAACAGCTCCAGATATTCCCAGTGGGATGATTCCAGCTCCTGCCTCCCACGGAGGAAAAGCAGCTCCCTCGTCCTCTGGCAGGGAGTGAAGCACTGAAAACCCACTGGAAACATGGACTGAAAACATGGATTGGAAATGGCCACATCCATGGGAAATATCCACAGGAAACAGCCACATCCATGGGAAATATCCACAGGAAACAGCCACAGCCACGGAAATCACGGAGTGAAAAGATCCAGACCCACTGCAAACCCCCACTGGAACATCCCTTCCCTGCCCGGGGAGCTTTCCCTGCTCACATCCCTGAGTGCCACAGCTCCTGCTTGGAGGGAAATATTTGGGAATCACGGAAAGCCCAGCCCAGGGCCAGCCTGGCCCCCAGGGACACGTGGTCAGTGATGGTTCTGTGCCCTTTTCAAGGGATTTGTTGGAATAACCCAGCCAGAACTCCGGGATCTCCTTCCAGGCTCTTCAATTCCCTCTGCAGTCCATTGAAAAAGATATTCCCATAATTTAAATCATATTTCCATCATGTAAAAGACATTCCCATCCTATGAAAGATATTCCCACAGTAGAAAAAACATTCCCATCATACAAAAGGAATTCCCATCACATAAAAGATATTCCCATTAAAAAGTGCCCTTCCAGCCACTTTCGTGGGAGCTGCTCAAGCACAGGGAATTCTTCTGGATTCTCCTGTGATGGCTCCGGCATTTGGAAGAGGGAACTTCGGAGAGGCCCCAAGGAACCAGGGAACCACGGAATGGTTCGGCTTGGAGGGACCTTAAAGCTCCTCCCACTGCACCCGTTCCACGGGCAGGGACAGCTCCCGCTGCCCAGGCTGCTCCAGCCCTGTCCAGCCCGGCCATTCCCAGGGATGGAATCGTGAGCGGACCCTTGGAGCCCATCCCGTGCTGGCACAGATGGAGTGTGGAATTCCTTCGCCGCATTCCCGGCAGGGATGTCCCCGCTCCTCGGCATTCCAGCACATTCCAGGCACTCCCTGGCAGAGCAGGAGGGCTCACAGGGTTCCATGGAGCGGATCCCTGCCGGGATCTCTCCCAGGAGGTGCCAAACGGGGCAGCTCCGCTCCCGTGCCCCACACACGTCCAGAGGAGCCTGGAGAGCGGAGGCTCCACCCAGGAACTCTGTGGGGACAGCTCTGGCTGGAATTCCCTGCCCTGGAGAGCACCGGGACATCCCTGGGATGGCTCCGAGCAGCCAAAGGGTGGAGGGGGAAGGACGCCGTGGATGTGGAGTGTGTGCCTTGGGATGGGGGATGGAGGGATGGACACAGGGAATGGCTTCCCGCGGCCAGAGGGGCAGGGCTGGATGGGATATTGGGAAGGAATTCCTGGCTGGGAGGGTGGGGAGGCCACCGGTGAAATCCAAAGGGAAGAGTTTTTATCCCTGAACTCTTTATCCAAGCCAAAACCTTCCCAGGAGATCCCAACATGTGGAATTGCAGGTTGGTGATCCTGACACTCCTGAAAACCAAGGTGGGGCGAGTCCATGTGGAGCTGATCCAAGGGTTGGAGCCTCTCTGGAGCCAGGGAATGTTCACCTGGAGAACAGGTGGGGTCTGGGAGAGCTGGGAATGTCCATCTGGAGAAGGGAAGGATCCAGGGAGAGCTCAGAGCCCCTGGCAGGGCCTAAAGGGGCTCCAGGAGAGCTGGAGAGGGACTGGGGACAGGAGATGGAGGGACAGGAGCCAGGGAATGGATCCCAGTGCCAGAGGGCAGGGCTGGATGGGATCTTGGGAAGGAATTGTTCCCTGGGAGCCTCCAGCCTCGGAGATCTGGGAGAAGCTCCTTCCTTTGGAGCCTTTCAGTCCCCAGGGTTTTATTTGAGTTCCAGGTTAATCCCTGGAGCTCCCAGTGCCAGGCAGAGCCTGCGGTGGTGCCACTGGCACCTCCCTGGCACCTCCCCTTCCCTCTGCTCCTCCTCTCTGTCCCTTTCACATTCCCATCATTCCAGGACATTTCCGAGCCCTGATCATCCCCGGAGCTCCTCGGCTTTAAGGGCTCCCTGACCCCGCACTCCCTCATCCCGCTCTCCTGATTCCACTCTCCCTGATCCCGCTCTCCTGATTCCACTCTCCCGATCCCACTCTCCCGATCCCGCTCTCCCTGATCCCGCTCTCCCTGATCCCGCTCTCCTGATCCCGCTCTCCCGATCCCACTCTCCTGACCCCACTGAACCAATCCCACTCTCCCGATCCCACTCATCCTGGGGAAAGCAGATTAGGGCTTGAGGACCCGCAGGTTTAAGAAGTGTTTTCCTAATCCTCAGGTAAATCCAGGGAATCTGCACCCATGGGATCCAAAAGTTCATTTTTTTATGGCCAAGACGCAGCTCGGTTCCCTGCACTTCCCCCTGGCCTGGGACCTCCCTGTGGCTTTTCCCTGCATTTGGTGGCCATAAAAACCAACTCCTTTATCCAAAACAAGGATTAGAAGGAAGAAAAACATGGAAAATCCCCCCGGAGAAGGTGTCCAGGTGTTTATAACTCTCCTGATGATTGGGTTAATCAGGCAGAACGATTAATCCCAATTAATGCTGCCAGCTCCCACAGCCGCTGCAGGGACACAGAATTCCCTTCGTCCTGCACCTCGGGAGGAGCTGGATTCACCCCAGTTCCGGAGCTGCACCCACTCCAAGTTAAAACTCCCAAATGAACTCCCTCAGGGGTCTGCGGCTCTTCCCTAATTCCAAGGAAAACCTGTGGCTCTGAGATTCCCTCCTGGAATGCCCCGGGAGCAGCGCTTGGCTTTGAGCAGATTTTGCAGATTTTAGTTTAAAAAAAACGACAAAAACCCCACGAAATTCCCTGGGGGATGCTGAGACTTCCCTGAGGAAGCAGCTGGAATTTGGGGCTCCCTTTAGTGCCCGGGATGCTCCAATCCCTGTGCCCGGATCCCTTCCCAGGGCTGTGGGAACGATGGAGCCTCAGCTCCTCCAGCTTTTCCCTCTGCCTCGTTTTTGGGGAGCCCTGGGAATGCACCCCACATTCTGTGTGACCCCGCCCTGCCCAGGAACTGGGAAGAGTCCAGGGAATTCCCAGCACCACCCCTGGATCCCGGTGCATCCATGGCTGTTTGCTCGGGGAGGGATTCTGCAGATCCTGACCATGGGATCACCTCAGCAGCAACACCGAGCACGGAAAAACCGCCCAGGTTGTTCTGGCTGTGGAGTGCAGGGAATTCTGTGCGGGGAATTGCCATTTCTGGGATGCAGAGGTGCCCTGGGAGGCAGGAAAATCCCGCCTGGAGCCAGCCAGGCCCAGGGCAGAGCTCTGTGAAATCCCAAACTGCTCCTGGGGCTCAGGAAGAAGAAACGAGGCAAGACCTGAAACTGTTCTGCCTCTGCTCCACGGCCTGTCCCGCATCACCACAGCTCCTGGATATCGGGAACAAATCCTTCCCTGGGAGGGTGGGCAGGCCCTGGCACAGGGTGTCCAGAGCAGCTGGGGCTGCCCCTGGATCCCTGGCAGTGCCCAGGCCAGGCTGGACATTGGGGCTGGGAGCAGCCTGGGGCAGTGGGAGGTGTCCCTGCCAGGGCAGGGGTGGCACCGGAGGGGCTTTGAGTCCCTCCCAACTCAGTAATTCCACAGTTCTGATTCCCGAAGGGCTCTGGAGCTGATTTCCCTGCAGGCCTTGTGAGTAACTCCAAGTTCAAGCTCCCAAATTCCCGGTGCCAGCCGCTGTCCCAGTGCTGAGCGCACAAACCTCGCCCTGCTCAGCCAAGGGACAAACGGATCCCGCTGCTGCTGCTGGGATCAACGCCTGGGATGAGCAGTTTTCCCTGTTTCCCCCCGATTCCATAAAACACCTCCAAGACCGTCCTGAGCCCAGGTCCCGCAGCCCCCATGCAGGGCCTTCTCCAGGGATTTCCAGGGATGTTTCCCTGGCCAGATTCCAGACACTCATTGCAGACTCCAATCCTGTCCTTTCCACCGGGCAAAAAATCCCTCCCCTTTTTCCTTTTTTCCCTGAGGCAGCTCCCACCTGGAGCAGGGGCCGAGAGCAGAATTTCAGTGTCTGGAAAGAGCAGAATCCTGGAATATCCTGGGCTGGAAGGAACCCCCGGGATCAGCCAGTCCCAGCCTGGCCCTGCCCAGACACCCCAACAACCCCACCCTGGGCATCCCTGGCAGCGCTGTCCCAGCGCTCCTGCAGCTCTGGCAGCCTCGGGGCCGGGACCATTCCCTGGGGAGCCTGGGCAGTGCCCAGCACCCTCTGGGGGAGGAACCTTTCCTGATCTCCATCCCAAACCCCCTGGAACAGCTCCAGCCACTCCCTGGCTCCTGACCCCGCTCACCGGGAGCAGAGATTGGAACTGGAGGAGCCTCCCCCGAATCTCCTCTGAGGAGTTGGATCCCACTGACAAAACCCCTTTTGTGTCCCCCTGAAATATCCAACGTGAGCCTAAAGCCCCAAAATTCCCATTCATCTCCACCCTCTGCCCCAGACTCCTCCAGGACCCTGGGGATGTCCCTCTGTCCCCACCAGAGCAGCAAATCCCGGGATCACCCAGCTCCGGCTGTGCCTCAGAGCTTCCCATTCCCATCAAAAGCTCAAATCCCAAATCCCTTCTCAAGGGATGCTAAAAATAGCCCAGCCCTCAGCCCTGCCTGAGCTGTTCCCACACACCAGCGATGTTTGGGATGCTGCTCCTTCCCGGATCCCAGCCTGGACCAGACTCCAGGGAGTGACCACCCCCCACAGCCAGGGAAGGTTTGTAGGGACTAAATCCATCCCTGCCCTCCCTGGAGGAAAAAGAGAGGGTGGGAAGGGTTGGATGGGATGGAAGGACCCCGGGCTTGTGGCTGCTCCGAGGTCCTGATGCAGGGTGGGAATGGGATCATGGATCAGGATGGGATGGGGTGGGAAAGGAAATGGGATCATGGATCAGGCAGGGTGGGACAGGGAAAGGGATCATGGATCAGGCAGGGCTGGATGATGCCAAAGAACAACAAGGAAAAGCTCCAGCATCCCAAAAGCCAAGTCTGGCTGGAAAATGAGAAGTGACAGAGCCCGAGACATTCCCTGGAATGGGGGATGCTGCAGGATGGGCTCAGCACTGAACTCCCCAAGGAACTTCCAATCCCATTCCAGGATGAACAGCCAGGATTTTCAGGAAAAATCCCACTTCTTCTGCCCAACTTTTTGCCCAGAAGATCCCAAGATGTGCATTCCCCTCCTGCTCCAGGGGCCCTTTCAGGAGCAGCTCCCTGGTTTTTCCCTGAGCCCCTGCCTGGATGAACTCGGTGCCTCAGCCGGAAAAAACGCCGGGAATTTGGAGTGATGGATAAAGTGCATTAACCTGGGAGTGAACCCTCCCCTGCAGGGCTGCCGTGGCCACGCTCAGCCTGGAATTCTCATGGAACAAGGAGAAAGCTCCGACTCCAGGGAGCCTTTAATGGGCTCTGAGGAGCTCCTGGGAACCCTGACAGCGCTTCCCACTCCCGGCAGGAACTAAAACACTGGGATCAAAATAAAGCACGGGATTGGCTGTGGGTGGGGAGAGAATCGGAGCTGAAAATGGAACAATAATAACGATAATAATAATAATAATAACGATAATAATAATAATATAATGTTGTTGTTGTTGTTGTTGTTGTTGTTGTTGTTGTTGTTGTCACCAGGCCCTGCAAAATTCCCACAAGGAATCAGGCTGCTCCAGGGCATCCCTGGGCTCCTCCTTTATCCAGGTCACTGTGGAGCCATCCCTGGGTTTAATCCCAGTTTAAAACCAGGGAAACCATTGGGAAATGCAGTTGCTGAGCCAGGAGCTGGGGATCCACAAGGGCAGGAGCAGAACATTCCATGTCAGCATTCCCAGCCTCTCCAAGAGCTGCTCCACAAGGGCAGGGAGAGCTCTCCTGGATGCTGCACTGGCTTTTCCAGCAGCAAAAGCAGCTGGCCAGAAATGCCAGGATCAAGTTTAATAAGGTTTAATCCAGCCCAGGCACCGCGGAGTTTCCAGAGCGAAGTTTCCATGGATTTCTCCGTGTGCTCCATGCGGAATCACGGCATGGACGAGGTAATTCCAGCCAAACCTGATCCCAGCAAAACCCAGCTCCAAAAGGAGTCACTTCCAGGGCTGGATCCTGGGAGCATTCCCGGCTCATTCCCGGTGCGTGGGGAATGTCCCCCGAGGAGGACAAAGCTGGGATTGAACCCACAAAGTCCCCTCTCCGTCACCCAAAGGGCACAGCCACAAACTGGGAACAAACTGGATTTGGGGATGGAGGGGGGAGCTCGGCCTGAGCTGCTTAAACCCAGGCTCAGGTGGGGAGTGGGAATATTCCCAGTGCTGGAGCCAGGGATCTCCGGGATGATGGAAAAGCACCCGACAAAAGCAGGGGAGGGAAAAAAGGTGACGGATTTTGCCACGAGGGAGTCAAAAAAGATGGACTGGGGAGGGGAGGGGGAATCACAGCTCCACCAAAAGACAGCAGGAGAGGAAGAGCCTCCCCCGGGAGCAGGGGATGACAGCAGGAGATGCTGGGAATGCCTGGGGGGAGGGAATTTTCCCCTGGGAATCGCTGCTGTCCCGGGCAGCTGGAGAGAAAAGCATGGGATACTTCAGAGAAGCTCTGGCTGGAGCAAAGGAATTTTCCTCCTTATTCCACAAAACCCCCTGGATCCTACAGGAGATGGAGACCCCCCCAGGCCCAGCACTGAAGCTGAGAACAGCACTGAAAACCAGGGATTTCCCATGGATTTCCCATGGATTTCCCATGGATTTCCCTTTTTTTTTTCTCCTCCCTTGGAGGAGAGAGACAGGGAGGCACCTCCAGGACCATCCCTGCTCCCATCCACACATCCCTGATCCCCCAGAAGGAAAATCCCAGTGAAGGGCAGCTCCTCCCTCTCCCACCCCGGAGTTGTTTTTATTGGATCCACACTCCATCTCCACCCCCCGGGCGAGCCATCCCGCCTGGAAATCCACACCAGCAACAGGAAAACAGAGGGAAAAGCTTTCCTCGCCCTCCCAGTTCCAGAGCTTTCCCTACAGAGCCCCATCTCCAGCTCCACAGCCTGGGGAGCATCCCAGGAATCCCGGAATTGGAATCCAAGGCTTCAAAGAGGATTCTTCTCCAATTCCACACTTTTTTTTCTGATGGTTTGGACAAAATCCAAGGAGATGGTGACCCAAGAAGAAAGGAGTGGGGGGTTTTTTTGGGTTTTTTTTTTGGGAAACTCAGTAAGAATTTGGATTAAAAATTCCTGAGGGTGGGGAGGCGCTGGCACAGCTTTCCCAGAGAAGCTGTGGCTGCTCCATCCCTGGAGGAATTCAGGGATCCAGGGGAGCCTGGGGGGGATTTTCCCCCTGGGACAGGGAGGGAGCAGAGATCCCCGTCACAGACAGGGCTGGGACAGGGCCGGGGGAGCGCCGCGGGGATCTGGCAGCAAAGCTCCAGCGATCCTGTCGGGAAGGCTGAGCCAGCAGCTCCTTCCTGACGCTCCCTGTGCCTGCCAGGCCTCGGGCAGCGCTGGCCCCGGGCTCGCCATGGGAATTGTGTGACTCTGGGAGCGCCCGGGGCACCGAGCGAGACCCAGACAGGGAATGCTCCCCTTCATCCACCCCTGGCTGCAGCTCCAGAGGAGCAGAGCCCTTGGAAAACACTTCCCTGTCCAAATCCCAGAATTTGGGGATGTGACGCGAGTGAACCTCGGGGGTTGCAGCGTTATCAGCCCGAGCATCAATTAGCGCTCATCAGCTTCCAGGGGGACGGGGAAGGAGCAGAATTCCTGCCAAAACCAGGGATAAGGGCACAGAACTTGGACACCACAGAGTGGCACCTGCAGAGCCTCGGCGTCCCCTCAGCAGCCACATCCGAGGTCACCGAGGAGAAATTCCAGCAGCTGCCAAACCTCAGCCTCATTTATCCCTGGATTTATTCTTCCCTCAGGACATTCCCACTGGACACATTCTTCAACTGATTTTTAATTTTTTTTTTGCCTTCCCAAGGATTAATTGGCTCAGAGGGTCGCAGGCATCGCAGTTGGATGGGTTTGGGAAGGGAAGATGGATGAAACTCCACAGGAGCAGGGAGCGACAGGAGCTCTGGGCAGGAGCCACAGTCCCATCTCCAGCTCCGCTTTCCTTTGGATTTTTAAGGAAGGGGCTCTTTCCACAAAGGCTCCTGGCAGGGGGGACAGCTCAGCCTGGCACCACATCCCGAATTCCCTCAGGTTTCGGCTGAGGCGGGGGTTTGAGCCTTGAGGAATCTGCAGCAGGATTCGTGCTCAGGGTGCTGAGGAGAGCGAGGAGAGGCTGGATGAGCTCAGCCAGGCCCCGTCTGGGGCCCAGGGGCAACGATGTCCCCTCTGTCCCTGTCCCCGGCACCCCAAAGCCCTGGCAGGGCACACACGGAGCCGCTCCACATGGGATGGAAGTGTCCCAGGAATGGGAACGTTTGTGGCCTTCCAGGGCAGGGAATGGAGCTGGGAAGGGGCTGGAGAATTCCTGAGGGAGCTGGGAAGGGGCTCAGCCTGGAGCAAAGGAGGCTCAGGGGGGACCTTGTGGCTCTGCACAAGTCCCTGACAGGAGGGGGCAGCCGGGGGGGTCGGGCTCTGCTGGCAGGGAACAGGGACAGGAGGAGAGGGAACGGCCTCAGGCTGGGCCAGGGCAAACAGCCCCGTCCAGGGTTCAGGTTGGGTATCCAGGAAAATCTGTTCCCTGAAAGTGCTGTCCAAAGGTGGAATCCCCATCCCTGGATTAAAATCCATGGGGATGTGGCCCTTGGGAACACAATCAGGGCTGGCCTGGGCACTGCTGGCGATGGTTGGGTTCCAGGGTCTCAGAGGGCTTCTCCAACCTGAGCAATTCCACGATTCCAGAATATTCCTGGAATATTCCAATATTCCAATCCTGACCAGCCTCAGGCAGGAGAGCAAATCCCACGGGAAGGGTTGGGAGGACCATGAACACTTCCACAACCAAACCTTGGAGAGACAAATCCCTCAAATCCCAGCCCGAGCCCTGACCTGCAGCTCAGCTTTAATAATCCAGCGACAAAATCCAGGGCAGGAGCCACGGCTCTGGAGAGGCTCAGGAATCTCCTCTGCCTGATGCCTTCAAAAACAACAACAACAACAACAACAACGCACTGCAAGTCTTCTCCAGGGCTGAAGAGCAGCACAAACTCCAAGATCCCAGGTCAGCCTTTCCCCACATCTGCTCAGGGCTCTCAAACCTATCCGGATTTATTTCCACCTGGAAAGAACTGGGAAAAGTCCAGGCTCTGAACCAACAACCAGGACAAAACCCCTCCTTTGTGCCCAGAAAATCCCCCCAGCTCTGCTCGCCCTGCACATCCCCTTCTCCCAGGACCTGCTGTGCCATCCATGTTCCCTTAGGTTGGGCTGGAAAAAGACTCTGAGATCTTCAATGAACCCTCCTGCCTGGGAGAAGGGAAAATTCAAGGCTAGAAATGTTCAACATTTTAAAAAATCCCCAAAGGATATCCCTGTGAACCCCAAAGGCTGTCCCTGTGAATCCCAAAGGATTATCCCTGTGTATGATGACCCCAAACGCAGCCAAACCCTCCACAGAGCACCGGGAAACGCCGCGAGCAGAGCGCTGGCGCTTCCCGCCCGTCAGTCCTGAACCCGCGCCCATTCCAGCCCCTTTCCCACCCAATTCCCATTAAAAACGCAGCGTTTGGGCGCTGAGCTCCCGCTGTTGTCACTCGCGCCCGTTCCAAGAGCTGCTAATTGCTGACAAGCTCATTACCAGATGAAAGCAGCAGGAGTGGAACGCTGGAATGTTTTCCTGCCTGTCTGCAGAGGGAACAGCTGGCCCCAAACCTCCAGCACTAATCCCATTAAACTGGAGCAAAAAATCCCTCCAGCGATGAAAAAAAAGCCATTCCCCCCCCCCCCCCCCCCGATCGAATATTCCCTCCTCCAAATCCATCAGCACTTGGTGGATTTCCAGCTGTTTCCCAGTTGTGCTCACGGGGAGGTGGAGCTGAGCCCAGCAGGGAGGGAAAAGGAAGAACAGGAGGAGGAAAAAGGGATGGGGGCAAGGTCACCTCGACGAGGGACTGGGATTCACTGGTGCCAGCTGCTCCTTTGGAGCCCTGTTATCCCAGCAAAGCCATCCCAGAAATCTGAGGAACAGGATGAAGGCTGGACTTGATCTTGGAAAACTCTTCCAGCCTTAAAGGTTCTGCAGTTTTCTTTCTTTCTGCAAATTCCCTCCCTCGGTCCCCGCTCTTGTTTTGCTCTGACACAGCCAGGGGGGTCCAGCCCATCCCAAAGTCCCTCTGCCATGGCCAGGGAGGGACAGGAGACAGAAATCATCCAAGGAGCCCACCCAAAACTGCACCCAAACTGCACCCAAACCCATCCAACCCCACTCAAACCCCACCCAAACTGCACCCAAATCCATCCAACCCCACCCAAACTGCATCCAAACCCATCCAGCCCCACTCAAACTGCACCCAAACCCATCTAACCCCACCCAAACCCCACCCAAACCCCAGCCTGGTCCCTCCACCCTCGGGAAGGCCCCCGGAGCAGTTGCCCACCCGCTCTGTCCCTGCTGCCGCCCTGTCCCTGGGGAGCGGCACTTTGAGCCAGGCTCACACAGGAGGAGCCCAAGTCCAGCTCCCCCATCCCAAGGTCCAACAGCAAATCCAGGCAGAGATAACAAAAACCCCACCAGCAAATCCAGACCTGGCCACCCCAAGCAGGGCTGAGGCCTCTGCAGGATCCCTTGCCCTGCTCCACCCCAAGGGACTCCCAGGCTCTGCTGAGCCGGCACTGGAGCCCACAAAAGCCCTTCCCCTGCTCCATCACACCCTGAGCAATTTGGTTTTCCAAGTTCCTGGATCCTCCCTGCAGGGCTGCCTTCGGCAGGATTTGTTCCTGTGAGGTTTGAGCTGCGTTAGGGTTGGGGTTGGGGTTTGAGCCAGGTCCTGCAGCCTCCAGCACCCCAAACCCTGCAGAGCAAGGACAGCCCGAATGCTCCCTCAGGGCTCCCCATGCTGCTGGAGCTGCAAAAACCCCTCAAAGGAACCAAATCTGCACCAGTTCCTACAGCACGGACAGCCAGAGGAAATCCCAAACAATTTACCCCAGAGGCAGAGCACGAACCCCGCACGGCTCATCCCAGCCTGTCCCAAAGCGGCAGCGAACCTCACCCAGGAGCTCCAGCAGCAGCTTCCCCGCTCCCATGGCTCCCCTGCTGCTGTTTGGGTTTGATTCGTCAGGAACCAGGAACTGGCAAACGAGCCCCGGCTGGAACGGCGGCTTGCCCCAGGAGGGTCAGATCCCATCCCCTGCTCCACTGGGATTCCCACAGGCCAACAGGAGCTGGGATTCGGGATCCAAAGGGGGTTGGGTGGGGTTTGGATGGATTTGGGTGCAGTTCGGGTGAGGTTGGATGGGGTTGGATGGATTTGGGTGCAGTTCAGGTGGGGTTGGATGGGTTTGGGTGGGGTTTGGGTGCAGTCCGGGTGCAGTTTGGGTGGGGTTGGATGGGTTTGGGTGCAATTTGGGTGAGGTTCGGGTGGGTTCCTTGGATGGTTTCTGTCTCCTGTCCTTCCCTGGCCGTGGCAGAGGGACTTTGGGGGCTGGACCCCCCTGGCTGTGTCAGAGCAGCCCAGAGAAAGGAGGATGAAGCTCCAGTGTCAGCACCGCTAACGAGCAGCTGCCGCACATCGAGGATTCCTCGGGATTTTCCCTGCTCCTGTTCAGTTGCTGGGAAACCGCGGGTTTGAGGCACTCGCAGCCTCTGGCTCAGCCCTCGTTCCCGGACGAGCCAAAGCCCCGGGGTGAGTCCATCGGGCAACGCTCTGATCCTCCCGATGGCAAAACGAGAGGTGAGGCCCCAACCACGGCACTGCCCCTGCAGTCAGCACTGGCCTTTGAAATCCCAGAAATGCCCGGTCCCGTTCATCACCGCCGTGGGCACAGGGAGCTCCCAGGGGCAGCACTGAGGCCTTGGCATCCCCTTCATCCCCACTGGAGCTCCCCTTTCCCAAGGCAGGGAGGGGATGGAGGCCAAAGGAGCAAAATCGCTTCAAAAAGTGGACAGGAAGCAAAACAAACTGCGGGATTTTCCATGGGAAGTGGCTCAGGCTCCTGTGCCTGGGATAACAAAGGGTCAGAGGGGCTGGAGCCAGACTGGGAGAGCTGGGAATGTTCACATGGAGAAGAGAAGGATCCAGGGAGAGCTCAGAGCCCCTGGCAGGGCCTAAAGGGGCTCCAGGAGAGCTGGAAAGGGACTGGGGACAAGGCCTGGAGGGACAGGACACAGGGAATGGATCCCAGTGCCAGAGGGCAGGGATGGATGGGAGATTGGGAATTGGGAATTGTTCCCTGGGAGGGTGGGCAGGCCCTGGCACAGGGTGCCCAGAGCAGCTGGGGCTGCCCCTGGATCCCTGGCAGTGCCCAAGCTCTTCAAACCCACACGGCTTCCCCTCCCTACTAACTCCATTTCCCAGCTCAGAATCCCAGGATCTCTGAGGTTGGAAAATCCCTCCAGGATCATCAAGGTCAACCTGTGCCCAATGCCCGCCTTGTCCCCAGCCCAGAGCACTCAGAGCCACCTCCAGCCCTTCCTGGGACATCTCCAGGGACTCCAAACCTTCCTGGGCAGCCCCTGCCAAGGCCTGAGCACCCTTTCCATGGGGAAATTCCTGCTGCTGTCCACGCTGAGCCTCCCCTGGCCCAGCCTGAGGCCGTTCCCTCTCCTCCTGTCCCTGTTCCCTGCCAGCAGAGCCCGACCCCCCCCGGCTGCCCCCTCCTGTCAGGGACTTGTGCAGAGCCACAAGGTCCCCCCTGAGCCTCCTTTGCTCCAGGCTGAGCCCCTTTCCAGCTCCCTCAGCCGCTCCTGGGGCTCCAGCCCCTTCCCAGCTCCCTTCCCTGCCCTGGACATGCC
Organism: Coloeus monedula; assembly: GCF_965178545.1. Classification (NCBI taxonomy): domain Eukaryota; kingdom Metazoa; phylum Chordata; class Aves; order Passeriformes; family Corvidae; genus Coloeus; species Coloeus monedula. The sequence continues at coordinate 935,492 of NC_138806.1, read as the reverse complement.
CCAGCCCCTCCAGGTCCTTCTTGCCATGAGGTGCCCAGAACTGAACCAGGGTTCGAGGTGGGGCCATCACGAGATTATCCCGGGATTTCATTCCCTCCCCGGGCTCTGGGATCCCCCAGCGCTGGATGTTTAAAGCCAGCACTAAGGATGTGTGAAAATCTCTGATCTCCTTTTAATCCTTCAAACCATCAAGGACAGCTTGGAAACTTCATCTGAAGCAGGGCCCAGGCCGGAGGCAAAACACAAACAGCGAAAAAAAATCCTCAACCATCTTCAAATGGGGTTTGTTATCAAAGTGCAGCCAATCCGCGGAACCTGGGGCTGCGGAACCCTCGGTGTAACACTCCCCTCTCCCGAAGCACCGAGCTGATCCCACACGGAGCTGATCCCACACGGAGCTGATCCCACACAGAGCTGATCCCACACGGAGCTGATCCCACACGGCGCTGATCCCACACGGAGATGATCCCACACCAAATCCCAGCCTGTGGAAAGCCCCAGAAGCTGCCGCCGATGTCGAGGCATCTCCCTCCCCCCCGGATTATCCTCTGCAGGATGCGGCAGATCGCAAATCCGGGAGTCATTCCAAATGAAACCTCCCCAGCCTTGGGAAGGGGAGATGGGGCAGGGAAAAGGGAGCTGGAATTTCCCCTGTCACTCATTAACTACTCGTGATGGTTTCATTTGGGGGGATCAGATTCTGGCGAGCAGAAATTCCCCCCTGTGCAGTGAAAGCTGAATGCTGACTCCACGAGGGAAAGGCCTTTGGAAAAGCAGGAATATTGATGTGAGTACGGAAACACAAGGGTTCCAACCCCGGCTCATCCCACAGCCAGAAATCCCCCAAACAGGGACACACCGGGAGCTGCGATGGGTCCTGTCCCAGCAGCTGCCACAGGACACTGAGGAATTTGGGGATCTCCCTGCCCAGGCAGGAGCTTTGTTTCCACCTGCCCCCAGCAGCTCCTCTCTCCAAGGGCCTTGGATCCATTGGAATGGTTTTAACACAATGAATTGGGCACAGAAAAAGCAAAGCCAGATAGATGGGCACGAGCAGGAAAGGGTGGGAAGTGTCCAGAGCTTGGAAAAATCCAAGGCACAGGAGATTCTGGGGAAGGGAAAGGGAAAAGGAATTTCAGGTGGAAGGGACCTCCAACAACCATCAAATCCAGCTGCTGGCTGGGATGGGTTTTCCTGGAGCTGGGAGCAGCCGGGAGCAGCCGGGAGCTCCCCCACACCAGGAAATCCCATCCCAGCCAGCAGCACCCATGGGCCCCATCCCTCCCCTCACTCCTTCGGTGGCACAGAAACCACAGGGAAGCCTCAGCCCTGCAGGGTCAGGAAAACAGGATCGGGGTCAGGAAAACGGGATCGGGGTCAGGAAAACGGGATCGGGGTCAGGAAAACAGGATCGGGGTCAGGAAGATCCCACATTTACTGTCTGGGAATTGGATTTGAGTATCTGAGGAGAGAGCAGCGAGCACGAGCCTGACACAGCCCCTGCAAGCACAGCTCCCCCTGGCACTGCGGCCACCACGGGGAGAGGAGAGCCCAAATCCGGCACGGAGGGCACAGGGAGAAGGGAGGGAGAGAGGGAGAGAGGGATGGAGGGATGGAGGGATGGATGGATGGAGGGATGGATGGAGGGATGGATGGATGGATGGAGGGATGGAGGAATGGATGGATGGAGGGATGGATGGAGGGAGGGATGGAAGAATGGATGGATGGATGGAGGGATGGATGGAGGGAGGGATGGAAGAATGGATGGATGGATGGAGGGAGGGAGGGATGGAGGGATGGAGGGATGGATGGAGGGATGGAGGGAGGGAAGGATGGATGGATGGATGGATGGAGGGAGGGATGGATGACTCCAACCTCCAGGAAAAACCCACAGGGAGGGAAGGGCTGAGCAGAATGAAAGCTTTGTTCAATGAAGGGAGAAAGAAAAGGGACAAAGCTCGTGAGGGTAAAATGGACTTTGCAGAGGAAAACAGGGAGCTTGGGAGGATCCCTGGCTGGATCCTCACTGGAATGTGGCGGTGAGTGTCCATAAAGCACCGGCAGCAGGATCCAGCCAGAGCCCTGGGTCCCACAAATCACCCAGGACCTGGAGGAGGCTCCCAGAGGGGCAGATCCGGCTGCAGGCGTCACCAGGAACACAGGGATGGATGGCTCTGACATCCCAAGGGGTTTAGGATGCTGTGGGAAGCTGGGACTGTGGGAACAGCGCCGGGATCTGCCACCTTCAGTCAGGGTTTCAGGACTGTTTCCCAGGAATGACTCCGGCAGGGCGGGGCCGCCTGCTGCAGCACTCCCTGAAGGAGGAGATCCCGGCATTCAGCGGAGTCTGGAGAGCAGGAGATGCTGGAAAGCTGAACTGGAATGCTGGGAGCAGCTGATCCCAACCTTCCCACCCCTAATCCCAGGCACGGAGGAAGGACACGGAGGGGGAGGATCATTCCCCCCTCGGAGAATCCATTGCTATTCCAAAGTATTTGTTATAAAGTCCCCTCCACCTGTGGGAATGTGATGTTGTATTCCAGGGAATCTCCCCGGCTCTTTTCCTGCTGCACCACCCATTTCCCACAGTTCTGGAGGCATTTGGGAACTGCTACAAAATTTAGCAAAGCAAGAGAGAGAGAGAGAGAGAGAGATATGTAATTTTCCCTGGGAGGGTGGGGAGGGGCTGGGCTGGAATTCCCAGAGCAGCTGTGGCTGCCCCTGGATCCCTGGCAGTGCCCAAGGCCAGGCTGGACATTGGGGCTGGGAGCAGCCTGGGACAGTGGGAGGTGTCCCTGCCAGTGGGAGGTGTCCCTTAAGGTCCTTTAAGGTCCTTTCCAACCCCAACCATTCCATGATCCCATTTCTCCACCTGCCTCCAAACCCCCCAGATCGCTCCAGGCTGTGCCAGGTTTGTTGGGAGCTGCAGGAACAGAATTCCATGGACAAGCTGCTGATCCTTCTGTTCCTGCCCAGAATGGGGCCCTCCCTTCCACCCGAGTGCTGGGAGCACTGAGCCGTGAATCCCAAGAAAAAGATGGGATTATTCCTGGCAGGAACATGTGCTGGGAGCCCAGCAGGATCTCCATGCCCACAGGGAATCACTTGGGATCATTCCATGAATTTATTACAAACCCAGGAGCCGATTCCCCCCCACGGCTTCACCCTGGCTCCAGCTGCTGAAGGATTTTTAAAGGGAACAGGGGAAAAATCCCAAACCATGGAAGTCTGAAGCCTTTCCCAATCATTTTATCCAACTTTTCCCCACACCAGAGCCAGGAATTCCTGCCTGGGAATCACAGTTAATTGGATTATAATGGGCCATTCCTCCTGATTGAATAAAGCCGAGCTCGGGATGGCAGCAGTGCGCTCCTAGGCCTGGGAACAGCTCCAGGTCCTCATCCGTGTTCTCACTTCAATACTGAAAAACCTCCAAGCTCCAGGGCTTTGGGGAGGAAGTTTTCCTGGAATCTGTTTTATTCCAGGAGAAAACGATAAAATTGGGAAGAGAGGACTGGAGCAATCCATGAAAAAATTAAAAATTCCTGCTCCCACTGCCTGAAATTACAGGGGGGAAAGGAAAAAGAAGGATGAGAATTCCCAGAAGGGAAGCGAGTGAGGTGTGCTATCCCAGGGGTTTGGAGTATCAGGATCCCCGGGTTCCAGCAGGGGAGGAGGGCAGAGCCCTCATTCCAAAGCAGGTCAGGATGGATCGGGAACCTGCCAGGGACACGGACTGGGAAAGGGAACCCGGGAAGGGCCAGGAAGGGGACATGGAGCAGAAATGCAGGAAAGATGGGAATTCCACCATCGAGCAGCCCTGAGGGAAACCCTGAGCCCGGCTGGGCTGGGCTGGGCTGGGCTGGGGGGACAATTCCCACCTTTGGAGCTCAGGGTTCATTTCTGAAGCCTGGCAGTTAGGCAGGAGCTTCCCAACCACTTCCTGCCCCACGGGAATCCCTGCAACCGGACAGAAGGGATCCCAGCATCCCATGGGCATCCCATGGGTATCCCATGGGCATCCCACCATCCCATGGGCATCCCATGGGCATCCCTGCATCCCAAAGGGCATCCCATGGGCATCCCACCATTCCAAAGGGCTCCCAGCATCCCAAGGGCATCCCAAAGGGCATCCCTGCATCCTAAAGGGCATCCCATGGGCATCCCACCATTCCAAAGGGCATCCCAGCATCCCAAGGGCATCCCAAAGGGCATCCCTGCATCCTAAAGGGCATCCCTGCATCCCAGCCAGTTCCAGCCTGGCCTCCTGCATGGCCAAGAAATGGGAATCAGCCCTTGGATGATCCAGCTGCAAACATCTGGACAAGCAGCAGCTCCCCAGGGAGGCTGAGCCCTTCCCAGGGATGGACAATCCGGAGGGATCCCTGCAGCAGCCTGTCCCTGCTCCCGAGGATAATCCAGCAGCTTCCCTCCATCCCAGCTCCCGAACACCCACAGCCAGGATGGAAGGAGCAAACCCAAAAGCAAAAGCTCGTCCCAGTTCCAGTTTTCTCCATCCCAGTGGGAAAAGGGGCTGATTCCGGAGCCAGCCTTGGATGCCGCAAGGCCCTCACGGCACCGTGCCCCGAGCCCAGAGGGAGGGAACAGACTCCAGAGGCCCAGGGAACTCAGGATAAATGACAGGATGGGAACAACACGGCCAAAAGAATAAAAGCTCATCCCAGCTCCAATTTCAGCCATCCCAGTGGGAAAAGGGATGGATTCTGGAGCCAGCCTGGATCGCCCATGGCGCCATCAACGCTCCCAGTGGGAACAGACTCCTGGGATTTCAGGATAAATGGAATTACCCTGAGCTGGAGCAGAGGGAAGGGCAAACCCAGCAGCCCCAGGCTCCCAAGGGAACAAAGCCCAATTCCCACTGATTCCCACCCTGTACCCCTGGATTTCCTTCCCCTCCCCACACCAGGGGCCCCTGGCACCTCCATTCCAGGAATTCCCACTCTTTGTGCACTGCTGGGAGCTGGTCCCAGCAGATCTTGGAGCAATTAGCAAATGTTAATTAAGGCCTGGCAGAAACCCGGAGTGGGTGGGGACTGGGATTAGGGCTTTAATTCCATGAATTCTGCGGGGGGGGGGGGGGGGGGCAGTAATTACTGGGAATCTATCCCATAACTCAAACAAACTCATGGTGACGACTGCAGGACCTGGAATCCCCTTTCCTGATGGATGGATGGATGCAATTGATGGAAAAGGGAAAAAACAGCAGGCAGGGAAAAAAGCACAGGAAAGTTCTGCTCAAAACCCCTCAATTCCCAAACACTCCCATCCCTCAATTCCCAAACACTCCCATCCCTCCTCTCCACAGAAATCCCTGCACAAGGAAAGGGGTTTGGTCCGGGCTCCAACCCAGGCCAGAACTGGGAGCAGCTCCTGGGGGAAGTGGCTGAACTCCACGGAATCCTTTCCCCATGGAATTGAGGCTTTTCCTGCCCTGCCAGAAATAAAAGTTCCCATATTCCAGGAGCAGGGTCAGGAGTTTGATTCATGGATCCCTGTGGATCCCTTCCAACCCAGCACACTCGGTCAGTCCAGGGGAGTTCTCATCCCAAAATCTTGCCCAGATGTTGGTAAAACCACCAGTGGTGAAGGATTCCAACAGCTGCCTGCGCCTGGATCTGCACCGGGATCTGCGCCTGGATCTGCGCCTGGATCTGCACCGGGATCTGCACCTGGATCTGCACCTGGATCTGCACCGGGATCTGCGCCTGGATCTGCACCTGGATCTGCACCGGGATCTGCACCTGGATCTGCACCTGGATCTGCACCGGGATCTGCACCGGGATCTGCACCTGGATCTGCACTGGGATCTGCGCCTGGATCTGCGCCGGGATCTGCACCTGGATCTGCGCCTGGATCTGCGCCGGGATCTGCGCCAGGATCTGCGCCGGGATCTGCGCCTGGATCTGCACCGGGATCTGCACCGGGATCTGCACCTGGATCTGCGCCTGGATCTGCACCTGGATCTGCACCTGGATCTGCACCTGGATCTGCACCGGGATCTGCACCGGGATCTGCACCTGGATCTGCACTGGGATCTGCACCTGGATCTGCACCTGGATCTGCACCGGGATCTGCACCGGGATCTGCACCTGGATCTGCACCGGGATCTGCACTGGGATCTGCACCTGGATCTGCACCTGGATCTGCACCTGGATCTGCACTGGGATCTGCACCGGGATCTGCACTGGGACCCAGGGGCAGCGGGATACAAGGTGAGGGATGCAAAGGAGCCCAGCCCAGCCTCGTTCTTCCCAAATTCCGGGGATTTGCAATCCCGGCTCCCTGCACAGCCACACATCCCCAGCACACCTGTCCTGCCCCGGGCCGGCAAGGCCGGGTTCTCCTGCTGCTGCCACACGTGGAGGGAATGGAGCCTCCCAGGCAGTCACTGAGCCTTCCAAGGGCGTGGGGCTGCTGGAGCCAGTCCAGAGGAGGCCACGGAGCTGCTCCAGGGCTGGAGCCCCTCTGGAGCCAGCCTGGGAGAGCTGGGCATGTTCACCTGGAGAGGAGAAAATCCAGGGAGAGCTCCGAGCCCCTGGCAGGGCCTAAAGGGGCTCCAGGAGAGCTGGAGAGGGACTGGGGACAGGGGATGGAGGGACAGGACACAGGGAATGGATCCCAGTGCCAGAGGGCAGGGCTGGATGGGAGATTGGGAAGGAATTGTTCCCTGGGAGGGTGGGCAGGCCCTGGCACAGGGTGCCCAGAGCAGCTGGGGCTGCCCCTGGATCCCTGGCAGTGCCTAAGGCCAGGCTGGACATTGGGGCTGGGAGCAGCCTGGGGCAGTGGGAGGTGTCCCTGCCAGGGCAGGGCTGGCACTGGGGGCAGAGAAGCAGCCCAGGCCCTGCTGCTGCCCAGCTTCCCTTGCTCCATGGATTCCTCTGGGATCCCTCCAGCTCTCCGGAGCCGAGCAGCTCTGGCAGGGAAGGGCAGCACTGCAACCCCTGGGCTTTGTCCTTCTTCTCCCACAGCTTCTGGCCCCTCTCAGGATCCACCAGTTCAGTGCCAAACTCAGCCCTGTTTTCATTCCCCAGCCCAAGTGGACTCCAAATCCCCTCAACGCCCAACTTCAAAGGAGATCAGGAATCTCCACCCTCAGTGCCGGGCCCAGCTGAGCCCAAACCCACAGAAATCACCCCAAACCCTTCAGCCCAGCTCTCGCAGCGAACACGGGCAGCACCTGGCACAGCCCAGCCCTGGCTCCTCCTTGGATTCTGCCACCAGGACCCAAAGAGAGCAGGATTCCCTCGGGATAACCCGGCCTCGGCTCCGCAGGGATCCCAGGCCGAGTCCAGCTGGCTCCGGGCACTTCCCTGGAGCCGCACTGGGACAATCCAGGGGCACATCTGAGGCTGCAGCCCCACATCGGCACCATTCAGCCCCACCCACGCCCCTTCCAAAGGCAACCCCACCCCCACGCCAGAGCTCTGTTCGGAAGAGAAGCCGAAACCAAAGAAGTAAAATAAAAATACGAGAGAATAAAGGTGGAAAAGGGAATTGGGTAAAACAGGTTGTGGGTGAGTGAGGAAAATCCCCAAATAAACAACCCCACATCCCGAAATTCCTGTGCAGTTAATTGTGGTGGTGCTAATTAAGGTGCTGGCAGCTATTCCAAGCTTTGGGTTTTCCAAGCTGCTGACACAGAATTCCTGTCTGCCCTCGCACCAAACCCACGGCTGAAATATCCCATTAATTCAGTGGGATAAGGCTCAGCTTCACCCCGGCCACGGGGGATTTTCTGCTGAGGAAGCAGCACCATCACAGCCCCCACCTGAGGGCTATTTTAGGAATATTCCTCAGACTTTCAGGCAAATATTCAGGAGTGTTTTTAAAAGCAGCATTGAGGTCTCTGCGCAGCTGCCACCCCATAAAGTCCCTGCTCTGGGGATAAATAAAACAGTTTAACCAAAAATAATGGAGCAAACCAAAGCATGGACGAGCATTGGCTGCAGAGCCTTCGGGACACCCCAGAAATCCAAGGATTTCCCCAAGGATGGGGACCAAACCCTGCCACCCCTCCCAGCACAGCCCCGGCGTCCCCTCGGCCCCAGGCAGAGCCACAGGTGATGATGTGATCGGGGAATTATTAAATGAGGAGATCATTAACCCTAAACCCCACCCCATGAGCAGCCTCCACGGTGTTGGATCCGTTCACGAATTTCTCAGGATGAAAAATCATAGGAAGGAGGAAATCAATGAGCACAGCAACCGAGAGAAACATTCCAGCGACAAAGGGCTCGGAGGAATCAATCAACCCCAAATCCAGGGACCGCAGAGCAGAGCAACATCCACTTAATCCTGAGCCTCAGCTCCTCCTGGATGGGGCCATTCCAGGGAAAGCCGATCCTGAATCACAGAACTGCCCAGTTCTGGCAGCTGGATTTGGAATTTAGGAGAAGTTTTGAAGGACAGGAGCTGCTGGATGGGTCCTTCCCTTGGAATCAGCACGTGGGCATTGGGGAAGGTTGGATTTATCCAGCTCCGAGCACTTCTGGATGGTTTTGCCCCTGGAAGTGTCCAAGGCCAGGCTGGAGGGGCTTGGAGCCCCCTGGGATAGTGGGAGGTGTCCCTGCCCATGGAACTGGGCTTTAAGGTTCCTCCCAACCCAAAGCACTCCAGGATTCTTGGATAACCATCCCAACAGCCCAGCTTTAGGTCCAGCCTAAAATAAGTAAAGTCACACATTGACTGAGGGCAGGAGACTCCATCTGATCCATCAACAAATCCTCATCCTTCTGGAAAACATGGACAGGGACAACAAACCCCTCCTGGAGCAGGCTGGGAAATAATCCAGACCTGAGCCCTCCAAAATGGGATAAATCCAACTGGATCATCCCAGCCCCGCAGCCCCGAGCTCCACAGGTCAGTGCAATCCCAGATTTCCATTTATTAGGGAATAAAAGCAACGCTTCCCACACACGTTGGGATTGTTGGGCTCGTTCTCCAGTGTCCCTTTGCTTTTCCATGTTACCCAAAAAACCCAACTCCCCTTTGGTCTGAGGGGCTGGAAGGGGCAGGAATGTCCTGTGGGAGAGGGGCTGGAAGGGGTGGGAATGTCCTGTGGGAGCTGCAGGACGAAGCTGGAAGGAGTCACAGGAGAGCAGCTCCCCCCCAGCTCCTTTGCTCTGCTCCACATCTCAGCCAGGACTCGTTTGCTCCAAACCACCTCCGGTTTGGGCTTTCGGGGCTCTGACCTCACCTCCCCCCGCTGCTCTGGCACAGGAAAGGCTCTTGGAGCTCCTGAGCAGCTGTAAAACCTGCACAATTCTCTTTACACCCCCGTTTATTCCATTTGCATTCATCTTCTCACACATCCTGTCCTGCCTCATGTCCGTGCCCAGCTCAATCCACACGGTTTTCCTGCCTCCCTGGGGTTTTCCCTCCCCATCCAGAGGAGAAGCAGAAGCTCCAAGTGCCCCAGACCGCAGGGGCTGCCCCGGGCTCAGCCCCCGCAGGCAACCCCAGCTCCTGGCCGCGGCACCTCCATCCTGAACACCCATCCAGGGTGGGAAGTGCCCCGGTCCTGAGCTCTCTGACACTCCAGACCGCCGGGAAGTTGTTCCCAGAACTCCCCAAGGAACACCTCCTTCACCAGGGACTCACAGGTGGAAAAGCTCCTCAGCCTCCCCTCAAGGACAGCGCAGAGGTCACTCCCCTGTTCCTTCAGACAGGAGGGACGTGCTGGGACACGGGGAGGTGGCACCAAGGCCCCACACCTGCTGCGGGCAGAGCCGGGGCAGGGAGAGCAGATCCAGCTGGTTCCTGGCACAGGGATTCCCCTCTCCCTCCAGCCCCTCCGGGGCACGGAACCTTTGGCATGGGAAGGATATTTTCCCTATTGCCTCAGCTGAACAATTCCCTCAGTGCTGTGAGCTCCCGGGGAGAATCTCAGGGATCACAGCCCCCGATTCCCTCCCTCCCTCGCAGTCTCGGGGAAGCAGCTTCTGGGACCTTGCCGGGATGGCTGGAGGAGACCCCGCTCTCAGCCCCCGTGCTGGCACCAGCAGCAGCTGCAGAGCCGGGAATGCCCAATTCCGTCCCCGAGCAAGTCCTGCAGCCCTCCCAGGGCAGCCAGAGCAGCGCTCCGGGATTTCTTTTTCCCGGGACAATGGGAACCTGTGCCGGGTTTGCCGCACCTCGGAAGAAGCAGGAGTTCAGTGAAGGCTGCACTCAGCCCCTCCCGGCCCCAGCCAAACGCCACCACATCCTGACCTGGCGTCTGGCAGGGGGAGGCAGCTTTTCCCCACCGCCCACTGCCTGTTCCTGCTGTGGTTCCCGAATTTCCTCATGCCACGGCAGCGGATTGTCCTGCTGGAAGGGGCCTGTCTCAATATCCCATTTTATTTAGGATTTTCCCTCCAGCTGTGCCACTCCTGCTCCTGTTTGCAGCAGCAGCTGCCGCCTGCACAGCCCGGGCAGCTCCCTCCATCCCGCAGGGAGTCCCTCCCTCCTCCCCTGCACGGTTTAGCAGCTGACGTGACAGGTCCAAAGGGACAATTCCGGCTGATTTCCAGGCTGCATCCCAGGCAGAGCCGGGAATTCAGCTCCTCTCCGGCGCTCGCAGCTCCCACACAGAGTTTGATCGCTCCCCACAGACCCCGGCCCCGCTCCTCGCAGGGTGTTCAATCACAGCCGCCCCTCCCGGTATCTGCAGGATCAGAGCAGCAGAATATTCCAGCACCAGCAACATCCCGCTGCTCCCAGGGCAGCACCGCCGGGTCCTTCCCGTGCCTCTGGTTCCAGCTCTCACTCAGTCTCCTCCCAGCACATCCCAGCAGTCCCACCGGGATATCCCTAGCAGGGATCCCACTCCCAGCGGTTTGTAAAGCTCTGCCCTGAGTTCTGGGCTGATCCTAAACCCCGCTGGTTCATCGGGGCTCAAACACCTCCCGGATCAGCTCCGATCAGCAAAGCTCCGCATCCCAAAGCACCCCAGGCGGCACAGCCCCACAGCAGCAGCTCCAGGGGCTCCCGGGAATGCTCAGGGAGCCCAAGGAGTCCGGACGGAGCGCGGGGGGCCCGGACACGGCAAAGCCCAGCGGGATGGGCAGGGCTGGGTCGGACCCGCGCTGCAGCCACAGCGCACCTGGGGCAGCTCGGCTTGGACAGGGGAAAAATGCGGGTGCGACTACGCGGGGAGCAACAGGGAACGTGGGACAGAAGCGGCGGGGATGGTGCAACATTAATTTAATTATTTCTAATTAAAGCCCAAGGCAGCAGCCAGCCTCTCACATGCCAGAGAGAGTCACCCCTAGACCAGAGAGCATCGCTGCGGGCCGGCGGAGAAACCGGCGAGAGGGAAAGCGCTCCGTGGGCAGCGACTCGCGGGGGGCTCCCGAGGGGCTCCCGGGCCGGGGGGGCCCTGCCGGCCATGCGGACCCGCCGGATTCACCGGGACCCGCCGGACCCTCCGGACCGCCGCGACCCCGGAGCGCTCCGGGCACCGTGGGAAAACGCGCAGCGAGCGGCGGCGGGGCCGGGACCGGAGCGGGGAGGGGGACACGGACCGGGACCGATACGAGCCGGGGGTTCCCGGATCGACAGGACCCGGGGGTCCCTTGGACCGACACGAACCAGGTACACGGACCAGAACCGACAAGAACCGAGGGTCCCTCGGACCGAGAGGAGACGAGGACACGGACCAGAACTACACGAACACGGAGGTCACCTGGACCGAAATCAGCCGGGGGTCCCCGGACCGACACGAACCGGGCATACGAACCGGGGATACGGACCGGGACCAACACGACCCGGGGGTCCCTCGGACCGAGAGGAGCCGGGGACACGGATCAGAACCAACACGACCCGGGAGTCCCTCGGACCGAGAGCAGCCGGGGACACGGACCAGAACCGACACGACCCGGGGACACGGACCAGAACCGACACGACCCGGGCAACCGCGGGCAGGAGCCGAGAGCAGCCGGGGCTCCCGGTGCGCACTCACCGCGGAGAAGTTGTGCGGGCCGCAGAGCTCGCCGCGGTACTTGCAGGACAGCAGCATGTCCTCCAGCTGGTGGCCCAGGCGGTCCATGAAGTCGGCGCTGATGCCCTCGTAGTGGCGGGGCGGCAGAAAGAGGCGGAAATCGGCCAGTTTGGCGAACCAGCGCAGCCGCGCCTCGTCGGCGCGCAGCAGCTCGGTGAGCAGCGGCCGCGCGGTGCGGTTGGGCAGCAGCAGCCCCAGCCAGTGCCCCGCGTAGTACAGGTCGCCCTTGGAGAGGCGAGGGAAGCGCAGCGGGTTGTTGTTGCACAGCGTGACGGCGGGGAAGGGCAGCTGGCGGCTCCACTCGGTGCGCACGCGGGTGTGCGAGGGGAAGGCGAGCCAGTGCAGCAGGCGGTCGGAGGACCAGGCCAGCAGCAGCCCCAGCGCCGTGCAGAAGGCGAGCACCCAGAGCGCCCGGCGCGCCGGCGCCGCCCGCGCCGAGCACATGAGGCGCAGCCCGTGCAGCCGAGTGCGCAGCGCCGGCGCCCGGCGCCCCCGCGCCATGGGCGCTCCCCTCCTCCTCCCGCTCCTCCCGCCGCCGCTCGTCCTCCTGCGGGCCGGGCTCAGGGCGAGCAGCGCCGCGCCATCCCCGGGCCCCCCGCCGGCTGCGGCCCCGAGCGGCGGGGGCAGCGCCCGCGGGCGGCCCGCGGCCCCGAGCTGCGCGGCGGGCGGCAGTTCCGGCAGCGCGGCATGCCGGGCCCGGGGCCACCGGGGCCACCGGCGCCGCCCGCACCGCCCGCCCCTGTCCCTGTCCCTGCCCCTGCCCCTGCCCCTGTCCCTGCCCGGCCGCGCCGCTCACATCCCGCGGTACCGCGCCCCGCCCGACACCGACACCGGCCCCGAACGAGCCCCGCCGCGACCTTGCCCGGCTCCGACCCCGAGGCCCCCGGGACCCCCGGCGGGGAGAGCGCTGCGGGACCCCCGCGCTACCCCCGGCCCGCGCCCGCCCGCCCCGCGCCGCGCCCGCCCCGCGCTGCCATCGCCGAGCGCTCCGCCGGGCGCGCCCTGGCCGCGGGCAGCGAGCGGCGGCGGCGGCAGCAGCAGCAGCAGCAGCAGCAGGAGGAGGAGGAGGCTGAGGAGGAGGAAGAGCGGGGCGAAGCTTCCCGAGGTGCCAGTCCCGGCCGCTCGGCGCTCGGGAGGCGGAGGGAGCGATGCTCGGCGCCGATCGCGCCGCTGCCTCCCCGGAGTAGCCCCCTCCTCCTCCTCCTCCTCCTCCTCCTCCTCCGCCCCCCCGTTATCCCCCGGCTGCCGCCGGCCCCGGCCCCCCCCCCGCTGCCTCCTCCCTCCTCCGGCAGGAGTTTGTTTTTCTGCTTTTCAGCAGCCCCGGGGGAGAACATAATACCAAGCAAAGCCTGGGGAAATGCGGGCGAGGCTTGCAGCGGGCTCCGTGCGGCCGCTGCCTTCCGGGGAGGGGGGAACGGCTTTGGAGGGGGCTCGGAGCTTTCTGCTCTCCGTGCCGAAGCTGCTCCCCGCTCCCAGGGAACGAGTGGGAAAGGGAGAACCGCGCTCATGGCAGCATCGCCCCCGCCCCTCGCTGCCCCTGTGCCCCTCACCCCGAGCCTGCAGAGCCCTTTGGGTTCGGGGGCTCCTCCTGCCCCGCGTCGGACACCGAAAAAGCCCCTTTCCCCCAGCACCCTGCGCGACGGGAGTAACTCCGGGTGCGGATTGGCATCCTCGGGATTGCTGAGCTTGGATCTCTGGAAGCGGCTGCCGTTACCTTCATTTTGCTTTCAAACAGTACCGAGAAACATCCCCCTAATTGTGTCCAATTAAGCTGTAAGTGCCGGTAACTGCTCCGAATCCCCTCTGATATTTTTTTTTCCCTCGGAATTAATTTTCCCTGTGCATTTGGAGCCGTATATTTTTACCCAATAGATGGAGTCGTTACAGCCTGGTTCTCTCCAGCGTTTCCCCCCAGAGTTGCTTTTTTATCGTGGCAAAGCCGCGAACGTGCAGCAGCCGCGGCTCGGGGGGCAGCCGGCCCAGAATCCTGGAAACCCGGGGGGAATGGGATCGAGGGGCTGAGCCTGTGCCCTGCAGGCCCGGGGCAGCACAAACACTGGGTGGGCTCCGCTCGGTGCCCTCAGATAACTCGGGTGGTTTTTCCAGAGCTCGTGTCCGTGCTCGGGAGCATTTTCCCGATTTTTAGCGCTGCTCAGAAGCAGCAAATCCTTCCCAACCCCCAGCATGGGCCGTGACCTTTCCTAACCGAGTGGGAAAAGGCCAGCGGTTCCGTATCCATCGCAGCGGGATCTCCGGCAGCTCCAGGGAGCCTCTCCTGCCGTTTTCCAGCGGATCCCGGCTCGTTTCTCCCCGCCGCCTGTTGAAGGCAGTGGGAGTTTTTCCCCTTGGCTCCCTCTCAGGATAATCAGCATCCCAAGTGCTTCCCCACCAGGCGGGCTGGGGCCCTTTTATCCATGATTTATTGCCACAAACCCAAGGAAATAAAAGGTGCCCGACCATAAACATCCCGAATTCCTCCCTGTCCAAGCGTGTCCCAACCCTGGCACAGCCGGGCCGGGCTCCCTGGCGGTGCCGGCTGCCAGAGCCCAGCCCAGCCCTGCACTGTGGCCTCTTCCTCGGTTTCCGCTCTTCCCCTTCTCCCAAAGGTTTTTCACTCTGCTTTTCGGGCAGGGCCAGCCTGGCAGAAGGGGCCTGTGAAGGAACGAGCAGCCGGTTTGCACGGGCAGCGGCTTTTTCCTTAAATCCACTCCAAGAGATCCGCTCAGATCTCCCAATCTCTTACAGGGAAGAACTTCAGCTGATGGCAGAGGCAGTGGGACAGCCGAGGCCACAGGAGCTGCAATCCCAAAGATTCCCCATGAAAACATTCCAAAGCCAAACCAGACCTGACCGTGACATTCCAAGGTATCACCCGTGGGACACCTCTCCAGCCTTTGGAAGTTCTCTCCGTGTTTTCAGTTGTTTGGGAAAGCTGCTCATTCCCTCCTTCCCTGCAGCTGAGCCCTGGGTAATTCCTCATGCAGCCAGAGCAGCTCAAAAGCTCATTGGGCCTAATTAAGCCCAATAAGAAATAATAGAGCTGATCAATAAATATTGCTAATTAACCAACAAGTTGCTTGAACATTATCCCTTGGGCTGGGTGAGTCTCCTGCTTCTGGTGGAGAATGGATTTGGGATTCCGTAGTTTGGAATCCTTGACAACTTCAGGGAATCATTGTGGGGGAATTCTGGCACTGCCCCCAAGACCTCCCCTGTGTGCCCCAAGAGGGGACAGGAAGACAAAGATTCGGAAGTTGTTCCAACCAAAAGCTTTGGCTTCTTTTGAAACTTCATTTCCACCTCAAACATCGACTCAGGTGAAGACAAAAAGGATAAAGAAAAGCTTGAAACCCTCTGGAAGGGAATCATGAAACTTTGTTCTGCTGGATACTATTATTATTATTATTATTATTATTATCATCATTATTATTTCATCCTGGAAGGGAGCAAAAGGAGGGAGAATCCAACCCCAAACTCCTCTTCCAGACTCTCACAGGGTGACTGGAACCCCCCTTCCCTGGCCACACTCCCCCCATGTCCATCGGAGCATCCCGGGGGATTTATGGGATTTATCCCATTGCTCTCCCGAGCGATTCCTGCCGGGTGAGTGGGCAGCAGATTTATCCCCGTTTGGTGCCCCTGGGATCGGCCCCAGACATGGAGCAGCTCTGGGACATCACCTGCTCTGCTGAGCTTTTGGGGACCTAAAGCAGGGGGAGCAATCACAGGGATGGCATCAAATGGGGCAGGATGGGGCTTGGACTTTGGGAAAGAATTCCTGGCTGGGAGGGTGGGGAGGGGCTGGGATGGAATTCCCAGAGCAGCTGGGGCTGCCCTGGATGCCCAGCAGTGCCCAAGGCCAGGCTGGAGCAGCCTGGGACAGTGGGAGGTGTCCCTGGGGGTGGCACTGGGTGGGTTTAAGGTCCCTTCCTACCCCAGCCATTCCAGGGTTCCAGGACCAACCTTCCAGTGTCGGGTTTTGTGCTGCCAGAGCCCCTGGAATACGAGGGTGGGGATTTTCAGCTCTCAGGAGCTCCAGGAGAACAAGGGGCAGACACTGAGAGGCCACGTGGTCCCCAGGCAGGGCTCAGGCCCCGTGGGCTGGGAATGGGATCCCTTTTCCAGCACAGGAACACCTCCAGGGGCAGGAGCCTGGCACCGCTGGGCACAGCTGGGCACAGCTGGGTGCGCCCATCCTGCAGGGCCCTGCTGGGGCTGGGCCGGGCTTGGGGACCCAGGGAGCCCCCAGGGACGGCTGTGACCCCACAGCCCCTGGGACAGGTGTGACCCCACAGCCCCTAAGGACAGGTGTGACCCCACAGCTCCTGGGACAGGTGTGACCCCACAGCTCCTGGGACAGGTGTGACCCCACAGCTCCTGGGGTCGGGGTGAAATGAGCCAAGAACGTGTTCTGCACCCCCCAAACCTTCTGGAAAAATTCCCTGCTCTGCCCAAGCCCTGCAGGAACAATTCCTGCTGGAGCCAGAAAGCCACGGAACGCCTGGAAATTGGGGTTTCCATGGAAGCCACCACTCGGCCCTAATTCCAGCCCTAATTCCAGCCCTGTGCCTCAGATCCCAGAGGATGTGACAACCCCACCCAGAGCGAGCCCGGGGCCGCGGAGCTTTGGGGAACCCCCGAAACATCCCAAGGGGTTGAGGTTGTTTTCCTTGGGGTCATTTTATTTCCCATGCAAATAAACGAAATAAATGCTTGGGCTTCCCGCTGGGAATTCCTCCCAAGGACCTGAGGGGATTTCGGGGGCTGCAGTGGTTTGGGGCCGTTTGTTTTGAATGCAGGAGGTGAAATATTCCATCCACACCAAACACATTGGGAGCACATAAATAATGCCAGGATTCCTGGATCTCCCGCTTCTGCCCGGCAGCACCAGAGGAGTAAAAACGTTTGGATTTCATAACCCTGCCCCAAAACAAAAAAATAGGGAAACGTTGGATATCTCATTTCCAGGGCCTTGTGTGTGTTTAAAGGAAAAAACCCTGGAGAGATCAGACACCCAAGGGAGCCGAGGTGCTGCTGCTCCTTTGGGAATTGCACCAGGAAATGAGGTGGGATTTTCCAGGGTTGCACAGAAGGATTATTTGGGAAGATTTCAGGAGGAGCCAGATCCTGGCTGGGCTGGGGACCCTGCCCGTGGGGGATCCCTGCACATCCCAAAGGATTTAATCCTCCTTCATCCCGGTTTTTGGACGGGACACGTGGCTGATCCAGGGGTGGAATTTGGGGATCAGCTGTGGATGTAAGGCTCTGTTCGTGCCACACATGGCAGGGCTGTCACGTGGCCCTTAATTAGCAAGGTCTGCTTTAATTGGTATTTCCTGGCAGAGCCATTATTCCCAGCCTTCCTTAAAGGAATAAAATGCTAATCCACGAATAAATGTGTTTATAGAGACGGATATTTAAATATCTGCTTCTTTTCCTTCTGCAGGTAGGGAGGAGGAAGGATTTGGATCTATTTTAATCTCCCAGCTGGCATCCTCCCAATTATCTCCTTTCCCCCCTGTTTTCCATTTCCCTGCCAAAGAAAAGAGGGGAGGGAATGAAACAAATGAAAAACCTCTGGATTTGGGAAGGATGGATTTGAACAGGAATTCTTTGGAGCAAATTAAACAGCAAAGTTCTTGTGGCCTCCTCGTATCGAATTCCTTCGATGCCCTCAGGAATGGGCATCCTGGACCTGCCAATTCCCAGGAACTGGGCACAGCCCAGCTCCTGCTCCAGTGCTCTCCGTGGATTTTGGTGGCCCCAGGGCTGGCCAGGAGCGTCCCCTCCATCCCTGGGGGGCCCCAAAGCTTTGTCCAGGGGTTATAAAAAAGTCATGGAATGGTTTGGGTGGGAAGGGACCTTAAACCCACCCAGTGCCAGCCCTGCCCTGGCAGGGACACCTCCCACTGTCCTGGGTGCTCCCAGCCCCAATGTCCAGCCTGCCCTGGGGCACTGCCAGGGATCCAGGGGCAGCCCCAGCTGCTCTGGGAATTCCATCCCAGCCCCTCCCCACCCTCCCAGCCAGGAATTGCCAATTCCCAATCTCCCATCCAGCCCTGCCCTCTGGCACTGGGATCCATTCCCGTGTCCTGTCCCTCCAGCCCGTGTGACAATGAGGGGACACAGACGGTCCCTGAGCTTTGGGGCACTGCTCCCATTCCCTGCTGGAATTATCCTGGATCCAGGCAGCCCCTGGGGAAGCACAGCAGGAAAAAGGGGAAAGAGCAGCTTTGAAAGGAGCCCTGAATGTGCAGGGACAGGGAATCTGTGGGACACATCCAGGGGCTGGGGAATGATTCCATCCTCAGGAGGACGAAGAAGATTGGAATATTGGATATTGGATATTGAATGTTGGATATCGGATATTGGATATTGGATATTGAATGTTGAAAATTGAATGTTGAATGTTGAATATTGAATATTGGATATTGAATGTTGGATATTGGATATTGAATGTTGAATATTGAATATTGAATATCGAATATTGAATATTGAATATGGAATATTGAATACTGAATATTGAATATTGAATATCGAATGTTGAATATCGAATATTGAATGTTGAATATCGAATATCAAATATCAAATATCGAATATTGAATATTGAATATCGAATGTTGAATATCGAATAGTGAATGTTGAATATCGAATATTGAATGTTGAATATTGAATGTTGAATGTTGAATAACAAATATTAAATATTAAATATCAAATATCGACTATTGAATATCATCCATTTTCTGGCTCTCAGACACGCAGATCATCCCAATTTTCTCCCTGAACCTCTGAACGTCAGGGCTTTGGGGCTTCTCTGCTCCTGTTCATTTTCCTTTTCCTTTTTTCCCAGTTCCTGAAGGGCTGGAATTGGCTGGGAGCTGCTGCCCGGGGGAGCCGTGGTTTGGCTGCTCCTGCTTCCCTTGGGATTTCAGTCCCGCTCCGAGGCTCTCCCTGCTCCGTGTGAGGCACCCCGGAGATGTCCTGCCTTCACTCAGAGGGAATCTCGGGCAGGAAAATCCTCCTGAGCTCATTTTGCTCTTCAGACCTGGCTCGTTCAGGGCTTTGGTCCCGAGATGTGGATGGGAGCTGATCCATGTGGGATTGGGCATCACCTTCCTTTAGGATTGGGCATCTCCTACAGCTTCCTTTGGGATTATTCAGGACCTACACCCTTATTTAGGATTAGGCATCACCTCTGGATCTGGCAGCGGGATGTGCCCGTGGGAATGCGGGAGGGAGCTCCCAGCCTCCCTGTCTTGGGGGATCATTCTGGAAACCCCATGGGAAGAATCCTGGAGTGGGCTGGAGGCTCCTCTGCACCTGCCCCGACCCCACAGCTCCCGTTCCCAAGAGGAACAGCACCTGGAAAAGCAGAGCCTGGAGCTTCCCAGGGGACAGGAGCCTGTGGGTCACCCTGGGACAGCTGGGAGGGTCCTGCTGGACATTCCATGTCCCCCCTGTGCCTGGAGAGACAATTCCCTGCTAATTCCCCCCTTCCTGAACCCTTTTCCCTCCTGTTAAATTCACTGGACCTCACAAATCCAGAGGAAAACTGCTCCGTGTTTGGATGCTGGAGAGGATGGAAAACTCTTCTCTCCCAGGGAGTTTGGCTTCCAAACCAAGTTTGGGAAGCAATTCCTTAAGATTTATTCCCTGTCTTTCCAAGGACTTTGAAGGCTCTCCTGGCAGCCAGGTGGGAAAAGGGAAAAAGCCTTTTCTCCTCAGACCTGGCGATGTTTCAAGTCCAAGGGGCTGCCACATCCCTGTTTTTATGGCAGCAGGAGGGACGTGGGGAAATGAGGTTTTGAATCCTGAAGGATAAAAGGGGTCACCTCCACATCAGCCTCCGATCCCACAGCGCCAGGACCATGTCTGGAGGTTCCTTTATTCCCTGAATCGGCTGGAAAACAAATACGGAACTCCCTGGGCCACTCTGGAGTCTCCCCATGGAGGTTTGGGCTGGAATTTTTGGGATTGAACAGCCCTGGAGTGGTCCCTGGATCAGCCCTTGGAGCTGGCACTGAAACATCCCCATTCCCAAATCCATTTGTTCCTGGGATTTGGGGCACAGGAACTGCAGGGAAATTTGCTGCTGCAAGAATTCCCATTTCGGGGTTGGAGTAATTGGCTCCAAGTGGGGAATCATGGAATGGTTTGGGCTGGGAGGGACCTTGAACCCCATCCCTGTTCCAGCTGCACGTCCCACTGTCCCAGGCTGCTCCAAGCCCTGTCCTTGGCCTGGGACACTGCCAGGGATGGTGGAGATGATTCCAGAGGTGACAGCAGGAAGGTCACCAGAGCTGGGGGCTTTGGGGACAGGAGAGGTTTGGGATGGTCCCTGTGCCACGTTCCCGTTCCGGCTCATCCCTGCTCCCGCTCCGGAGGCTCCGGCTGAGCGCCGGGGTCACCTTGGAGGAATCAATAAATGCAATTATTGTAAAATCCCCGGAGCACCTGAGGGATGGGCCTGGAAGCACAAACAGCTCTGACCTGACCCTGCGCCCTGGGAAGGCTTGGGAGACTCCCAGACTTTGCAGAAATCCGGGAGAATTCCGTGCTCCTTCCCAAGGGAAGCAGCCCCTTTCTGCACGCGGCAAAGCCTCCCCCTCTGCATCAAAAAAAGCTTCAATTCCTGTCAAAAATCCCTTCAAAGGATCAAATCTGACAGCCCCAAAGCTGCTCCAGTTCCTCGCAGATTCCGTGGGAATGCTGCCAGCCATTCCAGCGATTCCAGCACGGCTCCATTCAGGCAATTCCCAGCGTGGAAATCCCAGGTGGCTGTGACCTCTCCATGCACCAGCGGCTGCTGCAGGAGAATTTGGGAATTTTCACCTCCTTCCTGTGGATTTCCAGGACTGGAGGCCCCAGGGTGGGTGCGGAAGCTCTGTCCCACTGACATCCCCGTTATTTTGGCACAGGGAGTATCCGTGGGGATCCGGGGAAGTGGGGCAGGCTGGAAGCAGAGGCAGGTAAGTGCCACCTGCGGAGCTGCCAAACTGAAGGGATCCAGAGAATTTTCCTTTGGCAGCCTGACGGTGACAGCAGTTGTGTGGGAAGATTAATGGAGAAAAGGTTGGATAAAATA
This sequence comes from Coloeus monedula, assembly GCF_965178545.1. NCBI lineage: Eukaryota > Metazoa > Chordata > Aves > Passeriformes > Corvidae > Coloeus > Coloeus monedula. The sequence continues at coordinate 914,406 of NC_138806.1, read as the reverse complement.
GAAGCTCCATCCCAAAGTTTTTCAGCTGCTTTTTCGCAGTTATGTAATTGTCAACGACATTGATTTTTATAAAAACCCGCAAACAACACCGGGAAACTTGGAATGTTTTGGGCTGGATTCTGCTCCTGCTGCCAGAGGAGGGAATTCGGGGTTTTCTTGGATTTCAGGGCAGTTTCAGGCTGATTTTCAGGGATGAGAAGCAGGATTTGGCTCTCAATAGCCTTGGAATGCCACTGAAGCTGTGCAGGGAGGGGAGAAGGGGCTGAGCTGGCACAGCCAGGGATTGTCCGGGTTTGTATCCGGCCAGAATTCCCTGTACGGGCTGTTCCTTGAAAATCAGCATCAGCATGGATCGGGATTGCACCTGGAGCGGACTCCAAGGGCTTTTCCAGCCTGAGTGACTCCATGACCTGTGACCCCTCCAGGTGCCTCTGGCACCTGAGGAGCTTTGGGGATTCCTGGCTCCCATCCCATGGATCCAGAGCTGGGGGCCAAGGTTAAAACCAGGGGTGAGTTTTTAGTGGGAATGCTGGGAGCTGGTCCAAGGCTGGACTCGGTGACCTTGGAGGTCTTTTCCAGCCCCGATGATCCTGGCTGGCACCTGGAGGAGCAGCAGGAGATTCCCATTCCCAGCTCATCCAGGATCACCCCCAGCCCCCTGGGCTCCCAGGGCTCTGCTCAGTCCCTGGATTCTGACCCTGGGACACAGGGACAGGACACTGGGAAAAGATGGGAAAGGAGCCCTCAGAGTGCCTCAGTTTCCCTGGATACAGCAGCAGGATTCCAGGCCCAGGCTGAGACAAGATCCAGGACTGGCTCAGGTCAGTCCTGGCCTCTCTCCTGCCAGGATCCAGCCCCTGGAAGCTGTTCCCTCTCCCATTCCAGCCTTCAGGACTTTTTCATGGAATCATGGAATGGTTTGGGTGGGAAGGGACCTCAAAGCCCCTCCAGTGCCAGCCCTGCCCTGGCAGGGACACCTCCCACTGTCCCAGGCTGCTCCCAGCCCCAATGTCCAGCCTGGCCTGGGGCACTGCCAGGGATCCAGGGGCAGCCATGGGATAACCCTTCCCACTCTCCCAGGAGAGAATTCCTTCCCAATATCCCATCCAAATCTGCCTTTTTTTACCCTCTCCTTTAATGCCTCCCTGTGTTCTCCAGCCTCTGGCTCCTCCGGTGGCTGACAAGGAATTGTTTTATTATTCAAAATCCCTGCTTTTTTCTTTCATGGAATCCCATGGGAAGGCAAAAGGAAGGGAGCTCCTGGATGGAAAAGCCCTGGAGGGATGAAACCGCAGCAGGAAAAGGTTCCCCCTTCCAGGACTGGCTCTGCCTTGGCACGAGGATCTTGTCAGGATTTATTTTCCTGAAGAGACATTCCCTGAAGGAATATCCCCAGTGTTTCTGGGAATGTTTGAATCCATTCTCTTCCCCCTCTGAGGAAAAGGGGTTTGCTCCGGGTGTAAAAGGCACAAGGACGACATTCCTGGTCTTTTTTGTTTCCTCTCTGTATCTCCCCCAAAATACCAGATACATTTCTATTCAGAATTCCCCTCTCTCCTCCTTTTGCAGCCTTGGATGTGGCTGGATGAGCACATGGAGCCTCCCTGAGCCGTGGGTAATGGGCTGGATGATTCTCCACGATTTTCTCCGAGTTTTTTCCCTTCTCAGGGCTATTTCCTCTCTGGAGTTGATATTTTAAAACAATTTCCCTGGAGATGTAAAAGCTCCCTGGAGAATTGGGAAAGCTTGACTGGAAACGCTCCCATCAAACCCTTCCTGATCCCTGCTCCGTCCTCTTGGGCAGCTCCCTCCTGCAGGAATTTGAGGATTTTAGCAACTTCTCCATTGTTTTTTTAAATTTAGTCCTTAATTTTGGGAAGAAGGAAGGATTTGTTCCCGTGCCCAGGTGCCAGCTGTAAAATCTGGGAATGAACACGTTCCCATCTTCCTTCTTCCCTTTGCCACCATCAATTCCCCGGTGCCAGGAGCTGATGGGAGTCAGGAGGCTCCAGATAAGCGGGAATCAGAGCTGGGAATCTGCCAGGTCAGGGATCAGCCCCAAAGCTCCCCCTCAATCCTCCCACACGAAGCAGGAGCATTTATTTTCCCTGTGGCTCCCCCTCGGTTTCCGTGCAGCATCTCCTGCCTTCCCATTTATCCCTGGAAGTGGGGACACCGTGGGTTTGTCACAGCTCTGGGATGGAGGGGAAGGGACTGGGATGAGACATTTCCACAGGGACACGAAAAATCCCTCAGTCCCTTCCTCGCTGGGGTGTTTTCCATGACAATGGGGTTCCTGTCCTCATTCCCATCCCCTTGTGCACCGCTCCCCCCCCCCCCCCCCCCCCCCCCGGAGCTGTTCCCAGGGTCATTGCCCAGCACAAATAATCAGGAATTCCCATTTATTTCCCTCTGCTTTTCCGGATGCAGTCACATGGTGCTCCTGGGGGATAACTGGGAACACCTGATGCTGACCTGGGACATGGGAGGAAGAATTCCAGATGCTGCTCTTGGAGCCAAGCTGAGGGGAACGGGGCATGGGAAGCTTTTCCTGGGACAGCTGGAATTGTTCTCCACGAGGGCTTGTGCAGCTCTGGGGCTGGAATCACTTCCCGTGCTGGGAATGCAGCTCCTGCCTCACCCGCTCCCAGCTGGAGTGGGTTTGTGTCACCTGGGGAAGGGCCCTGCGCTGCTCCGGGCCTTGGGGACACCTGGGAGCGACCCCGCTGTGTGTTTGTGTGCCACAGGCTGCAGCTGTTGGGATCTGGGAAGGAATTCCTGGCTGGGAGGGTGGGGAGAGGCTGGAAGGGATTCCCCAGAGCAGCTGGGGCTGCCCCTGGATCCCTGGCAGTGCCCAGGCCAGGCTGGACATTGGGGCTTGGAGCAGCCTGGGACAGTGGGAGGTGTCCCTGCCAGGGCAGGGCTGGGATGGGATGAGCTTTAAGGTCCCTTCCTGCCCAAACCATTCCAGGATTCCCAGATTCTCGGGATGCCTGGCCCCGGCTCTGCAGGGATTGCTGAGGGCCCTGCGTGGGCCGGGCTCCCCATCACTGATCTCTCAATTCCCCAGGAGGGGAATTCCTAATTCCACCTTGCCTTACCCGCACGGAGCATTTGGGGGAATCCCGGGGCTTTTCCAGCCCATCCACAGAGGAGACCCAAGAGCTCTGGGGGAGGAGGGGCTGGAATTTGGCTCAGCCCTTGGGAGGCTCCCGGGATCGGGGAATCTCCCCCCGAGCCGCTCCTCACACAGCCGATCAGAGCTGGGGGATGCCCTCGGACGCTTTCGAGAGCTGCTTTGAAGGATCGAAATCCCAGATTCCCGTCGCTTCCAGCCGCTCTGCTTTGCCCGACGCTCCCCGTGTTTGGATAGAGCCCCTCAGCACCCGCGGCAGGTGTGACACGGCTCAGAAATAACCATGAGCTGCCGTTCCCTGCAGCTCAAACATCCTGAACAAAGAGCTGCGAGCGTCCCCAGGCACGGCTCCTACCCGAGCCTGCTCCATCCGCATTCAGGCCGCTTCCCGGGGCATCCCTGCCGAGGAGCGGGGCTGCATCAGGAGTTCCCAGCGCACCGAGGGAGGAGGGGCTGCTCTGGCACGGGGACATCCAGGGGCAAGATCAAATTCCGGAATATTTCACCATCTGGGAGCGATTGCTGAGCGCTCCGGGCTGATAAAGCCCCTCCCGGACAGGGTGACACTGGCAGAGCCGGAGCTGCTTTGGCCCTGGGGTCGGTGGGGAGGGGGTGCAGGGATTGGAGCCCTCGGAAAGGCTCTGTGGGATTCCCTCCCTGCCTGGAGCAGCCGGAGCTCCCTGGAAAAGGGGCTGAGCCTTGGAGGTTGAAATTAGGGCTTAATTAAGAGCCACCCCCAGCAGTGCCCGGGGTCAGGGGTGCAGGAGCAGAGAGCACCCGAGGCTTTGGGTTCCCGGGTCGCTCCCAGAGGCAGCAGCGTTTCCCTGCTCGCGGGGTGAGCATTTTTCACCTTCCTCCTCATCCCAGACTCCCAGAACGGGCTGGGTTGGAAGGGATGTTTAAAACCTCTCTCATCCCACCCCTGCCCTGGCAGGGACACCTCCCACTGTCCCAGGCTGCTCCCAGCCCCAGTGTCCTGCCAGGGATCCAGGGGCAGCCCCAGCTGCTCTGGGAATTCCAGCCCAGCCCCTTCCCACCCTCCCAGCCAGGAATTCCTTCCTAATATCCCACCCAGCCCTGCCCTCTGGCACTGGAAAGCCATTCCTTGTGTCCTGTCCCTCCATGCCTTGTCCCCAGTCCCTCTCCCATCTTTCCTGTAGGTTCTCGTCAGGTCCTGGAAGGTCACAATGAGATCACCCCCGGTCTCTTCTCCAGGCAGAACAATCCCAACTCTCTCAGCCTTTCCTTGCGGGAAGGGAAGGGAAGGGAAGGGAAGGGAAGGGAAGGGAAGGGAAGGGAAGGGAAGGGAAGGGAAGGGAAGGGAAGGGAAGGGAAGGGAAGGGAAGGGAAGGGAAGGGAAGGGAAGGGAAGGGAAGGGAAGGGAAGGGAAGGGAAGGGAAGGGAAGGGGGAGCTGAGCAGCCTCTCCCTGGCTGGAGGAATTGGAACCCCAGAGCGGTTTGGGCTCCCTGGAGAAGTCACCACGAACCAGGACCTGGGCAGGAGTGGCACAAGGGGCTGTGTCCCCCAGGCTGTGGGACAGGCAGAGCCCGGACTGGGCTCACTGGGCTCTCAGGTGCCACCTGTGTTCCCTGATTTGTTTGGGATCAGCTTCTCCAGGGCCCAGCAGAGAGCAGGAGCTGGGGGGGAGGCAGAGCATCCCAGCCCACGGGGCAGGCTGGGTCCGGCTGGGGGTCATGGAATCCTGGAATATCCTGAGTGGAAAAGGACCCCCGGGATCAGCCAGTCCCAGCCTGGCCCTGCCCAGACACCCCAACAGCCCCACCCTGGGCATCCCTGGCAGCGCTGTCCCAGCGCTCCTGCAGCTCTGGCAGCCTCGGGGCCGGGACCATGCCCTGGGGAGCCTGGGCAGGGCCCAGCACCCTCTGGGGGAGGAACCTTTTCTGATCTCCATCCCAAACCCCCTGGAACAGCTCCAGCTGTTCCCTGGGTTAGCACCTGGCAAGTCCTGCAGGGATGAAGTTTCCTTGGCTCTGGGAAAGGCCCTCAGGCAGGAAAAGCAGCCGTGGCCATCAACACACGGAGCTGCCCGGCCTTGGTGTGCCCAGAGCTGGCTTGGCCCAGCCACCAAAACCAGTTTGGGTCAAAACAGAGCAGTGGGGAGGCTCCCACAGAGGAGTTTCTCTCCAAACCCATCTTTTATCAGCATGAGCTGGGCTTTTAGGGCAGCTCCGGTTCTTTCCAGCCCCAGTCACCTGAGGATGTTCTGGGCTCCAGGGCAGAGGGCGAGGGGCTGCAGCCAGGCCGTGCGGGCACAGCGAAACTTCGCGGAGAAAAGGCAGCGGCAGAGCAGCTGCAGCCCCTGCGCTGCACCCAGATGGGTTTAATTCAGTGCTCAGTGCTCCAATTCAGCGTTTCTGGGCCTCATTAAAATCAGGATTTCCTCCCCATTCTCTGCTCCTGGGCTGCAGAAGGAGGCCGGGCCCGGCTGAGCAGGGGTTGTTCACAGAGCAGGAACTGCTCCCAAACGCCAGCACAGCGGGCTCTGGGCGCTCCGGGGGTGGCCGGCACCGGGAAAACTCCGGGGCAGCACCTCAGGGTGCAGGAATGGGGATGGGAGCTGGAGTGGGAGGAAGTGCCCTGAGGAGTTACTGGGTAATTCACTGGGAGCTGCGAGAGAGAGCAACAACAGCTCAGGACTCGCTTTAAGGTTTAAATTCCTCTAAAACCTTAAACTCCTTGGAAACTTCAGCTGCCTCCTGGCTTTTCTCTGGACAGGGGAGGGCAGAGATCCAGCACAGGCCCCTGGCAGCAGCAAACTCCTGAGGGTCAGTCCTTGGAACAGAATGAAATCATATAATAATTAATAATTGTTCTTAATAAACATAAATCTCCCGAGCCAAAGGAGGGATTTGGGGGTTGGGGTGTGGGCAGGTGGCCCTGGAACACCCCTGGCAGGACAGGGAGGGCCAGGGGAGCTCAGGCACAGCTGAAGTTCTGGGCCAGGGGGAGTTTTATATCTGAATTTTGACCTGTGGCATCCCCAGGCTGCTGCTATTTGCTAAAATTCATCCAAGCTGAGCTATTTTAGATGAAACTGAGCCCAAAACCCAGCTCAGGAGGCAGCTAAGCCCAGCTCCCACCGACCCCACCCCCACATTTTGATAATACTGCTCTGTTTGGTTTCCATTTTGAAATTTCCCTTTTTTTCCTTCCTGAGCAGTCACCGAGTTCATTTAAATGAAATAAAACTGATAAAATTCTGTCCTTCAGCTGGAACTTTGTGCTCTGGAAATGGGGAATGGGGCTCTGAACCACCTGCGAGCTGCAGAGCTGCCTCTGCTCTCCCTGCAGCAGCTGCTGGGGAGGGGAGCTGTCAGTCCAGCCCTTCCCCCCCGAGCCACTCCAGGCGGATAAATGACATTTTTAGTGGGAAAGCTGAATCCAAACATCCTCCGTTGGCAGGGGCTGGAATTCCATTGCCAAAGCTCACTTCTACCGTGGAAATTCTGTGTTCCAGGAGGGCTTTTCCAGTGGCCCGGCCTGGGGGGTTCCTCCCTCAGGATTTGGGCTGAGGAGCAGAAATGGGGTGCGGGTGTGCAGTGAGGGCAGGCATGGCTGGAGGTGCCACCTGGCACTGCTGGGGCTCCCAGCACCTCATCCCAGCCAGCCCCAGGAGAAGGGCTCAGGGATGGGATGGGGTGGGATGGGATGGGATCCACTGGATGGGATCCATGGGATGGGATGGGGATGGGATGGGGATGGGATCCATGGGATGGGATCCATGGGATGGATAGGATGGGGTGGGATGGGGTGGGGTGAGTTTAATTCTACGTGGATTGACCAAAACCTGACATTATTGGGTAAATCCGGCCACACAAAGCCCCTGGGCTGGGCCTGCCGAGCTAAAATCCAGCAGGGAGTGCACGGAGCCATCCCAAATCCTGCTCCAGCAGTGCAGGGTTGGGACTGGGATCTGCTGATGCTCCCAGCTGGGGCTGGGGGGTGACAGCGACATTTCAGGGGGACAGCTCAGAGGGCAGGGCCTGGGTGTGGGGGCTCCTCCCAACTCTCCATCCACCACTCCGGGTCCCACCCCTCGGCACTGATCCCAAGGGGACACAGCAGGAACAGGGACCTGAGCTGGAGCTCAGGGGTCCCCCCGGAGAGGAGGAATCGGCTCCTGACACCCCAGATCCCACAGGAGCTGCTGGGACCGCCCCTGTCAGGCACTTCCCGGGCAGTTCCTCCCTTCCCAGGCACTCAGCACCATCCTGATCCACAGTGACTGATCCCAAATCCTTTTCCCAAGCTCAAGGACATCTTTTGGCAACCTTGGAACAGCTTCCCAGAGCAGCTGGGGCTGCCCCTGGATCCCTGGCAGTGCCCCAGGCCAGGCTGGACATTGGGGCTGGGAGCAGCCTGGGACAGTGGGAGGTGTCCCTGCCAGGGCAGGGGTGGCACTGGAGGGGCTTTGAGGTCCCTTCCCACCCAACCATTCCACGTTTCCAAGATTCCAAGGACAGCAGCTGGCAAGGGCCTGGGAGAGAGGGGCAGCAGGGATGTGGGAGAAACCCCCCAACCTTTGGGTGGCAAAGCCTGTGGGAGATGGAGACCTGGAGGCTCCACCTGCACCTCCCAAGGCTCTGGAGCAGGGAAAACTCGGCACAGCCCCTTCATTTCCTCTCTCTCTCTCATGCTAATCCCAGGAATGGGACTCCAGGCAAGTTTGCCACTTGTATTCCCAGTGGAATTCCTTGGTGGCAAGAGCAGTGAGTGAGGATTTCTGTTCTCTGCCTTCACCACTCCCAGCATTTCCACTTGGATGCCGTTGGACCCTGGATCAGAGGCTCTGGATGCATTTCTGGATTAACCCCTGGGGTGAGGCCGCTCCTGGGGCAGCTCTGGCTGTTCTCTGCTCCTCGAGTGCTCTGAGGGGATGAATCAGGGATTTGGGATGCTGGGATGCAAAACAGATGGAAAATACCCCTCACAGGGAGGAAAAACTCCGGTTGGATGGAGCTTGGAGCAGGGAGCAGCTGGAGCTGTTCCAGGGGGGTTTGGGATGGAGATCAGGAAAGGTTCCTCCCCCAGAGGGTGCTGGGCACTGCCCAGGCTCCCCAGGGAATGGTCCCGGCCCCGAGGCTGCCAGAGCTGCAGGAGCGCTGGGACAGCGCTGCCAGGGATGCCCAGGGTGGGGTTGTTGGGGTGTCTGGGCAGGGTCAGGCTGGGACTGGCTGATCCCGGGGTTCCTCCCAGCTCAGGATATTCCAGGATTCTTTGTAGTGGATAATGGGAGATGAGAGAATCGGGGAATCATGGAATGGTGTGAGTGGGAAGGGACCTCAGAGCCCATCCAGGGCCACTCCCGCCATGGCAGGGCCACCTCCCACTGTCCCAGGGTGCTCCTGTTCACCTCGTCACGGGCAATTTCCTCACGGCTGTGAAATGCTGGACACAACCCCTGCGAGAGCTGTAGGAAAAACTCAGGAGAAAAGGGATGCTGAAATCAGCCAGAGAGAAACTCCCTGGCACAGTTTGGGGCATTAAAAAGCAGAAATTCCTTAGGGCAGCAACGGGAATTCCTGATCTCCACAAGAAGTGTCCGGGCTTTTCCCTCGACCAAACGTCCAAGGCCTGAGAACCAACCCTGAGGAAGAGCAGAGCCCAGGCAGCGAATCCTCCCCTTCCCTGAGCTGTGGCTGTGCCCAGCCGGCACCCGCGGGGCTCCTGAAATCCCTGAAACCCCAGCAAACCCCACCAGAGCTGCCGAGGGCTGAGGGGCGCAAGTGAGGGATGGACACCCAAAGCCAACCTCCTCTTCCCTGCGCCCAGAGCATTCCCTTGGCAGCTTCCAGGGAATTCCCTGGGTTTTCTTTAGCTCTGCACAGGAGCCCTGCCCAGGTTTGTGTTGGGGAGCAGCAGCAGGATCCCAGCAGGGTCCCAGGATTCCAGCAGGATCCCAGCAGGGTCCCAGGATCCCAGCAGGGTCCCAGCAGGATCCCAGGATCCCAGCAGGATCCCAGCAGGGTCCCAGGATCCCAGCAGGATCCCAGCAGAGCTCCCAGGATCCCAGCAGGATCCAGCAGGATCCCAGCAGGATCCCAGCAGGATCCCAGCAGAGCTCTCAGGATCCCAGCAGGGTCCCAGCAGGATCCCAGCAGGATCCCAGCAGAGCTCCCAGGATCCCAGCAGGATCCCAGCAGAGCTCCCAGGATCCCAGCAGGATCCCAGCAGAGCTCCCAGGATCCCAGCAGGATCCCAGCAGGATCCCAGCAGGCTCCCAGGGCACTCCAGGCCGTCGTGGCTGTGCTGCTCCCCCCAGCTCCAGGCAGTGCCGCTCTCCCGCTGCCCTCGGGGGATTTCCAGGCGGAGCAGGATTCAGAGGCTGCACACTGTAATTACTTTTGGTTGTTGCTTTCTCCTTTGTTGTAATTCGCTTGCTAATTATCGTCACCGAGTTTTAACTCAGTTGTTCCCATTAATCTTAAATTAATTACCAGGGGCTCCAGACTCCTTTAACACCAGGCTTGTTTTGCTTTTAATCACAGGTTTTGTGTTCGGTGCTGCTGTCCCAGAAACAGCCACAGAAAGTCTCTGGAGGGGCTTTTGGCAAGGATGGAGGGAATGGATCCCAGTGCCAGAGGGCAGGGCTGGATGGGATCTTGGGAATTGGGAATTCCTCCCTGGGAGGGTGGGGAGGGGCTGGGATGGGATTCCCAGAGCAGCTGGGGCTGCCCCTGGATCCCTGGCAGTGCCCAAGGCCAGGCTGGAGCAGCGGGAGGTGCCCGTGCCCACGGATGGCACTGGGTGATCCTTAAGGCCCTTTCCAGCCTGACCCATTCCATGGTTCCGGGATGGAGTCGGAAGAGCAGCTGGTCCTGAGGTGTCGGCGGGAGAAAACCCCACCCTCCAATGGATTCCCAGGGCAGGGAATGCTCCCCAAGCCTCCCTGGGAAGCTTTTCCATTCCTGGTCCACTGTTCTTGCCAATATTCCGGGAGAAGGATTTCTGGAACCCCGTTTGCCAGAGCTCTGAGGTTCAGGCTGGGCTGTCGCCCCTTTTGTGTCTCACCTTTGGTTGAGTGTTCCCTCGGGCACCAGAACGGTGCCAATCTGAGACTTTTCCCCCAGAATCCAGATCTGAGACCCTTCCCGGAGCCAGGGCCCTTTGCTGGGGGTGTCAGCAGAGGCGGTGGCTCCCCGTGGCCCCGTCCCCAGCTGGGCACCGATGGTGGGGTGGCCTTTGGGGCAGGACAGGGACCGGCCCCCGCAGCCCCAGGGAACGCAGGAAGCCCCAGTGACCCCCACAGCCAATTCCACACCCCAAAGGAAAAGGCCTCACTTTCATGAGGAAGTTTTGGCCTTTTCCACACGTCAGGAAAAACCCTGGTGGGCTCTGGTTCCTCTGAGACCGACCAGGACCTTACGGCCACCACAGAATCCTTCCAAAATCCCTTCACCGGATTTTTCCCAAAGCTGTCCATGAATCGGATGAAATATTGGATTTTTCCAGAGCTCCAGCCCTGCTTTGGTCACCCCCAGGTGTTTCAGTGCATTTGGAATTCAGGGTGGTGAGGATTTCATGGAAAATGCTGCTGGAATCCGGCACATCCTGCAAAACTTCTGTTCCAGGGAATCCCCACCTCCCTTTGGAGTGTCTGTGCCAGAGAAATGGTGACAAATTCTGCTCTCTCTGCTCTCAGAGCCGGGCTGTGGTACCTGGGTTCTTCAAAATGCCAGTGAAAGCCAGCGCTGGAGCTGGGATCCCACATTTCCCACAGGACGGAGGCTCCAGGCTGGGAATGGGGGAATCCTGAGCCCTGGATGTGCAGGGACAGACCTAAACCAGCTCCCACAGCCAGGTAAGGACAGAAGTGCCGAAGAAACAGGGAGGCAGCTCTGGCAGCTAATAAATAGAAGTTATAAAATAAATAAAAAATAAAAATAAAATATGAAATACAAAAGAAATAAAAATATAAAGTTAAATGTAAAATATAAAATAAAATAAAATAAAATAAAATAAAATAAAATAAAATAAAATAAATAAAATATGAAATCTAAAACCACGGAGTGCCCAAGGCTTAAACGACGTTGATTTATTTGCAGACGAAGCAGGAACACAAAAGGATTGAGGGAAGATGAGACCTTGGCAAAGGGATAAATTCAGATCTCCAAGAAGGAACAATTTGGGAAAGGTCCCTCCCCCTCGTCCTCGCCCTCCGGGTCACGCAGGGCACGGGGGCCTTTGCTTTGTCCCGCTCGGTGCCATCCTTCGCGGGATTCCCTCGCAGGGGCTGATCCCAGCCGGGTTTGCAGGATCCTGCCTGGAGGCTCTGCCAGGAGAACGGGAATGGCTCTGGGGCCCTCCAGTCCCAGTTTGGCTCTGAGCTGCTCCTCGGAGGAGCTCTCCAGGAGGAAGGGGTGAGGTTCGAGGCTGAGAGAAGGGACAAAGGACTCCTCACAAAGGGGGGGACAGCGGGATGGGCACGGTGGGATGGGCACAGAGGGATGGGCACGGAGGGATGGGCACGGAGGGATAGGCACGGAGGGATGGGCACGGAGAGATGGGCACGGCGGGATGGGCACACTGGGATGGGCACAGCAGGATGGGCACGGAGAGATGGGCACGGAGGGATAGGCACGGAGGGATGGGCACGGAGAGATGGGCACGGAGGGATGGGTACGGAGGGATGGGCACAGCAGGATGGGCACAGCAGGATGGGCACGGAGGGATGGGCACGGAGGGATGGGCAGGGAGAGATGGGCACAGCAGGATGGGCACGGCGGGCCCTGCGCGTCACTGCTGGGTGCAGGAGCTCAGCGCGGGCTGAGTCAAACAAGGGCTCACTTCCAGCCCGAGCCTTTCCCGAGGCTGAAATCCCAGCTGCAGCACAAAGGGCACAGGAATCACCTTTTCCTGCTCCTGCCCTCGTGCCTGGGAGGAATCTGAGGTGCCTGGATCGCTGCCAGGGCTGTTCTCACCCTCGGGGACACACGGACATCCCAAAATGGGCCCTGTGAGCAGCCGGCAACTCCCCAGGGAGCCAAATCCTCTGGCATGGTCTGGACAGTGCCAAGGAGCATCTCCAGCCCCTCTGGGACAATTCTGGCACCCGGAGATTGCCCCGAGACCTTCAGGGCAGTGAATGCCCCTGCCCGGCCCCTGGGCCCTCGCTGGCAGTGCCCTCCCAGCCGCGGCTCCAGGAGCAAGGGGAGCGTTTGGAGCCTCTCCTGTGGGATCAGTCTGGGCATTCTGAGCTCCCCTGGAGCTCCCCTGGGCCAGCACAATCTGCTAAAATCCAACCTTTTGGGGTTCTTTGCCCTAAATCCCTGTCCTGCCACACGCAGGAGCTGCAGGGGCTGGAGGCCAGGCTGGGTCTGAAATATTCCCTGGACACCCAGGGTGGAATCCCACAGCGCAGCGAGGGCTCCTGACTGCCCACGGAGCACCAAGACCTCCCAGGAATGAGCCAGGAGAAGGGAATCTCCCCCACGCTCACAGGGAGAATTCCTGCTTTCCCTCCAAACTCTCTCTGATCCATAGGGAAATGCAATTCCCAAAGCAGCCCTGGGAGCAGAGCCTGCGGGGGGGGGTGACACAGCCCGGGATGGGGGGGGAGGAGGAGGAGGAGGAGGAGGAGGAGGAGGAGGAGGAGGAGGAGGAGGAGGAGGAGGAGGAGGAGGAAGGGATTGCTCTGGAGGGCCTTTACTGCCAACACTGAGAACGAAAGGAGCTGCAAAGATCAGAGCCAGAAACACAAAGCAATGAATAATGAATGGAGATTCCGAGGAGCCTCGGAGCACATCCACAGCCCACGGACACGGGAGGAGGGAAGCGGGGCCCCGCAGAAATGGCTGTTCCCTGTAAAGGCAGCAAGGGAGGCTGCAGCTGCTGCGGCCCTGCATGCACAACCCCAACGAAAACGTTAATAATAAATCAAATAAAAATCAACCGCAGGGCTCTGAGCGCTGCTGGGTGTCCTGGCAGGTAGAGCAGGAGCGTTCCCACACCAGCATGGGGAGAAGAGGGCCCGGAAATTCCTGCAAAAATTCATTTCTCGTGTCAGACGGATTTGCTTTGTCTGGACACGGATCCGTTCTGGATTTCCATCCTCCAGCTCTTCTGACAAAGGAATTTGAACATCCCCAAAACTGTTGCCACTGCCCTTACCCAGCAGGCAGGGTCTCCACAGCTCATCCTGGAACATTTCCAGCCTGGAATTAGCACTGGAATTGCTCAGAGGAGAAGCCAATTTGTTGAGCATGAGATGTTTAATTGCTCCTGAATTCCAGAGTAGTTTGGGTTGGGAAGGACCTTAGGGATGATCCAGTGCCAGCCCTGCCCTGGCAGGGACACCTCCCACTGTCCTGGGTGCTCCCAGCCCCAATGTCCAGCCTGCCCTGGGCACTGCCAGGGATCCAGGGGCAGCCCCAGCTGCTCTGGGAATTCTATTCCAGGGCCTGCCCACCCTCCCAGGGAGGAATTCTTTCCCAATATCCCATCCAATCTGTCCCTCCTTCAGCTCAAGGCCATTCCCTCTTGTCCTTTGGCCCTCACATATTTTTTCTGCCAGATCAAAGCCGTGGGAATCTTTGGTGAAATTCCCACTCAGGACAGACAGAGCTCCAGGGGCAGGAGCTGGACACAGCCCTGGAATAAAGGTAGGGAATAAAGCCAGTGGTGGAATAAAATCCAGGAGGTTTTGGCTCCTGGTAATTGGGATGCAGCCAGAGCAAGCCCTGATTCCGGCAGGGAAGGGATCAGCTTCAGTTTCCTGCTGGAAGCTCAGGAGGAGCTGCTGGGACTCCCCTGCTCGTCTGAGGGCTGAAGCCAGACTTCTTAAGCTCAAAATGAGAAAGAGGGAAAAGGAATATTTCTGTGGGAATTTCTGTCTCTTATCCCTCACCATTCCCTGAGAGCTGGAAGGAGAAGGCGCCACTCCGTCACCAGAGCCCAAATCTTCCCTGGGCTCCCGTTATCCCTTCCCTTGGCCCGGGAGTGGAGGGGGTGCAGCGGGGGCAGCTTCCTTCTCCAGGGATTCCCCAGGGGCACAATCCCACCCCACACTCAGCTCTTGGTCCCCTCCCTCATCCCTAATCCATGATTTATCCATCAATAAATGCTGACTGTTTACAGGAAGGGTTTAGCTCAGGCCTTGGCAGGAAATGGGATTTCTGGAGGCTGCTGAGGGGCAGCTGAGCTTCCCCCATGCTCCAGGGCCCCGACCCCATTCCACGTGGGAAAGGGGGGCTGAGGAATCCCAGCAGGAGAGGTTGTTCCTCGTGGGAGTTTTTTGTCCCAGCGCCAGGAAGGAATTGCACCAGCAGCTCCTTCAGGGAGAGCTGAGCTCCTGGAAAAACAAAACAGCCTCCAAAGGGGCAGGAATGGGAATTTCCAGGGTGTGTTTGAACAGCAGCACTGCCCTGAGACAGAGAAGCTTTGGATCATTTAGGTGGGAAAAGACCTGGAATTCCAGTCCAACATGTGGCTCTGAGCAGCCCGTGGAGACCTTCAGGCACCGGGGACCTCTCCAGAGCCAGGGAAATGCCTGGAAAATGCTGCTGGATCCCACAGGGGCCTATGCCAAATGTTGGATCCCACTGCTGCTGCCATGTGCAGGGAAACACGGAATCACACTCCGGGATGTCTCCATCCCACCCCCTTCTCCTTCCCAAGGGACAGGATTCCCTGCTGGCTACTCCTGCCCGTGGGTGGCCATGGGCAGTTCTGGGTCGGCCTCAGCAGGACAGAACCCCTGGACTCTGAATTCCAGGGATCAGGGACAGGCTGAGCGTCCCCACATGGAACAGCGAGAGAGGGAAAGGGAGGGGGCTGCAGTGGAGGGAGAAGGGGTCCTTGGGAAGCAGAAACGGGGTCGGTTTGGAAGAGCAGGAGCGAAACATCTCCAGGGAAAACTGGAGCTCATGCATAGCTGGGAGTTCAGGAGCAGCAGGGAATGGGAAGATGGTCATTGAAGGACGAGGTGAGGAACGCTCAGTCAGGGATAACCCCCACACCCAAACATCTGCAGAGGGTCCCGGTGTGGTGGAGCCAAGCACCAGCTCCCAGCGCGGGCCGGTCGCTGCAGGGCTGGACTCCAGGAGCCTTCTGGGGCCCTTCCAGCCCAGCCTCATCTGGGATTCTGGGATTCTCCCACTGACAACACCAGGAATCAGCTCGCTCTGCCCTGGGCAGCAGCCAAACACGACAGAACCACCCTCAGGTGGGAAGAAATATGAGCAAAGCTCCAATTCCTGTCCACTCCCGAGCCCTGAAGGAGCTCTGAGGTCACCTCTGCACAACGCTGGGGGTCAGGAGCTCAGGGCAGGAGGGGAAAGCAGGAGGTGCTGTCCCACCAGGGCTCCAGGGAGGGATGGATGGAGCCGACAGCATTCCAGAGAGGGAATGACGGAGGTTTCCTGGGATGCCTCCACTGCTGCTCCTCTGCTCCTCGCAGCTCCTGGGGCTGCTCCTGCTTTGGGTCCTGCAGATGAACAAAGCTGCCTCGGCTCTCCTGCAAGTCCTGCAGCAGCAGCGGGAGCTGCTCCCCAGCACAATTCCCGCTCCCTCCCTGCACAATTCCCGTTCCCTCCCTGCACAATTCCTGCTCCAAGTGCACAATTCCCGTTCCCTCCCGGCACAATTTCCGCTCCCTCCCTGCACAATTCCTGCTCCCCTGGCACAATTCCTGCAGCACTGGGAGATCCCTGGGCAGGGGGAGCAGGGAGCTCCGGGGGGAGGCTGAAATCCCAGCCCGGCCCTGTTGGTGTGGCCCCACCAGCCTGAGGGGTCTCGGGGCTTCTCAGGGGTGTCCCAGGGGTATCCAGAGGTATCCCAGAGGTATCCAGAGGAGAGGGGTCCTGCCCTTCCCACTCCGACCCCTGCCCTGCAGCTCCATGTTATGGGATCCCCTCCCACACCCCACTGATGGCTCCGGCAGCTTTGGGATTCCAGGAGTGAATTCTCCGTCCCCCCAGCCCCAGCTCTCCCAGCGTGGGCTGCGCTCGGCAGTTCCAGCCCTGGGCTGACCCTTCCAGCCCGTGCCCGCTTTCCCTGGAGAGCCGGGAGCAGGGAGGTCACGGCTGCCCCACGCCTGCGAGCCGAGGATGGGACTTCTGGGGAGGGAAGAGAGGGATGGATTTCAATCCTCTCGTAGCTCCGAGGGGCCATGGAAATAAAGGGCCAGGGAATCCCAGCTCCTGCAGGCCCCGCTGCAGCTGCCAGGAATGGGAATGTGCGACAGGAAATGTCCCAAGGGATGGCCCCGGGCCAGGGGGAAGGAGCCCGAACGAGTCTGGGCCTTGGGCTGGGCCTGCAGACAGCGGGGATGGGAGAGGGATGGATGGGGGATGGATGGGGGATGGATGGGGGATGGATGGGGGATGGATAGGGGATGGATGGGGGATGGATACAGGATGGATATGGGATGGATGAGGGATGGATGAGGAATGGATATGGGATG
This sequence comes from Coloeus monedula, assembly GCF_965178545.1. Taxonomy (NCBI): domain Eukaryota; kingdom Metazoa; phylum Chordata; class Aves; order Passeriformes; family Corvidae; genus Coloeus; species Coloeus monedula. The sequence goes on along the minus strand of NC_138806.1, from coordinate 897,846 downwards.
GATGAGGGATGGATACAGGATGGATGAGGGATGGATGAGGGATGGATACAGGATGGATGAGGGATGGATGGGGGATGGATACAGGAGGGATGTGGGAAAGGTTCCTCCCCCAGAGGGTGCTGGGCACTGCCCAGGCTCCCCAGGGAATGGTCCCGGCCCCGAGGCTGCCAGAGCTGCAGGAGCGCTGGGACAGCGCTGCCAGGGATGCCCAGGGTGGGGTTGTTGGGGTGTCTGGGCAGGGCCAGGCTGGGACTGGCTGATCCCGGGGGTCCCTCCCAGCTCAGGATATTCCAGGATTCTCTGAACCAGGGAATGGTGACTTCCAGATGAGGCCCATCCTGAGCAGCTCCGTTTGTAACTGCCCTGAGATTCCCACCTGGAGCAGCTTTCCCATTCCCAGGCAGGTTGTTCATCCCATCCCCTGGGCAGGCACAGCCCAGGTAGAACTCTGGAAATAATGGATTTTTTTGTCTCACTGACAACCTCAGAGAAGCAAGCAAACAAACAAGAAATTGTTTCAGGTAAACTTGAAATTCAAATCCTTGATTTTTTTTTTTTTTTTTCCCTCAATGAGAACGTGCAAAACCCCACTTTGGGTTCAGGGGAACGTTTTATTTGCCCTGATACGAAATATCCCATTTTCATGCCAAGTGCTTCTGCAACCACAGTGTAACTACAGCTGGCAGAGTTTCCCACCTGAAGATCGATTTATTTGTTACATTTTCCCCCCGATGTTTTGTCTGCGTGTGCAAGGCTGGAATTCATGCGGGGAGAATTTGCTGCTGTTAACTCTCTATTTTGTTTTGGAGACCAAAAGAATCGAGGCAAGGAGATTTGGTAAAATATTTCCCTCGGATGAAGCTCTGCAAGGAGCTTTTCTCTGCTGTTCCCAAATCCCCTTCACCCCTCACCCCTCGGGCTGGGGTGCAGAGCGGTGACCCCGCCCCAGGCACGGTGCCAGTCCAGGAGTTCTTTACGGATAAAGCAGGACAAAGTCATGGGAAAGCTTTTGCTGCTGCAGGAAAGGTCTGAGAGAGCAATACTGAGATTTTGTGCAGCTTCAGCGTCACCGAAGGACTCCTGAAGGAGCTGGATTGGGAGATTTCCTCCAACAGTGCTGGAGAAGTGAGGGTAATTCCCAGATCCTCGTGCTCTCTGTAACCTCTGTGACTCAGGTTTTGGGGGAGAAAGGATTTTGTAGACATCGTCCTGATCTTCCCGCTCCCCCTATTTCCGGGATGTATTTCGTAGCCATTGTGCTGATTTCCAACTCATTCCCTGCATTTCTGATGCCAAGGGAACCGGGCTGCTGCTGCTGCTGTACGAGGCTTTGCAAAGAGCCCCTGATGGATTTAATCCCAAATCCCAGAGCGCCGGCCGGCCGCGTGTTCCTGAGGAACAACATTCCCATATTCCCTGGCGGAGCTGCCACATCGGGCCCGGCTCCCCCGATGTGACCCTTCCCGGAGGGACGAGCAGCGGGAGCAGCAGGAGCGGCGGATCGCGAGGGGAGGGAGCAGCTGCCGGGTGAAAACGCTCTAAATGCTGCCCTTGTGGCATTCCATGGGATCTCGGGATGAGAGATCGCAGCAAAGCTTTGGAGATCCCTCCTCCAACGCTCCTGAGTGGTGCAGTCCCCCCCAAACCGCTTTGATCCCCGGGCGGCAGCAGCCCCGCTAATTGCGCTGATTAATGAGCGTCTCACACAGCCCTGATTGCACGAGGAGAAGTTCAGAGTTCACTTTTACCTCCTGAGCCGCTTCCAAATGAGGCGGGCGCGGAGCAGCCCGGGCGGGGCTCATTTGCATACAGTAATTAACGGTGCTTCACTCACGAGTGGCGTTTCCCTTCCCACCAGAGCGTTCGGTTCTGCTCCAGCGGCTCCCGGTCCTGCGCATCCCACCGGGGTTCAGCGGCGACGGGAAGAGGCTCAGAGCGGCCCGGGACCCGCTGGAGCTGGAGCGCGGCTCCAGTCCCTGGGATTGCTCCCGGCCTGGGGGGGATGAGACCCTGCCCCATCCCAAGGCTGCCCCTGGATCCCGGGCAGTGCCCAGGCCAGGCTGGACATTGGGGCTGGGAGCAGCCTGGGGCAGTGGGAGGTGTCCCAGGGGTGGCACTGGAGGGGCTTTAAGGTCCTTTCTAGCCCCAACCATTCCATGATCCATTAACGCACACATTTGGATGCACAGTCCCCGTTCCAGGTGCTCAGAAAACTCCTAATTAGATTTTCCAGCCCAGCCTAATGAGGTTCAGTCTCCCCTGACTGAGCAGAGCCAGTGATGAGGAAAAGGGAAAAGCTGCTCAGGGAGCTCCAAGGTGAGCCAACACCTCAGGGATTCATTTCTGCCCAAACACTGGGAAAGTTCCTTTTTTCCCCTCAGGGGTTCTGTTTCCCTTTGGATTGGGATGCCCGGGATCCTCCCGCCTTCTCCCCACAGGGCTGGAAGGGAGAGGCTGATCTGCACTTGGGGTCAAACTACTCAGTCCTTGCCGGGATTTTGGCACCAGGGATCCAAACCCAGCCCTGCAAGGGCCTTTTGTGGCTTCTGCCTCTCCCGCTGTCCCCAAACGGGATTCCCCCTCCTCCTCCTCCTCCTCTTCCTCCTCCTCCTCCTCCTCCTCCTCCTCCTCCCAAGCAGGGATTACAAAGGATCAAACCTCTCCTTTATCCCTTCCAGACAGAGCTTGGCACTGACACCCCAGGGGAGGCGTTTTTGGCTTTGTAAAGCTCCAGACAAAACTCCAACACCTTTGAATTTCAGCTGAAATTCTGTGTTTTGTTTGCTTTGTGGGAAGAACCCTCCGGATCAAACCCATCTCCATTCAGGAAGGACTTTACAGCTCCGAAGAACAACAAACACATCCTGCAGAGAGCATTTCAGCCCTCAAAGCCCAGAGCCATCACTCACAGCTCCCTGCACAGCCTGGCCTCACCCCAGCTTTTCCCAGCACGCTGGGGCAACTGAGGCCTGCATTCCCGGAGGGGAGGGATTGATATTCCAGAGGAAAAGCAGCAATGAGGGGACCCCAGTGGGATCCCACGCTGCTCAGCCCTCAGCACCCTTTGGAAGGAATTCTGCCCATCTGCAGCATTCCAGGTTTGCTTATTCCGCCTAAATCCAGGAAGTGACATTTTTACAGCAGTTTTCAAGGGAAAGCCCGGGGTTTTCCTGGTTTTTAATGCCAGGTTTTCCCTTCCAAGCCTGAGCAGCCTTTGCTGCAGCTGAAGGAAGCAGCTGCAGGTGAGAGAACAAACCATGGAACTCTGCAGGAGTGATGGGGAACGTCTGAGGTGCTGCCCCTCACACACACAACAGCCTTGGGATTGGAATCCAGGAGTGAGCACAAAATCTAGAGGGAAAATCCAGACTTTTCTACATTCCAGAGCCTCGGATGATTCCTGGGAACCTGGGAGAGTGGGAGGTGTCCCTGCCCATGGCAGCGTGGGCCTGGCTCATCCTTAAGGCCCATCCAGCCCAAACCATTCCAGGGTTTTATGCTCAGGACAAATCCCAGCACTCACAGCCCCTCTGGGCTCTCACAGAGCCCCAGGCAAGGAACTCAGGACAAAGATTTAGGGACAAACTCTGTGTGTGTGGATAATGAGCACATCGAGGAGGAAAACACTTTCATCATCACCATCATTAAGGTAATTGTGCAATCAGCAATCAGCTGTATCCAGTGGTCTGCCCAGTACCCAACGGTTTATCCAGTATCCAGCGGTCTGCTCCCTGAACTGGGAACAACTGGAGCTCTGTGATTTAAACCTGGTTTAGTCTCGGCTTTGCAGGTGCCTGACGGCCCCAGAGCAGCTCAGGGTCAGCACCTGGGGTTGCTCAGAGCTGCAACCATGGCTGAAATCTCATAAAAAGTTGTTGTGGGCTTGGAATTGGGAAAATTCCCATTTTGTGCGTGCTCCCAGCAAAGCTGCTGCAGGAGGAGGATCCTTGCTCAGCTTCAGCAGCAGCTGGGCAGTCACAAGGGTGGCTCCAGCACAATTAGGCTCAGTTTTAATAACCACAGGTATTTTTCCAGCGGTTGGAGCGCGGTCATGGACCAGGATCCTGCTGTAAATGTTAATGAGGAAGTGCCAGGGAACAGCCAGGGAAAAGAAATCCTGTAATTAATCCCTGCTCCCGTCCAGCCGTGACTCCGAGCTCAGCGATCAAACACTGCCTGAACTGGCTCTGGGGGCTCGGGGTTCCTTCCTTTCTGATGGATTTCTGCTCAGGTCAGAGGAGACAGCCCAGGGTGATCCCTCTGATCCATGGACTGAGCAGCCGTTCCCAGAGTTCAGATCCCGGTTCCTGGGACAGCTCCGGATGGGATCCCCCAGGATGGATCCCCCAGGATGGATCCCCAGCAGAGCCCCGGGGTTCTCCCCTCCAGCTGCTCCCTGCAGGAGGAGCCTTGCTCTGGGATTGGGATCCAAGCTGCAGAATCCCGGGACAGACCCATGGCTGGACCAGGATCTCTGGGCAGATCAGTGAGCACAGCCCGAGGCCAGGCTGGGCCTTGGAGCACCCTGGGACACTGGGAGGTGTCCTGGGCTGGGACTGGGTGGCCTTTAAGGTCCCTTCCACCCCAAACCAGCCTGGGATTCTGGGAACAGCCTGGGATCCAAGTGCCGCCATCCCTGGGACAGCCTGAATCAGCAAAGGACATTTATCCTGAAATCCAGTTCTGGGAGCAGTTAAACCCCAGCCCAGACCCAGCCTGAGCCTGGCTCGGCAGGATGAAATGCTGGCGTTCCCATTTCCCTTCCAGAAAACTCTTCCCTAAAAGAGAAGTGGCTCCTTGGCAGAGCCATCCTTTCCTCCGGAAGTGGGAAATGGGAAGCTTTGGCACTTTGAAGACTTCTTCCCGAAAATCTTCATTTCCAACCACCCCAAACCTCAGCCCAGTTCTACAAAACAGCAATTCCTGACAGAAAACGTTGAGCTGGGAAATTCCCAGCTCTCCAGTAAAGAAAGGATCTGCCCAGTGTGGAGCAGGTCACTGACAGCTCCCGGGTTGGACAGGCTGGCACGTCATGAATCCCGGGAAATGGGAATTTCAGGGAAGGAAGCAAACCCATGGAGCCAAGGAACAGCGAAATCCCGGGAATTGCAGTGGGGGTTGTGCAGCCCTGGCCAGCTAAAAGGGGCTGTGAGCCACGGCCCTGCCTCCCCTGCTCACCCACTCCCAGCTGCAGCTTTCCCTCCTCCACACCTCCTCCTCCCGCCTTGGCTCCATCTGTCCCTGGGCCTTCCCAGAAAACCCCCAAACCCCCTCTGTCCTCCTTGCCAGGCTCTGACTTCCCAGCATCCCAACCAGGATTCCTCTGGCAAATGACCCTTCCCAGGCTCGGGGGCTGCTCCTTCCCTGCTGGAATTTGTGTCCCTGGGAGGGGTTGAAGGGGCACCTCCCTTCCCTGCACCTCTGATTGCCTCCTCGCTGCTTTGGAAAACATCAGGAAGGGATTGGGCTTGGGAAGAGCTGGATTTGTTTATTCATTTTTCCACGTGAGGGTTGATTTGGGGATCAGTCCATGCCCAGCCTCAGGAACTGCTCCAGGCCCCCGGCAAGGTTCAGGATTTAAACCGAAAGGGAGTAGGGTTACCTGGGATACTGGGAAGGAATTCCTGGCTCAGAGGGTGGGGAGGGGCTGGGCTGGAATTCCCAGAGCAGCTGGGGCTGCCCCTGGATCCCTGGCAGTGCCCAGGCCAGGCTGGACATTGGGGCTGGGAGCAGCCTGGGGCAGTGGGAGGTGTCCCTGCCAGGGCAGGGGTGGCACCAGAGGGGCTTTGAGGTCCCTTCCCACCCAAACCATTCCCTAATTCCCTGGTTTTATGGTCTATGTTGCTGCTGATGTCCTTTTTGGAGGCTGGAAAAGGCTCAGCCAAAGGCACCGCAGGATCCTGAGGGCCCTGGGCCTGTCCTGACCCCCAAAGCTGAGGAAAACTCTTGGAAACTCAGCCCTGAATTCCCTTCTACCTCCTCAGAGCTCCTCACACCTGGCAAAGATCTCCAGGAATAAAACCCAGCCTGAAGTGGTTGTCATTTCCAGCAGGAATTAGTGATGTTCCCTGCCTGACCTTGCTCCTCCCGAGGCTCCAGGAGTGTTCTGAGCCTGCTAATTCCCAAAGCCTCTTCCCGCTGCTCTGGGCAGCTGGGGGAGAGGAAAAGGAATCAAATTCCTGCCAGGGAAAAGTGATTTCTTCATATTCCCTCACTCCTTACCCTGACAGCAGCTTCGGCTTGCAAAATAAAAAATGGGAATGGAGACACCTTGACCGCATTATCGGAATGTAGCCCTTCTCTTCTCCTAAAAACCTGGAGATGAAAACCTGAGGGAGGCAGGAAGGATCTGGGGATGGAGCTCAGGGGTCCCTGCTGGGTTTGAACAGCCAGGGCTGAAAGAGGATGAAGACGCTTCTCCCGCCCCCTGAACCCGCAGCCATGGTGGGAAAAGGAACATTGCGAGGTTGGTGCTGCTGTTACCAAGCCTTGAATCCAGAGGGGGACTCCAAATCCATGCCCGGGGGCTTGGACCGTGGCATTCCCAGCACAAACCCCAGCCCCAGAGCGCATTCCTGCTCGGAGATTTCCTCTCCACACCACGTGCAGGACTTGAGGGTATCATTTAGCAAACCCAACTTCAAGTCAAAAGTTGTGCATTTGGTAAATCAGCATTTCCTGATGGAGAAGGAATGGTCTGAGCCCCCCAGCCAGGGCAGCAATCTCTGGGAGCACATTCCTGGCCTTGGAATTAGATGGGCGCACATTCCTGGCCTTGGAATTGGCTCCTCAGCACCTCAAGCCATGGAGCTGCTGCAGTTTCCTGGGAGAAATGAATTTCAGGAAGCACAGCTCAGAGGCAGCAATCCTCCCTGGGCTCGGTGTCACTCCTTTCCCGGATTATGGCATTATCCCTGGATGGAGGCCTGGGTGAGCTCCCCTTCACCCTGCGCACGCTTTGCACAGCCACCGATAAATCCCTGGTGGAATCTGCTCCTCCCTGGACGCGGCCCTGGAGCCCCAGGCTCTGTTCCTCTGCTGGGTTTGTTCCACACTCCAACCCGCCCCGTGGTTGTGCTGGTTTAACACTGCCTGGAGAAAAGCTGCTCGAAGCTTCAATGTCCGGCTGCACAGAGGCGATCGCTGCGGGCTCTGCCGATGGCCAGCTTACCAGCGCAATTAAACAAGCTGCTAACGCCTCTGTGATAACAGAATTAAGAGAGGAAACACTGCGGGAAGCTCTCTTTCTTCTCCCGAGGGGTGCTGAGGCGGGTGCCGGGGTCCATCCCAGCAGGGGCCGCCGGGGGCTGTGCGGCTGGAGCCCTCCTGGGGCCGGGGCCGCACGGACGGGGCCCTTCCCGAGGCCGGGCTCTCCCCGAGGCCGGGGCCATTCCCGAGGCCGGGGCCCTTCCCGAGGCCGGGGCTCTCCCCGAGGCCGGGGCCATTCCCGAGGCCGGGGCCCTCCCCGAGGCCGGGGTCTCCCCGAGGCCGGGGCCCTTCCCGAGGCCGGGGCTCTCCCCGCGGCCGGGCCATTCCCGAGGCCGGGGCCATTCCCGAGGCCGGGGCCATTCCCGAGGCCGGGGCTCTCCCCGAGGCCGGAGCCCTCCCCGAGGCCGGAGCCGCCCGTGCGGGGCTGGCAGGGCCCACGCGGCCGGCAGAGACACCGCGAGCGATTCCCCGATGCGGAGCCCGGACGAGATCAACGTCTCAGCTACAATTTACAGACACCAACTTTCTTCCAAGTCAGAGGAAAAGGAACAGTGAGGACACGTGAGGAGAAGCAACGCGGCGGCACCGAGGTCAGTGAAAAGAAGGAGAGGGAGGAGGTGCTCGAAGCGCCAGAGCTGAGCTTCTTCTGCGAGCCGTGGTGAGGACTATAAACACCAAAGTGTGTCCCTGTAATTGCTGAGGTGCAGGGGGGCAGAGATCCACGCGCAGCCCGTGGGGAGCAGTGCTCACGCTGGAGCGCGTGGGTGCTGAGAGCTGTCATGTAGCGAGGAACTCGAACAGAGACAGGACCTTGCTTTTGGAGACACAGGAACAGAGCCTTCGCTTCCAAACTGGAACAGCTCATCCTTAAGAGACTGAACCCCAGGAACTGGAATGACCCACGCTGGGCAGTTGTGGGAAGACTGCTCAGCCCGTGGGAGGGACTCAGGTTGCAGCAGGTTCGGGCGGGACTGCTGCTGCCTGTGGAGTTCAAACCACGCTGGAAAAGTTCGCACAGAACCATTTCCCGTGGGAGGGATCCCACGGCACAGCAGAAGAAACTCTTTTCCTTAAGCATTCTGAAGGAAGATTTTTAAGAAGTGAAATACTGACCAGACCCCAGGTTTTGTTTCCTTGCTCGGTCGGTGGAAAGAGGGAGGGACTGGGAAGGAAAGGTGTTCTGGAGGTTTGCTTTGGTTCTCTTTGCCCTTTTTACTTTCAGTTCTGTCAATAATAAATCTTTACACTGTTTAAGTTTTGAACCTGTTTTACCTTACAGTGGGGTTTTTTTTCAATAATCCTTATCTCAGCTCATGAAAATGAAGTTTTAATTTCCCCTCCTCTGCTCAGTTATGGCAGAGGAAAACAAGTGAATAGTTTTTCGTGGGTGCCTGGTGCTTGGCCAGCCTCAAGCCCCGACAGTGGTTTTCAGAGCTGGAAGGTGGAGCCTCCCTGATCCCGCAAACAGCACTTCCAGGGGGACATCCTGGGAGTTAATCCAAGGATTTCACTGCCCTGGCTGGATGTCCTTGGAAGTTACAGAGCAGGGAGTGCTTTGGTTTGGTTTCACACAGAGGTGAAGCTGCCTTCCCCCATCCCAGCATCCCTGCTCCTCCAGCCACCTTTAAAATCTCCTGTCTTCCCAAAATAAACAGCTGGAGCTGTCACCGTGTCTGCTGTCATTTGGAAATAACGGAAAACAGAATTCCATGCCAAGATATTCCCACTTAAAGCACAGAGTCAGTAATTACTACAACTCCAGGTTTTTTAGGGCTGCAAATCTGTCCCAGCTCAGAGCCGTTACCACTGGAACCCTGAGCAGTGCTGGGAAGGCCCTGAGGGATCCCAGTCTGTTGTGCACATTCCAAGATATTTCTGGAGGAGCAGATTGTGGGTTTGTTTATTTGGAGCTCTTTCTCCCTGCATATGTTTGACTATTTTGGGTTGAGGAGAAATTGCAGCCTCGAGACTTTGGCTGCTGCATCCTGGTTACCTGAGCTGAGTGTGAGTTCCAGAGCCTTGGAATTGTTCAGGATGGCAAAGAGCTCCAGGATCATGGACTTCAACGCTCCCCAGCACTGCCAAGGCCACACTGACCGCTGGCCCCAAGTGCCACATCCACAGGGCTTTAAACCCCTGCAGGGATGGGGACTCCACCCCTGCCCTGGCCTGTCGCTGTTGTCCCCACTGACAGCGAGAATCACAACGCGGAATTCCAGGATAAAATGGGAATATTTAATTAATTATCACCTCGTTTATATAACTTGGTTCGCAATATTGGCTGCTTGACCCTACACGTCCCCGAGTGACCGGCTGAATGCTACGAGGCCTAAACCAAAACAAGACCGTGCAGGTGCAAGATTGAGAGTTATTTACAGAACCGTGTAAAGCATGAGAAAGGAAAACGTCACAAAATGCTTCAGCAGTTGGAAAATTCCTCTGTTCCTGCTTTTTAGCATCCATGCTGGCCAGCCTGGCAGCCCTTTCCAGGAGGAAATGTTCCCAATATCCCCCTGAGCCTCCCCTGGCCCAGCCTGAGGCCGTTCCCTCTCCTCCTGTCCCTGTTCCCTGCCAGCAGAGCCCGACCCCCCCAGCTGCCCCCTCCTGTCAGGGACTTGTGCAGAGCCACAAGGTCCCCCCTGAGCCTCCTTTGCTCCAGGCTGAGCCCCTTTCCAGCTCCCTCAGCCGCTCCTGGGGCTCCAGCCCCTTCCAGGAGCACCAGGAAGCAGGAGCTGATCTGATTCACTGGGAGATGGGACAGCATCACATTTTGTAGAGGAATGAGGAGCTGGGAGGGACCTTCAGCATCCCCAGCTTCATTCAAGCACAGGAACAACAGAGATTGATCCTGGGAGTCCCTCAGCCACAAACACCTCTGGGTGTTTATAACAAACTTAAAACCTTTGGGGGAAGACCAAATCCAGAGATACAAAAAAAGAGATCCGTTCATAGAAACATGGGAGGGTTGGGAGGGACCTTAAACCCACTCAGCCCCACCCCTGCCCTGGCAGGGACACCTCCCACTGTCCCAGGCTGCTCCCAGCCCCAATGTCCAGCCTGGCCTTAGGCACTGCCAGGGATCCAGGGGCAGCCCCAGCTGCTCTGGGCACCCTGTGCCAGGGCCTGCCCACCCTCCCAGGGAACAATTCCTTCCCAATCTCCCATCCAGCCCCGCCCTCTGGCACTGGGATCCATTCCCTGTGTCCTGTCCCTCCAGGCCTTGTCCCCAGTCCCTCTGCAGCTCTCCTGGAGCCCCTTTAGGCCCTGCCAGGGGCTCGGAGCTCTCCCTGGAGCTTCTCCTCTCCAGCTGAGCACCCCCAGCTCTCCCAGCCTGGCTCCAGAGGGGCTCCAGCCCTGGAGCAGCTCTGTGGCCTCCTCTGGACTCATCCCATCAGTTCCAGGTCCTTCTGGACCACGGGAAGTGTCACCCTAAGAACCGGCAGTGACGTCCCTCATGACAGTGACCCCATTCCTGACTTCTTCCCCCAACAAAACAAACTAAAATGAGGAATCAAAGCCCTGCCTGGCAGCTCGGGGTGCCCAGGGAATGGGATCTGTCCCCATGGCACCGGCGGGCTCTGGGACACAGGCTCCTGCTCCAGGAACACCCCGGACTGAGGCAGGAATGTGGGAACAGCTCCTCACATTCCAGCTTGGAAGGGAAGGGATTTGCTGCTCAGGAAGGATTAATTTTATGAGTCATCCCAAACTCAATTGAGATGCAGGGAAAGGGATTGAGGAGAGAACATTGCAGGGAAGGAGATTAGAAATGAGGGAATCTATCCCGAACTCCCCCGAAGGTAGCGAGCATATCCTTAATTCTTATTTAATGGCCCCATTCCTTGTGTCAATGGCTCAGTTAGGGATTAACTGGAGGCCTTGTCGATCTGCACATGGAAAAGGGGCTGGAAAAGCTCCATAGGGAAGTCACAGGGACAGAAATAAACAATGGCTGCTTTCCTTGCACCTGCAGCAATGGGGGAAAACACAAATCCTGGCCTACTTTCTGGGAAGCTCGGCAGGTAACCAACCCCTCCCTCTGGCCAACAATCCATCCAGGCTTCTGGGAACAGCGAAGACCTCCTGCAGTGGGAGTGCTGCTTTCTCCAGAGCCTGGAAAGGCTCAGCCATCCAGAAAAACCCTCCATGTCTCACAGGGGCAGGAATCCCAATAAAAGCTCCCATTTCTGAGCTCCAGTGCCCTTGAAAGTTCCCTGAAAAAGGGCGCTCGGGGTCTCTGGGCTGAACTCCAGAGCCGCTGGATTGAAGCTTTGCCAGGGCAGCTCCTGGGAAGGACATTCCATCCCCCCATTCCATCCCCACAGCCTGGGCTTGGCTCTCCCTGGGCCTGCCTGGACCAGGCAAAAACGGGATCTGGGGCACCAGGCAGGAGGAGAGGAACGAAGGGAGGGATTTATCCACGGGAAAAGAATTCCTCAAAGTGAATCTCTGGTTTTCTGTGGATTTAGTCCTTCCTGAGGGTGTTCCCAACATGTCCTGATTGAGGCTCTTCCCACAAAGCTGGAATTGGCCGTGGTCAATGTGTTGGTTTGGCTCAGCCTGGGTTTTGGGAGCGGGGGGGCCACAGAGGCGGCTCCCGTGAGAAGCTGCTGGAAGCTCCCACCGTGTCCAGCAGAGCCAGTCCCTGGTGGCTCTGAAGATGGACACGGCACTGGCCAAGGCCGGGCATGTGGAGAGGCTGGGAACGCCTCTGTGGTGACAGATTTCAGAAGAAAATCAAAACAAAGTGGGACATGTGAGTTTTTTCTATCCAGAGAAGAGGAGGAAGGGAGGACAGGTGAGGGAAACAACAGGGAGACGCCCAGGGCAGTGGAGAAGGAGGGGGAGGAGGCGCCCCAGGAGCCAGAGCCGAGATTCCTCTGCAGGCCGTGGTGAGACCATGGGGGAGCAGCTGTGCCCCTGCAGCCCTGGGGATCCACGGGGGAAGCAGAGATCCACCCGCAGCCCTGGGGATCCATGGGGATGCAGAGATCCACCCACAGCCCCTGGGGATCCACGGGGGAAGCAGAGATCCACCCACAGCCCTGGGGATCCACGGGGATGCAGAGATCCACCCACAGCCCCTGGGGATCCACGGGGGAAGCAGAGATCCACCCGCAGCCCCTGGGGATCCACGGGGATGCAGAGATCCACCCACAGCCCCTGGGGATCCACGGGGGATGCAGAGATCCACCCGCAGCCCTGGGGATCCACGGGGATGCAGAGATCCACCCGCAGCCCCTGGGGATCCATGGGGGATGCAGAGATCCACCCGCAGCCCTGGGGATCCATGGGGATGCAGAGATCCACCCGCAGCCCCTGGAGGAGCCCCACACCGGAGCAGGGGATGCCCGGAGGAGGCTGTGATCCTGCGGGAAACCCGTGGAGAGGGCCCTGCTCCCGGCCGGAGCAGCCTGGCCCCGCAGCACTGACCCGGGGCAGGGTGACCCCGGCGCAGCGGCTCTGGGGGCTCCGTGCCCGCGGAGGGGCTCCCGCTGCAGCAGGGCCCTGTGGCTGCTGCCCGCCGGAGGGGCCCACGCCGGGGAAGCTCACGGAGAACTCTCCCGTGGGACGGAGCCCACGGGGCAGCCGGGGAAGGACTCCTCTCCCGGAGCAGCGAAGGAAATCTCGGTGACCAAGTGACCGAACCCCCGTGCCCCGTCCCGGCACTGTCGGGGGGAAGGAGGGAGGGGCTGGGGCAAGAAAAGGTGTTTCAGAGGCTTCTTTTACTTCTCATTATCCTCCTGCAACTCTGTTAGTAATAAATTTACCTTATACCTTTAAATCTGAACCTGTTTTGCCCTTGGAGTGTTTCTCCCTGTCCTTATCTCAACTCATGAGCCCCTCGTTTATTTTTCTTTTCCCCTCTCCTCTGCCCGGCTGTAGCAAGGGAGGGTGAGCGAGCGGCTTGAGTGGGTGCCTGATGTTTGGCCAGTGTCAAACCACGACAGTGAACAACCCCAGCCTCATCCCAGCTGCTGAGATTCCCAAAGGGTGCCCGAGCACATCCCGACCCCACCCCGAGTGGATTTGTACAAAATTCGCATCGAGGCAAACCCAAACCTGACAGGAGCATCCAACTCTGCCGTTTTCTCCCACCCTCGCTGAGCTGAATGATTTAATCCTTGGAATCACCCAAATGGGCAGGAATCCCTGAATCTCAACAATCCTCAAGCCTGCCAGAAGTTCAATTTGAAAATCCTAAGCAAGAATTAAATGAGCATAAAATGTGTGTTCCCCTCCCTGGGGCTGGCTCTGTTCCACTGGGACAGATTCATTAAAAGCTCCTAAATTGGGCACAACATTTTTAATAAACATTGTAAGTAAATACTTTTAATAAACACTTAAAATAAACATTTTTAAGAAACATTTCCTCTCCACAGTGTGGGGCAGAGCTGGGGCCTGGGATGAGGCAGAAATGCTGGAAGTGCTCACAGGTCCCACTCCTCAGGTGACCCCGAGCAGCTGATGGAAAAACGAGCCAGGGAAGAGCTGGGAACCACAGCGATGTTCCCCAAATCCCTTCCGTCCCAATGAATCCCCCAGATTCAAGGGAATTCAAGCTGTGGTTGTGCCTTTGAGTGCTGTGACCTGTCCCAGGTGTTCGTGGGAGGCTCTGGTTTGTTCTGCTGGGAAATGTTTGTGTTGTATCCTGATTTTTGGAGCCCATCCTTCCCTGCTCCCAGGGCAGCTCCCTCATCATCATGGGCTGGGGCAGTTGGGACCTGGGCTCAGGAAGCCCCTGGAAGGAGCTGCCACAGCCCAGGAGTCTCCTGATCATTTCCTGACCTCAAATCCCTCTTTAACTTCAGGATGTGGAAGGAAAAAATTAATTCACAATCTCCTCCTGTTTTATTTATTTGGGAACACAAAATCCCCCCTGGCCACTCACAGGAATTGTTTCATTCCAGGGAAACACAGCTCCTCATTCAGCCTGAAATGACTTTTGGTTTTTCTTTCCCATCCAGAAGAGGCAGTGAACCAAAAAATTGGTTCTTCCTGCCCTCTCCGTGTTGCCCTTCTCCCGAGGCACAGGATCCGAGGATCCTGTTGTAATTCCAGCTGAGGAAACACATCCCGGGACCCTTTCTCCGGCTTTTCCTCATGCCCTGACCTCATCCCGTGAGCCGCTTCCATCCATCCCTGCCCGGGATCCAGCCTTCCTTCAGTGATTGCTCTGCCCGGGGTTTCCCTCCCCGCGTCCGGGCTGCCCCGGGATGCTCCTTCCCTCTGGCACTGCGGGAATCGCCGCAGGCTCAGCCCTTCCTGGAGGCCTTTGCTCACCTCCAAAGGCAAAACTCCACGAGCTGAGGGCTGGGATAGAGCCTGGAAGGGGGAATGGGGCAGAGCTCTGGGAATCAGGGATGGGACAGAGAACTGGGAATGAGGGATGGGACAGAGCTCTGGGAATCAGGGCTGTCCCCTCTCTCCCCTGGATCAGGGATGGGAATCCCACTGGGATTTTTGCCATGATCCATCTCCCAGCCGTTTGGAGTCACTCCCCACTGACCTGCCCCTCCTTCCCAGAGCTTTTTCTTCCTGGGGGCAGCTCTTGGATCCCAAACCCTCCAAAACCAGATCCCAAATCCTCAGGAACTGAATGCCAGAACTTTTTCCCAATCTTTGGGATAACTGGTGTCACTCTCCCTGACAAGAAATCAAACCAAGGCGCCCGTGCCTTCCAAACAGAACTTTTCCATTTTGCAAAACTTATGGAAATGAACTTTTCCATCCCGGCCAATCTCATTTGGATTAAAGCTGGGGAAGTTTTTGTGGCTTTGTGAGGTTTTGTCCCCTCAGTCCCATGAAAAGCTGTGCCAGTGGTCACTGGATTTCAACCAGCCCCATCTCCCTGTTCCCACCTGATCCCTTTCCCATCTGATGTCTCCAGGAATGGGAGAATCCAACTTTGTGACGAATCCACAGAGACATCAAACAGTCCCTGATGGGAAAAGTTAAAATAAAATATGGAATCCTGGAATGGTTTGGGCCAAAGGGACGTCAAAGCCCACCCAGTGCCACCCCTGCCATGGGCAGGGATCCCCCCACTGTGCCAGGCTGCTCCAGCCCCATCCAGCCTGGCCATCCCCAAAGTCACCCCAGGGTGGGATTTTGGGAAACGAACCCAGTGAACCCAGAGATCTTTGTGGATTCCCTCCAAACCACTCCAAAACCAGTCTAAGGGAATTTTGCTGCCCCTTCCACCTCCACCTTTTCTCACAATTCCATTTGATTGCTGCTGTGCAAGTGAAGAGAATTCCCTCAAAACCCTGGCTTTAACTAAAAGTTAGGGAATATTTTCTGAATATTCCATGGAGGCCCAAAGCTGGGGCCCTTTGGTGGATGTTGGAGAGTCCAGGGGCTGATCTCGGCTTGCAGAGGAGGAGGAGGAGACAGAGATGTGACACCTGAGTGACAGGGTGGCTCCGGGGCACCTGGAGTGGGCAGGAATTAATATCCCTGGGTGCCCAGAACAGCCTCCCAGAGAGTGGAATTTTGGGAATTTTTCCCCTGTTGAGCTAACCAGTGTCTGAATGTGAAGATGAGGATTCCCACAAAAGCTGAGGATCTGAAGGGAGCAATTCAGGAAAGATTTATGGATCCTCTCCAAAGCCATCAGCAAATGATTTACTAAACAAAACTGGGGCTGAGTTCCTCATGGATGGAACCAGGCAGGGAATGGGCCTGGAGCTCTGTATTTCATCCCTGGGACATAAAATGCATTTGCTGCAATAAAGAGAAGATAGAAATGTTAAATAAATTCCCTTCTTTCCCCTTTCCCCACGTGAGGGTTGTGTTTGAGCAGTCTGCGGGGTGCTGATGGATGCAGCCGGGCTGGCAGCTCTGCTCACACCTGCTCAGGGCTGGGCAAATTTGCTTTACAGGAGGCTGGGCCTGAGCAAATTTACCCTGGAGTCCATTAAAACTGAGTGGGAATTTGGGTTTGCAGCCGTCGGCAATTCCAGAGCTTCTGGAGATGGATTGAGGAATCAGCTGGGGCAGAGCTCCTGAACCGCTTGGGGGGAAGGTGGGAAAGGGTTTTACCCTGGCGCTGGGTTTGGAGAGCTGGACCTGCAGCTTTGGGTCTGAAGGGAGCAGGATTTGTCTGGGAAAAATCCCCAAAAATCCTCTCCAGACAATGACAGAGCCTTGCCTTCCTCCCCCGTCCACACAACCCCCGGCACTGCACACGCTCACAGAATCCCGGGATCCCTGAGGCTGGAAAATCCCCCCAGGACCATCAGCCTGTCCCCAATCCCCACCCTGTCCCCAGCCCAGAGCACTCAGAGCCACCTCCAGCCCTTCCCTGGACACCTCCAGGGACTCCAAACCTCCCTGGGCAGCCCCTGCCAAGGCCTGAGCACCCTTTCCATGGGGAAATTCCTGCTGCTGTCCACCCTGAGCCTCCCCTGGCCCAGCCTGAGGCCGTTCCCTCTCCTCCTGTCCCTGTTCCCTGCCAGCAGAGCCCAACCCCTTCCCAGCTCCACATTCCCATCAGGAATTCAGCCCCTCCCTGAGGCTCAGCTCTGACCAAGGCTGAGCTGTTCCCGTCACGCTGGTGCTGGAATTCTGCATTTTGGCCATTCTGCCACTGCCCCAGGAAGGGATTTTCCCGATATTCAACCTAAACCCTCCCGGTGCAACCTGAGGCCGGTTCCTCTAACCCTAAACGTTCCCAAGTCCCTCCTGCCCGGTGACAGCGGCTTCTTCCTTGCCAGGGAAGGAATTGGTGTCCTTGGATTTGGCCTCATCCCATCTCCAGCCCCTCCTGGAGCTGTTCCTGCCCAACTCCCATTCTCCTCCAAGTCCCTGCAGGGATTCCCAGCTCCAAACCAGGCTTTGGAGCCTCCCCTCTGTGATCACTCAGGGCCAGGAACGCTCAAGGAAAGTTTAATTTTAGCCTGTGGACACCAAGAAATGTCTCAGTGGGTGAGAGAAAAAGGAAAAACCAGAGGGAAAAACCAGAGGTTGGCGCTCCCTGCAAAAATCCTTCAGTGACAGCAGCACTGGCTGTGGAGTGACACCCAGGGGGGCTCAGGGAGCAGGGAAAGATCCCTGTGCAAAGAGGGCTCTCCTGGAATAAATCATGGATTCCCACCTTTCCCTGGTCATGGAGCTGTGGGTGCCAGCAGGCACTGGGGCCCTGCTCTGCTCACAGCCCCACACGGGGATTTGGGAGGACTTGGGGAGGATCTGGGGGCTTCCATGGCTGGAACCGATGCCTTTTCCTGGTTTTAAAATCAAGACTCAAACGCGGTTCGAAGGGAAAAGGGCTTTTACCTCGGTGTTTATTTTAAGGATCCTCAGGTGCGCAGGTCCAGGTGGGATGCGCCGGAACGCACCCGCCGCGCCCCCCGCCAGATCGGGATCACTTGATGGGTGTTGCTAATTAGCACATCGGGCAAAGATTCCCCAGTGAGAGGCTCAGGGAGCCCCCTCGCCGAGGAACCTTCCCCTGGTGGTTCCAGCTCCGTGTGCAGAGCGTTCTGGAGGGGACCCTGGGCTCTGCGGCCTCGGAGATGTTTGGGTGTCCCAGCTCGACAAACACGGCCAAGAACGCAGGGGGAAAGCACCGAGAATGCAGGAGTTGTAAAAAGGTAAAAAAGGGAAATAAAAGAAAAGGCAAAAAATCATCATGGCATCAGAACAAGTCCCAAATCCCCCCGTTCCCTCCTGGCTTTGCCCTAAAGACCCTCCTTATCCTTCCCAAAGCACAAGGAATGGGATAACACCGATGGTTGTGTAGCCGAGGGGGTTTGGAGATGGGGAATGATAAATATCCCTGAGGTCCCACATCAGTCCAGAGCCGGTGGGATGGAATTCCAGGGCTTTGGGTAGCACCGACAGCTCCAGAGGGAGCCTCACATCTACCGGGAGCTCCCCAGGCTCTGGATCCACTCCTGGGGCTGGGCAGGGCAACTCCTGCTGCTCCCGCTCCTGCTCCCCCTCCTGATCCCGCTCCCGTTCCCGCTCCCGTTCCCGTTCCCGTTCCCGCTCCCGTTCCCGTTCCCGCTCCCGTTCCCGCTCCCGCTCCCGTTCCCGCTCCCGCTCCCGCTCCCGTTCCCGCTCCCGCTCCCGCTCCCGTTCCCGTTCCCGCTCCCGTTCCCGTTCCCGCTCCCGTTCCCGCTCCCGCTCCCGTTCCCGTTCCCGCTCCCGTTCCCGTTCCCGCTCCCGTTCCCGTTCCCGCTCCCGCTCCCGTTCCCGTTCCCGTTCCCGTTCCCGTTCCCGCTCCCGTTCCCGTTCCCGCTCCCGTTCCCGCTCCCGTTCCCGTTCCCGTTCCCGTTCTCGCTCCCGTTCCCGCTCCCGCTCCCGCCGCAGCCGCAGGGCCCTGGCTGCGCTCCCAGGGCCGCTCCCGGCATCCAGGGCTTGCCCTGCTCCAGAGACTCCCCGGAGCGGCAGCTGCGATCGGGAGCAGAAGGACCCCGTGAGTCCTTGCACAGACTGGCACCTCCCAGAGTCGTGGTTTAGGATGAATCCTCCCCAGGCCCGGCCCAGCCAGGCCCCGACTAAACCCTGGCACTGCCAGCCTGGGAGCGGCACTGCGGCTTCCCTGCAGCCGGATCCCTTCGATTGCCTCTTTAGCCCCATTCAGTTGTACCACGGAGGCTTTTATGGGGAACTGGACACGTTTTAATCCCAGTCTTTTGCTATTCCTGCAGCTCCAATGATTTCTTTGGAGTCAGCTCCAAGCAGGAGCAGGGGAGGCTGTTCCCCTTCCCAGCACAACCAGGCCCAGAGCCGGCACGGTGCAAATGCCAGGGAAAGGAGGGATTTAGGGGGGTAGAAAAGGACAGGCTTGGAAAAAGAGTCAGGATAGTGGGAACCTCTGGAATGCTGGGGGGAAGGAAATGGGGAGGGGGTGATGCTGGGGGGGCTCAGGGGGCCCAGGGGCTGATCCTGGCCGGCAGAGGAGGAGGAGGCAGGGACGTGGCACCTGAGTGACAGCTCCAAGGTGGCCCTGGGGCACCCGGAGTGGGCAGGAATTCATATCCCAGGGGAATGAGACAGGGTTTGGGCCCTGCAGCTGCAAAACCAGGTTATTATTTCCACAGATCAGCTCAAAACTCGGGAAATGTTTCTCCCTCTTCTCTCTGAGCCTCCAAACACAAAGAAATCCCCGGATCCAGCTGGAAATAAATTTCTCTGTTCTTTAGATAATCAGGTTTGCAGTGCAGGGCTCTGTAGGGGGTGGATTTTGGGACCTGGATTTGGGGGTTTCCTGGACCTGCAGTCTGTGGAAGGTTTGCAGTGAATTCCTGCTGAGACACAGCCACTTTCAGGAGCGTTTTCCAGGAGAGGAGCAGGCAGCTTCCCAGGGCTGTGTCCCGGGCTGCAGAGGGAATGGGAAGCAGGAGGCAGAGGCTGGAGAAGGGATTTGATTCCCTCCTTGTGCCCAAGCACGAGGGGCTCAGCCCCTGCAGCTGCGCCGGAGATGAAAGCAGTGACATTTGCACCCTCTCTGCCTCTGTTTGGGGCTCCTTTCCGGCCTCTGCATCCTTTGGGGGGGAACATCTCCCTTCCCAACCTTCCAACCCGACTTTCAAAGCCATTCCAGCTCCACGAGGCTTCGAAAATCCAGCCCAAAGCCTCCAGTCAGGGACTGCTGGAAGCAAGAGAGGAAGAGCTGGAAAAATCCAGGGGATGGAGAAAAGCTGCTCGTGTTTGCTGCGCTGTCCCGAGCAGAGCCAGGGCCGTGTCTGGGAGCAGCTGCGAGGGGCAGGGGTGGCAGGGAAGATTCTGGATCTGCTGGGGCTGGCAGGGTGCCCAGCCCGGCTCTGCCACGCAGGACAGGCTTGGATCCAGCTGGAACACGCTCCTGCAGCCTCGGATGGACGGCTGGGAATGAAACCCCTGCTCCTGCACGGCAGCTTCCAGCAGAGCCTTCCTCTCCTGGCACGAGGAGTTGTGGCTGTGTCTGTGCAGGGCACAGATCCCTGGGCAGAGCTGGATCCTTCCCTTTCCCAGCCCCAGGGGTTTTCCATCCCACTGCAGCCGAGCTCCCCCGGCCGCCCTGCAAAGGGAGCTCGGGGAAGGGGAACAAATCCCACCCAGGAGCCAGAGCAGCTCCAGCTGGAACGAAACGAATCCTCAGAGCCTGGTTTCACATCCCAGGGTGCTCAAGGGCTTCACCTGCTGCTGCCAAGGTTTCCTGGGGCGGGAATGGTGCAGGAGAAGCTCCTGTGCAACTTCAAATGATCAGTCCTGGGCTGGGAAACCCAGCTGGGATCCCAGGGCACCCCCAAAAAAGGGCTGGGAGAGCTGGGGGTGCTCACCTGGAGAAGGGAAAGATCCAGGGAGAGCTCCGAGCCCCTTGCAGGGCCTAAAGGGGCTCCAGGAGAGCTGGAGAGGGACTGGGGACAGGAGATGGAGGGGCAGGACACAGGGAATGGATCCCAGTGCCAGAGGGCAGGGATGGATGGGAGATTGGGAAGGAATTGTTCCCTGGGAGGGTGGGCAGGCCCTGGCACAGGGTGCCCAGAGCAGCTGGGGCTGCCCCTGGATCCCTGGCAGTGTCCCAGGCCAGGCTGGACATTGGGGCTGGGAGCAGCCTGGGACAGTGGGAGGTGTCCCTGCCAGGGCAGGGCTGGCACCGGATGGCTTTGAGGTCCCTTCCCAACCCAAACCATTCCCTAAATCCCCGGTTCCAGGATTTAAAACCCCTGCAGAGGGTTTAACCCCAACGTCCCGTCCATACCCAGCTCAGGAGGAGCCTGAGCCCAGCAGAACCATCCAGGGCTGCATCCCCAGGGCCTGGGGCCTCTGCAGGCTCCGTTTGGCAGCAGAAATGTCCAACGAGGAGGAGCACGGGGAATGCCTGGATGCACTTAAAGTGTTTTAGCAGCTTTCCCCCAAACACAGATTTGCCCAAGGCTGACAGATTTTCCCTTCTTGTCAGACACAGGGATAACAAGGGACCCCGAGGGAGAGGAGCCTCCAGCCCAGGAGCTGCAGCCGGGGCTCTCCTGGGCTCATCCCAGGAGAACTCCAGGGGAATTCTGGTTTTTCCAGGCCCAGTGATTGCATTTCTTTGTTGCAGTAGAGCTGAAAATGTGCTTTCCTGGTTTTTTATCCTGTGAAAAAGGGGAATTTCTGCATCTCCCACATTTTCTGCAGCACAGCCCATCCCGAGAGCCTGTCAGGAACGATCCGTGGCCAGCAGAGCCCTGGGAGCACCAAGCCAGGGCTGGTCCCGTTCCCTCCCCTCTCGTGGCTGCGATTCCCTCGGACACATTTTGGTTGTGATTCCTTTGCTTCCAGCCCAAGCAGATGGGGGCCCTTCCCCGGGCTCTGGCGGGGCTGCGGAGGGGATTCAGCCCGGGAGCTGCCGGCGGCAGCGGGGCCGGAGCTGTGCCCCTGCGGTGCCGCCTGGGCCGGGCACTTGTGCTCGATGCCGCGATCTCCTGCTTTGTCCATTCCTCGGTTTCCAGCTCCAGGGCTGAGCTGGGGGTCGTTTGTGGTTTGTTTGTGCCAGGGGAGTGTTTGGGGTGGGTTTTTTACACTTTTCCTCTCTGGGATTTGGTGTTTTCCCCCCGTGAGGGGCCTCTTTTCCATAAAAAGAGCTGTTCCCAGCACTTTGGATTTATTTATTCTGAATCTTTTGAGTCAACACTCCAATGCAGTTGGAGCACGAGGTCATCCTTAATATTTTTCACCTTTTCTTGCAGAGGGAGAATGAAACAGCAATCAAATATTTATTTTAGATCCTGGCAGTCTCAGCTTTACCCGGGGCTTTCAGAGCCCTTCCAAATAAACTCTCAGATATTTTGTTGGATTTTTTTTCCCTCCTACTTGGAAAAACAGAGGCATCTGCGGCCCTTTCACTGGGGCACTTCCCAAGCTGTTCTTGCCTGTTTTCTCGGGGTATTTTCTCTCCCTGGAAAGTCTGGGGGCAATGAGGGAGTTTAAACCCTGCCTCCCTCCTGCTCTCCCACTCCTCCTCCTGCTCCCATCCCACGTTCCCACAAACCCCACCAGGAGCGCTGAGCAGCCCCAGGCCATTAAACCCCGACCCTGTGGCAGTGCTGGGGGAATTCCGGGATTTTGATCGCCATTCCAGCCTGGGATTTGGGATAATTGATGGGAATCTGCAGCCCGCTGTTGATAGCGGGGAGATAAAGCAGTGACCGGGCAGGGGCAGCCCCCGCCGCTGCCCGCTCCCCCGGCCGGGCTCTGAAGGGTTCAGCGATGCTCATAAAAACATCATTTCCCCAAATGCTGGTGCCCTTCCTCGCCTCAGCGCGGTCCCGATCCAACACCAAGCCCCGGGCGTGGCTCCTGCTGGGCTGGCAGCCTTTGGGGTCGGGATTTGGGGTGGGCTGGGGACCAGCTCAGTGGAATTCGGCCGGGGTCAGCCCCTGCTGCTCCCTGGGCATCTCCAGCTGTGTCCCATGGAAACAGGGAATACCCTGAGCTGGAAGAGACCCACCAGGGCACCCTCAGGAACTACATCCCTGTGTTACCAGTCCTAATTCTGAGCTCCCTTCAGCCCTTTTTGGCAGGAAATCCAAGCTGGAGGGACAGAGACCTTTTCCCAGAGCCCTTTTTGCTGTGAATTCCTGCAGAACCCAATCCAGGAGCATCCCCTGCTCAGTGCAGCTCCTGCTGAATCTCCTACTGGAATCCAGAGGATGTTTTCCCACCTCCCTCTTGGCTCAAATCCTGGCACTGAGCAGGAGAGCTTTTGACATTCTCAGGCTGGAGGAGATGGAGCAGCAGCAGGAGGAGCAGGATCCCAGTGCTGCAGAACTGGGACGTGCTGGGAACAGCCCCATTTTCCCCAGATTTTCTTTATTGCCTTTCCTGCACGTTTAGGGAACAGTAATAAGGAGAAAATACCAGTTCCAGCTGGGATTCCCAAGTGCCAGAGCAGGCGTGCTGGGGAGCTGGGTCGCAGCAGCCCCGCAGGGTCCGTGCCTGGTGCCCCTGCGCAGGGAGGGGCTCGCAGGGCACTCGGGAGCTGGGATTTGGGGGAGCTTCAATGAACAAGGAGACAAATCCAGTCCCTCCAATCCTTTTTGTCCTCTGATAAATATTGCCCTTGAATTCCCTGCCATGCACTCAGCCAGGGAAGAGCTGATGATCCAAGATGTAAACATTTTATTCCCTGGCTCCAACGCCGAGCACAGCTTTAACCCTTGCCCAGCAAACCTCAGCAGCTGTCAGGGAAGCTTTTAGGGACTGCGGGGGCAGGATCCCAGCCCTGCTGGAGTCACTGGGATTTTGTCATTCCAGGGGCATCTGGGGATAAGGGATGAGGGAGGCAGCGAGGCCAGAGAGATAACGCTTATCAGAAAGAGCCCCTGCTGTCAGCCGCAGACATTCACCCGCCCCTGCCCCTACACCCTGACCCCGGGAGAATCCATTTCTCGGGCATTCTGTCCTCCAAAAGTGGGCAAGGACGGGAGGAGGAGGCTCTGATGGCGCTGGGAAGCGTTTGGAGGGGCCGGGGCCTGCCTGAGCAGGGCTGTGGGAGGTGCTGGCTCGGCTGGGATTCAGCTCAGCCCAGAGCAGGTGGTTCCCACCCCGAATTCCAGCCCCTCCAGAGGCCCCTGAGCAGCTGAGAGCAGCTGACACGGCTGCAGGGGGCACTCGGAGGTGACTGTGACCCGTGGAGGGGACAGAGTCAAACCTGAGGTTCAACAGAGAGCTCGTGGCCACTTGGATTTGTGGCTCCCTTTTCCCTCGGGAGCCACCTGTGCCCGTGATCATCCAACCAGCCGCTTGCAAAAGCCGCTTTGGGGCTTGGCCAGAAGCCACCGCATGGAATTTAACCCTGGATGGAGGATGATGCTGTTGCTTCCCCTTTTCCCAGGATTTTGAGGGTTTCCAGCCCTCAGCACCTCCTGTGTGTGCACATTTGGAACCTCCCCCCCTGCGCTGTTCTATTCTCAGAGGCAGCTGAGAGCACAAAGGATGAAAAATGAGCAGCCCCAGCACTTAATTCACTCCCAATCATCATTAACAGAGGGAAGGAGAGAAAAATGCCCTCATACAAATGAAGGCACTGTTTGTTAATATTTCTGGGCATGCCAGGACAGCAGCTGTTGATCATTCTCGGTAAGTGTAGGAGCATTTTTGACCTGGAGGATTTCCTGCTCATCGTGCAGCCTCTGTCGCAAGCACTGAGTCCTCTCCGTGTCCTCAACAGATTCCTTGAAGGAATTCAGCCCAAGCCAGGACAAATTTGCTTTTGTTTACTTGGCCAGTTAGGGGCAGTTTAATGAAGCTTTGTGTGGAAAGCGGCTTCTCGCGGGCTGTGGCCACAGCGGCAATTCCAGAGGCAATTCCAGAGGCAATTCCAGAGGCAATTCCAGAGGCAATTCCAGATCTCTCGAAAGGAGCTGAGGGAATTCATTGAATTCTTCTTTTGAGCAGAGGATCTGTCTGAGCTGGGCTGAGGAGCTCCCCGGTTTTGTGGGAAGCCTTCCCTGGCAGAACCGTGGGGTGAGTTCACCCTTCATTCCCAGCTGGCTGCGGGAGCTGGGAGAGCCGGAGGAGCTGCAGCAGGGATGGATGCGCTGCTGCCTGGAGCTGCTGGGCCCTGGCTGGCGGCCTCGGGGCTGAGGAGCAGCTGGGGACAAACCCAGGGTGTGTCCAAACCCTGCCCTGGCCTTTCTGTGAGGGACAATGGATCAAGGCGGGAATGTGGATACAAATATTGCTGCTAGCAAGAATTTCTCTTGCTCTTTCCAGTCCCGTGGGATGCTTTTCTCTCTCACGGAAGATACCAGCAGAGTTCTATAAACCATGAACACCTGCGACCTTGCTGAGCTTTGTTTATGGCACAGTAGGAAAATATTTTGACAATGGATGTTTTAGGATTTTGGCCAATCACCCCAGGGGGGGCTGATCCTTTGTCCAACTAGACTATGAAGAAAAAAGTCTATAAAAGAGTAGTAAAATAACTAAATAAATCAATCTTGCGGCACAATTCCTGCCTGCTGGATCTCTCCTCTCCTCCTCCCCACCACTGTGGGACATCACATCAGGGGAACACCTGGAGAGCTTTGCTCCGTGCTCTCTCTGTCCCCTGCACCACAGCCCCAGCAGGGATTGTCCCCTCTGCCCTGTGCTCAGGTGAGGCCCCACCTGCAGGGATGGCCCAGCCCTGGGGCCCAGCACAGGAGGGACCTGGAGCTGCTGGAGAGAGCCCAGAGGAGGCTCCAGGATGATCCAAGGGATGGAGCAGCTCTGCTGGGAGGAGAGGCTGGGAGAGCTGGGACTGTTCAGCCTGGGGAGGAGACCAGGGGTGAGCTCACTGTGGCCTCGAAGGGCCTGAGGGAGCTGCAGGAAACATGGAGAGAGATTGGGGACAGGGGATGGAGGGACAGGACACAGGGAATGGATCCCAGTGCCAGAGGGCAGGGCTGGATGGGAGATTGGGAATTGGGAATTGTTCCCTGGGAGGGTGGGCAGGCCCTGGCACAGGGTGCCCAGAGCAGCTGGGGCTGCCCCTGGATCCCTGGCAGTGCCCCAGGCCAGGCTGGACATTGGGGCTGGGAGCAGCCTGGGACAGTGGGAGGTGTCCCTGCCAGGGCAGGGGTGCACTGGGTGGGTTTAAGGTCCCTCCCATCCCAAGCCATTCCAGGATTCCATGAAATCAGTTCAGCCTTCCCCCCAGGTGCCTTTGGGCTCAGCTGCAGCTGAGGGAGGCCCTGCTCCCCTTGCTGGGCCCTGCTCAGGCTGCTCTGAGTTCGCTGCTCCCACAAAATGCTCTCTTAAATTGGACGTTGAGCTCAGATTTCCCATCAGGGCCTTCCAGGTGAACCAATCTCATGGGATCAGTTTAATCAGGAAAAAATCTGAGACATTCTGGAAACTCAAGAAGTGAACATGGAAAAGAAAGGCATCCCCTGCAGAGGCGAGGAAGTGAGGTGCCAAGCCAGGGGCCAGGGTAGGGGCTGGGGTGGGATGTCCTGAGGGAAGAAACCACCTGGATTCCCTCCAGAGATTCCCTAGAAGCTGCTCCAAACAGCGGAATTGTGCAGTGCAAGTTTCTCCTGTGCCCATCAAACCTCTGCTGCTGCTTTGGCTGCTGGTGCCAGGTTTGAGGGACAGGACACAGGAGCCTCTCCAGCCTGGGGGGATTTTACAGCCAGCGCTGAGAAGTGTCCCAGAGAATCCCCAAAATGCTGAGTGAGGCAGTGAGAGGATCAAACTGGCTCCTTTTAGACATGAAAAGTGCTTTGCCCACCGGGAACGATTGCAGAACTCTTTGTAGGGATTGGCAGCAGAAAATTCGCCCCTGCAGGAGGCTTTGGATCGGATGAAGAAGCTCCACTGCCAGCCCGAAATGGGGTTTTTGCCTCCCTCAGCAAAGCCCCCCCAGAGCAGCGTCCCAGGGTCACTCAGAGCAGGCTGGACATTTGCTCCCAGAGAAACTTCCCCCAGCTGGCTGGGGCTGATGGGGAATTATCTGCTCTGGCTGGGCCTGGCTCAGGAAGGAGGGAGGAGCTTTCTATTGTCAGGACCCAGCTCAGGAAAGGGGCTCTTGGGGCATTTTGGGGTAAGTGTCCCCAGTTGTTAACCGGCAGCTCTTTGGTAACAGCCAGGGTGGCTTCTGGCACTGAGCTCCAGCCCAGAGTCCTTGAACTTTGTGTCTGAGCCACCAGAGCTCCAAAAATGACATTGATAAAACCATGGAGTCCTGGAACCGTTCAGGCTGGAAAATACCTTTACGGGCATGGAGTCAACACCCCCCAGCACTGCCAGGGCCACCCCGACCCTGTCCCCAGGTGCCACATCCACAGGGCTCTAAATCCCCCCAGGGATGGGGACTCCACCCCTGCCCTGGGCAGCTGGGCCAGGGCTGGTCACCCTTTCAGTGAAGAAATTATCCCAATATCCACCCAAACCTCCCCTGGCCCAGCCTGAGGCCATTCCCTCTCCTCCTGTCCCTGTTCCCTGGGAGCAGAGCCCGACCCCCCCGGCTGCCCCCTCCTGTCAGGGACTTGTGCAGAGCCACAAGGTCCCCCCTGAGCCTCCTTTGCTCCAGGCTGAGCCCCTTTCCCAGCTCCCTCAGCCGCTCCTGGGGCTCCGGCCCCTTCCCAGCTCCCTCAGCTCTGCTCCGCTCCTTTCTTTCCCTGCCAGGATGATTCCTTGCTCTGGCAAAGCCTTTTCAATACTTCAGAGCCGTTCAAGAGTCCCTGCTCGGAGCTCTCCCTGCAGCTGAGCAACCCCAACTTCGGGAAGGGAAGAACAGCAGAGATTCTGAATTTCCAGCAGCACAAAACCCTGAATTAAACCCAAACCCCACATTAGGCAAAGCAGGAGCCAGGAAGTGCCATCAGGGCCGGTGACTTCATCTCAGCCCTTTGTCCCTGCTCCCGAAATACTCATTAATTACATCATCAGGGCTATTTTTGCCCCATGCTCTCTGACTCAGAGCTCAGGATGGAGCTGCCCTGGGCAGGCCGAGGCTGCTGCCTGCAGGATTCTCTTGCATTAGGGGGAAAAAAAGAAAGAAACAACAAGAAAAGA
Organism: Coloeus monedula; assembly: GCF_965178545.1. Lineage (NCBI taxonomy): Eukaryota > Metazoa > Chordata > Aves > Passeriformes > Corvidae > Coloeus > Coloeus monedula. The sequence goes on along the minus strand of NC_138806.1, from coordinate 870,156 downwards.
AACAATAAAGTCATGTTTGAAATGGAGGAGATATTTTTGAGCTGTGGCAGGCAATTCTCCCCTGCTTCCTCCGTTATAAATGTCCTTTCTGCGCCGAATGGATGGGGAAATAATGGCCTGAGTGGTTTGCTTTTATCTGGCAGGTTTTGTTTTCAGAGATGGGGAGAAAGGAGTTCATTCTTAATGTAAAGAGATAGAGAGAGATTGCAGAGTTGGGATCAAAAGCTGTGGCAAGGCAGATCCGCAGCGCGTGGCGGCGGGAGTGACCTCCCTCAGTCCCTGCATTCGCCGTGGCCGAGCCGGGGCAGGGAGGCAAACACGGTGGCAATGTGGGCAGCGACCTGGGTGGCCCCCTGGGTCTGTCACTGCGCAGGGAGCGGGCAGGGCACGGAGCCGAATCCTTGTTTCCAGCACCCCCCGTCCCTAAGGACCAAACCTGCCGGGGAATGTTCACAATCCTTTTCTTCTGCTGGAAAACAGAGTGTAAATAAAATTTCCACCTGCTCCACAAAGTCTGTATTGATGTTGATGAATTTCTTGGGGAATTTAAGACTCCCTAAACCAAATATTAATTTTCCTGTGTGTTGCTCATTTTCATTTGGATACTGAGGGAAAAACGTCTTTGATGGAAACTTGGAGCTTAAGGCAGCTCCACTGCAGATCCTGCTCCCTGCTCTGAGTCTTCCCATCTCCCAGGAAAGCATCCCACAGCCACAGCCTCTCCACATCCCTGGGCTCTGACTCCACTGGCTCCACCTGGATCCCTCCCAGCCCACAGCTCTCAGCTCATCCCTACTCTAAATCCTTGTTTTCCTATAGAAACTCCCATTTTTCCCAGCTGCCTCCGGCCATTCAGCTCACACAGGGAGCCTCTGGATCAGCCTCAGGTGCCTCCTGAACACCCTGAGTGACTGGGAAATGAGATGTTCCTGCTGCTGGATTTTATTCCTCTGGCAGGAATCGATCCCCTCTTTCCTTTCCCTCCATGTTCTCAACAGAGCTTGAAATTAATTCACTTCTCTGCCATGCAGCAGATTGCCTCTCCCACTCCGTGTCCTGATGGATACACAGGGATCAGATCCCCCCTGCTGCCCAGCACAGGGCTCTCCACGCTCCCTGCTTGTCCCAGCTCCTGGGAACACAGCTCATCCTACGGCTTGGAGCTCCCAAACCAGCCCAGTTGAGTCTCAGGGGTGACTTCCCGGCCCTAAAACCCTTGGGGACAGCCAGGTGCTCCCCTGGGGACAGTAAAATATTGCCTTGGGGACAAACAGTACTGGCCTGGGCTCTCCATGGCCTCGGGGCTCTTCCCATCCAGGCTTTGGATGCTGCCAGAGACCCCCAACAGCTCCCACCTTGGTCCTTGTGCCCCAGAGAAGGGACAGGGTCAGGGTCAGGGACAGGGTCAGGGTCAGGGTCAGGGACAGGGTCAGGGACAGGGTCAGGGACAGGGTCACAGTCACACCTTGGCTCTGCCCAGGAAAAGGCAGCAGCCCCAGGGATTAGTGAGAGCCCATCCAGGCAGGATCCTGAGGGGACAAACCACTCACAGAAGAGCAAAGGTTTCACATTCTTTCCATGCAGGTTTTTCTTGGCTTCAAGAACTGTGCTCTGGCAGAAATTGAAAAGCAGCATCCCCAAACTCATCCCATTCCTGAGGAGCTGGAGGTGGCCAAAAAGCAAATTTGTAAGAAATTCCTCTTTTTTTTTTTTCCTTTTGCTTGTTGGTCTTGGTCCAAATTGGACTGAAACCAGCAGCACCTTTTTAAATTTATCCCTGAGCAGAAACTCCCCCGGGTTTGCAGCTGCTCCTGAGAAACCACTTCAGCTTCCCTGAGGATGGGGGTGGGAGAGGCTGTGAGTGGCACTGAAAGGCTGCTGGGGAATCAGGGAATATCCTGGGCTGGAAGGGACCCCCGGGATCAGCCAGTCCCAGCCTGGCCCTGCCCAGACACCCCAACAACCCCACCCTGGGCATCCCTGGCAGCGCTGTCCCAGCGCTCCTGCAGCTCTGGCAGCCTCGGGGCCGGGACCATTCCCTGGGGAGCCTGGGCAGTGCCCAGCACCCTCTGGGGAAGAGCCTTTCCCTGGTCTCCATCCCAAATCCCAAAACCTCTGCAGGTCACAAGGGCCACAATAACCTGTGTTTGACTGGCCCCGTTCCTGAGGCTCCTGAGCCCCTCCCGACCCTCCCTGCAGGGCCCGGGAAAGGGCAGAGCTGGGATGGAGCCCAGGGAGAAGCCGAGCTCTGTCCCAGGGACAGCTCTGCCACCGGCAGCTGGGGCAAAACCTGAATTCCACGAACCCAACACAATTCCTGCTCCCGTGGTGCCGGCGAGGGATCCGAGCAGGGATCAGTCCAAAGGCTGCACTTGGCTTTGGTTTCAGCTTCCTCATTTCTTTTTCTTAATCTAAATAATCTCAATTTTTTGGCCAGCGAGCCCCTGATTCAGTGCCCAGAGAATCTTATTGTAAAATCTTAAATATTTGGACTGTGGTAACTTTTTTATTGAAACAAATTCTGAGCCAAGCATGGCTTCAGCTCTGCCTCTTGTGAGGGTCACAAGCTGGAATAAACAATTCCAAACAATTCTAAACAATGCCAAAAACAACAAAAGGAAAATTCACTGAAAAATTCCTGGTGGCCGTAGCCTTCATTTCCAGCCTGTGCCTGATTTATTCCATCCCACATCCCAGCCAGGCGGTGCCAGGGGGAAATCCCTGGCAAGGAAATGGTTAAAGAAGGGCTAAACATGGATTAAAGGAGTTCTGAGCACTTCCCTGCTTCCCCCTTCCCCAAATGCCTGCTCCAAGCCGAGGTGCTGCTGGTGCTCCCTGGGAGCTGCAGCCCGGCCTGGGGATGCTGGGGCTCTCTGTGACAATCCCGAGCACTGGCAGCGATCCCGAGCCGGGGTTTTTCTGTGTGGAGCTGGAATTCTGCAGCACACGCAGCAGGAACACAAAGCTGGGTTGAGGCATCACTGTAAAAATTAATCTCCCATTCCGGGCCTCGGGCTGCCCTAAAGGAGCGCTGCTGGAGGAGGGAGGTGAACGCGGGAGCCCGGGGGGATTTCAGGGCCTCAAGGCACAGAGACCTCGGCCCAGCGAGCAGGAACGAGCTCGGGAACACCGAGGCCGTTCCATTGCAGTTGTTCCCGTGTTCTGCGCTTAACCACAACCCAAACTCTGGTTGGAACAGGTGTAAGCGCCTCTCCGGGCCGGAGCTGAGGCACCATTTTGGGATTCACAAGTGAGCGATGCTCCTTTCCCTCAGCCAGACTGCCCCGAAAGCCTGGGAAGGGCCAGGAGAACTCGGCTCCTGTGGGATCTGGCAGCTGAGTCAGCAAAACCAGGCTCAGTTTCCCTCTCAGACCCCACACATGGATTGGCCGGGGGTGTTTAATCCCTGGCTGAGCTTTTACGGGCCCGGCTGGGCTCTGATGAACTCCTGGAGGGGGATCCTGCGGGATTATCCCACCCAGCTGGGGAGTTTCCCTGGGCACTCAGCCGCAGGAATGCCTTTCATGGATTCATGGAATGGTTTGGGCTGGCAGGGACCCCAAAGCCCACCCAGTGCCCTGGGCCGGGACATCTCCCACTGTCCCGGGCTGCTCCCAGCCCCGTCCAGCCTGGCCTTTCCAAATGGAGCAAATCCCTCATTCAGCACTGGATACAAATATTGCTGCTAGCAAGAATTTCTCTTGCTCTTTCCAGTCCCGTGGGATGCTTTTCTCTCTCACAGAAGGTATCAGCAGAGTTCTATAAACCATGAACACCTGCGACCTTGCTGAGCTTTGTTTATGGCACAGTAGGAAAATATTTTGGCAATGGATGTTTTAGGATTTTAGCCAATCACCCCAAGGGGGGGCTGATCCTTTGTCCAACTAGACTATGAAGAAAAAAGTCTATAAAAGAGTTGTAAATAACTAAATAAATCGATCTTGCGGCACAATTCCTGCCTGCTGGATCTCTCCTCTCCTCCCCACCACTGTGGGACACCGCGATACAGCAGCACAGAACCCTCGGCCTGGGGCCTTTCCAGGCAGAGTTTGTCCCCTTGATTTGTCCCTTGATTGTGGTTTTGTGCCCCCTTTGGACAGCAATCCTTGGGCTTCTGGGTTTGGGGAAGGCCTCAGCCCGGAGGGTGTGGGGCCCATGGGGGGTCTGCAGGCAAGGGAGTCTAAAAGGGAATTTAGGAGAGACCGACCCCTCTGCTCCTCTCCTCCTTTCCTTCATCCAAATTACCCAAATTATCCTTCATCCCCCCTCATCCACATCACCAACCCTCCCACCCTGGGAGAACATTCCCAAGGCTCTTGCTGGGAGGACTGAGAGGAACTGGTGCTATCGCTACAGCCTGTAATGGAACAGGATTTCAGGGAAAAAAATCCTTGTTTTTCCAAAATGGGAATCTCTAATGAGGGAAGAGTCACGCTTGGAAGTGGAAATAATCTGTGCTCAAAATGGGGCACTTAAATTCCAACTTTTGTTGGATTTAGCTCAGGGTTTGTGCCATTGTTTTAGTGGAACACAGTGAGGTGTAACAGGAATTTCAAAAGCATGGAATGGGATCCATATTTTAGGGGTGTTTTCATATTTATAGATTCCATTTGCTTTTTCAAATCCTCCTGCTTCAGTGTTGGAGAGCGAAGCATTTCCAGGAGGGGGTTCTGACATTTCCAAAATGAAATTTCTGCTCGGGGAAGTTTCTCTGTTCGTTCTGATGTGGAAGGAAAATGAATTCCGAGAGGCTGCAGCTCCCAAAGGATGGGAATTGCGTTTTGCCTCTCCCTTTGTGCCTCTGCCCTTTGCCACGGGCTCTGGGGGAGGCGTGGGCAAGGCTTGGAGGAGAACTTTGGAGGGATACCTCGGAGCCGTGGGGGATGTTTGCACTGAATTCCATGGATTTCTGTGGGAAGGGCAGCCTGGGTGCCTCTGGGGTGCTCATTCCCACCCTCCAGCGGGTCTCCAGGTGTCCATCCCGGCTCTCCGATCCCTGCCCGGCCAGGCTCGCTCCAGGATTCCAGCGGCCCTTGGGGCTGGGCGAGCAGGGGACAATGGGGACAGCGCCGACTTCTCCTGCTGCTGCTGGGATCGGGATGGGATCGGGATGGGATCAGGATGGGATTGGAACCTCTGGCTGCTCACGGAGCGCTGCCATCCTCTGCTGGGAGCGTGGCCAGGCTGGCACCCCGGGGTGGGCAGGGCAGGGCAGGGCAGGGCAGGGCAGGGCGGGGCAGGGCGGGGCAGGGCGGGGCAGGGCAGGGCAGGGCGGGGCAGGGCAGGGCGGGGCAGGGCAGGGTGGGGCAGGGCGGGGCAGGGCGGGGCAGGGCGGGGCAGGGCAGGGCAGGGCGGGGCAGGGCGGGGCAGGGCGGGGCAGGGCGGGGCAGGGCGGGGCAGGGCGGGGCAGGGCAGGGCGGGGCAGGGCGGGGCAGGGCAGGGCAGGGCGGGGCAGGGCGGGGCAGGGCGGGGCAGGGCAGGGCAGGGCGGGGCAGGGCGGGGCAGGGCAGGGCGGGGCAGGGCGGGGCAGGGCGGGGCAGGGCAGGGCGGGGCAGGGCAGGGCGGGGCAGGGCGGGGCAGGGCAGGGCAGGGCAGGGCAGGGCGGGGCAGGGCGGGGCAGGGCGGGGCAGGGCGGGGCAGGGCGGGGCATCCTCCCCTTCCCAACCCTCTGCGGGGGCCGGGGGCGCTCAGCCGGACTGGACCTTCCTGGGGTCACCTCCTGCTCAGCCATGCCCAGGGGTCACCTCCTGCTCACACCACGGCCAGGCTGGACTTTCCCAGGGGTCACCTCCTGCTCACACCACGGCCAGGCTGGTCCTGCTTGGCAGCCTGGGGGAGTTTGGGGTTTGGAGCACCGAGGAAGGGAAATCCTGCACCCCAAAAATGCAGAAGTGCCACGGCTTTGTGGCTGGGGGGTCACAGGAGCTGCCACCTTATCCCCTGAGTGACCAGGGCCGTGGGGATGGGTCCGCACAGAGCCCATTCCAACCTCACCCCATGAGGAATCAGGGATTGGGGACGGGTCCGCACAGAGCCCATTCCCTGCCTGAACCCCATCCCAAAGGATCCCAGCTCCCTCAGGCTCCTTTGCTCTGCTGCCTCTTCCCCTGTCCTTTCCCTGCTCTCCTCACCCGGAGCCAGAGCTGTCAGCAGTCCCTGGGACACAGGAATTCCTCTTCTGGATCTGTTTATGTGGAAAAACCACCAGGAATGAGCTGGATGTGGGATGCAGTGGCTGGGCTGTAACTCGGGCTGCTCCGAGAGGCTTTACAATTGCTCTGCAATAGATGGGATTGCTGAATTCCAGGTTATTTCCATAGCTGGAATTTCACATCTGTTTGCAGGAATTGCTCTCTGGGTTCCACAAAACCCAGCTCAGGTTTTCAGAAAGGAACATTTCTGTAAATCATTCCTTTATCCTGACTTACCCCAGGCAAATCTTTGATTCCCGTCTTTCTACAGGCACCAAACTGAATTAGTGGAGCTGGGAGAAAACCCAGAAAACACAACGGGGCAGGAAATGGATGTGCTGTTTACTGGGAATGGGAATAATGGGAACAGCCCCCGGCAGCCAGGAGCTAATGGAGGTCTCAATCCTGCTGGAAGGGAGAGCTCATTTGTGTTTATCCATTTGCTGGGTGTTTTGTGGGATTTTGGAGTGTTTTATATTCATGGATTTCCCTTTGTATCCCAAAGCTTGGCAAGCAATGAGGAACACGAAGAAAGGGAGAATAAGTCAGACATGGATTTGGGATTTCAGCTGTTCAGACTCCCAGGAAAGGTGCAGGAAGGGAAAACAATCCCTCTTTTCATGCCTGAGGGCAGGAGCTGCTTGAGGGCATTTGCTGTGATTTTCCTTGATAGAAAAAGGGACATTTCCTCATTTCTGAGCCCAAAAATCTGCTGCTCATTGTGGCTGTCTCCGAGTCACCCCAGCGGGCACCTGGCTCCTCCTGGAGCTGCCAAACCTTTCCCTTCCCCTGCCCTGAGTTATTCCCACCAGAGAAGGCAACAGAAGGAAGCTGTTGCCCCGATCTTCATCCCAGCTGTTCCAGGAATGCCTCGGGATTCCACCCCTGCTGTGTTCAGAGCTGGAGCAAAAGGAGCTGCACAGAGAGCTCCTGCTCCCGGGAATTGCCTTTCCACCCTGTGGCACATCCTCCCGGATGAGCCTTTGGATTAAACCAGGAGCAGCTGGATTCACTCCGAACACGGGAGATCCTGGTTGGGCATTGGGGAAAACTCCTGTGATGGGGCCGGTGAAACACTGGAATAAATTGCCTGGGAATGGGGCAGCAGCAGCATCCCTGGAGCTGTGCAGGATGGATCGGGATGAGCATCCCTCAGGAAGGAGCAACCTGGGTGAGCCTTTCCCTGGCAAAGCAGAGGCCTGGGACCCCTCCCAGCCAGGATTTGTGTTACTTTACTGCCTGGTGTGACAAACCAGTGGGGCTGTCCTTTATCGGGATCTGATACCCGGGGCTGTCCTTTATCGGGATCTGATACCCAGGGCTGTCCTTTATCGGGATCTGATACCCGGGGTTGTCCTTTATCGGGATCTGATACCCAGGGCTGTCCTTTATCCCTCACCCTGCCCTTGATATCTCAACACCAGGCCAGGCCTGGCCGAGCCAGGCTTCCCAGAGCCACATCCAGCCTTTCGCTGTGGAGCAGAGCACCACAAACTTCACATTTGTGCTCTGTCTGTACAATTTATTCTGCAGATCTGTGTCTGTTCCCATGTCCTGCTTCCCTAAATTCAGGAAAATCTCTGTCCCAGTCCCTGCCCTCCTCCCTGGATGTTCTTGGCAAACCCACCAAGCAGCACAATTCCCTTCTTCACAGTTTTGCTAAAATCCCTCCTGCCCTCTCTCCTTTGCACAGGGATGCTCCACAGTCTGCTCCACAGCCTCGGGAGGTTCGTCCCCCAGCACTGCACTGATGATGATGATGATAATAATAATAATAATAATAACAATAGTAATAATTCACACTCAAGCACTGCAAGAAGAACCTTGGTGGTTTCCAAGAGCCTGTCCCTGATCCTGGGGCACAGAGATGAGGCTGCAGCAGAAATTCCCAGGTCAGATCTGGTGCCAGTTAATGAGCTGAGGAATTTGGAGATTGCTGAACATCTGGGCTCAGCCATGGCCCAATGGTGACCGAGGAAAAGGGATCCCCAAGGACTGGGAACCTGCGGATCCGACGTCAGCATGGCCTGTAAGGGACTGACCTTGATTTTTTAATAGCTTGGAAAAGCTTCTGTAGCAGGGTCTGAGCAAGGAAGCGTGGAAAGAACAGCAGAGCTCCTGTCATGGAATCAGGGAATGATTTGGGTGGGAAGGGACTCAAAGCCCCTCTGGTGCCAGCCCTGCCCTGGCAGGGACAGCTCCCACTGTCCCAGGCTGCTCCCAGCCCCAATGTCCAGCCTGGCCTGGGACACTGCCAGGGATCCAGGGGCAGCCCCAGCTGCTCTGGGCACCCTGTGCCAGGGCCTGCCCACCCTCCCAGGGAACAATTCCTGCTCAATCTCCCATCCAGCCCTGCCCTCTGGCACTGGGATCCATTCCCTGTGTCCTGTCCCTCCATCCCTTGTCCCCAGTCCCTTTCCAGCTCTCCTGGAGCCCCTTTAGGCCCTGGAGGGGGCTCGGAGCTCTCCCTGGATCCTTCCCTTCTCCAGGTGACCATTCCCAGCCTCTTCCCCCAGCAGAGCTGCTCCATCCTCGGATCATCCTGGGGCCTCCTCTGGGCTCTCTCCCACAGCTCCAGGTCCCTCCTGTTCCGAGGAGTCCGGAGGAGCCCAGGTGGGACCCAGAGGGGGCAGAGGGGCAGCATCACCTCTGAGCCTGCTGCCCACAGCATCCCATGGACGAGCAGAGCCGGCCACGCTCCGAGCAGATACTGCGGGACAAGCGCAAGAGTCCCGGGCATCCACGGCAGCTGTGAGTGCCAGACTGCCCTGGCTGTTTCCAGCCTCTCCTGGAAGCGCTGAGCCACTGGCAAACACATCCCTGCCTGAGCTGCTCCCCTCCCCAGAGCCCAGACTGACATTCAGGCGTCAAAATCCAGATTTCAGCCCTGAGATGCAAAATTTGGAGAAGTGAAGTGGCCTCCAGTGGCTGAGCTCTCCAAACCCATCCCTACTCTCCAAACCCCATCCCCATTCTCCAAACCCATCCTTGCTCCCCAAACCCCATCCCTGCTCTCCAAACCCATCCCCATTCTCTAAACCCCATCCTTACTCTCCAAACCCTATTTCCACTCCCCAAACCCATCCCCACTCCCCAAACCCCATCCCCGCTCCCCAAACCCCACCTCCACTCCCCAAACCCCATTCCCCCCCCCCAAACCCCATCCCCGCTCCCCAAACCCCACCTCCACTCCCCAAACCCCATTCCCCCCCCCCAAACCCCATCCCCGCTCCTCAAACCCCATCCCTGCTCTCCTGCCTACTTTGTTATCCCCAAACAAAGTTCAATCCCCGCTCCTGTCCCTGAGCAGGAAGCAAAGCCCTGAACACTGAGAGCTGATCCCAAAAACCAGGGGGTGCAATGGGACACAGCTGGGTCCCAAAGGGAAAAGCAATTCCCTCGGGAAAGGCCTGAACCCAGCTTTGCACTGATCACAGCAGCCTCTCCTCTTGGGTAAATGAGTGCAGGGATCCCTCCCCATCCCAGCTCTGTGTCAGGACTGGGCTGGGATTTGAGGATGTGGAGAAACTCTTTATCCAGAAAAAAAGTCCCTTTTAAGGTCACGCTCTCCAGGGTAATTGTCTGCTTTAGGGTGAGGGGATTCGTGCCTGAGGGGTAGAACTGGTGTGGGGGGACTGAGGGGCAGCAGCGGCTCAGGGACAGAAAGTCCCAGGAAAATGAGCTGGAGATGGGATGTGACCACACCTTTTAGGATTGTTTTTGTTTTTAATGAAAATAAAGGAATAAACCAAGGATAAATAACCAGGGATCATCCCCTTCTCCCCAGCTTAGTGAGGAACAGCTCGGGAACTGCCCAAAGCCTGCACTCAGACTCTGCTCCTCCTGGGATTCTGCTGGCACATCCCCGGCAGTGTCCCAGGCCAGGCTGGACAGGGTTTGGAGCTCCCTGGGGCAGTGGGAGGTGTCCCTGCCATGGCAGGGGTGGCACTGGAGGGGCTCTGAGGTCGCTCCCGAGGGATTCCTGCCTGGCAGTGAACACAGGCTCAGGTTTGGCTCCAGCACTGTGACCCCAACGATGCCAAACAATTCCCAGCCACGGGAGGAAGCAGTTGATTCATTATTATCTTTTAATTTCCCCTTTCCTTGTCACTCCTCATCCATCTCAGCACAGAGTCGGCGTTTCTGGACTGAGCCTTTGCTGTCACTTCCTTGGAACAGCCACTCCCGAAATGCCTTCACTGCTTTGACATTTCTCAGCTGCTTTCTGCATTTCCCAAGAACTTCATCAGCTCTCCTGGAGCTGTGTGATCACAGAAAATATCCACAGCTTTAATTCCTTTATTCACATCCTCCGTGTGATCAAGGAGCTGAAAACCCTCTTTGTTTTGAGCAGAGCTGCTGGTGAAATGTTCCCTCCCACCCTTCTCTCACAGTGCAGTTTTGTCTTTTTGTTCAGAGTTATTTGGGTTTTGACTTCAGGGTTTTTTTACAGAGACTGAAGAACCCAGGAGGAGCTGGTGCCTTCCTGGAAAGACACGGGAAAATCCAAAGCCGATTTTCTATTTCCAAAGTTTCAGGTTCACTCGGGGTTTTTTGGTCTGTCCTGGCTTTGAACTCCACTCACTTTACAGACAAGTTTAATTTTAGAGTCTTATGCTATAAATTGGTTCCAAATCCCTGTTCCTTCTCCAGAAGGAAGATTCCAACTGGATCACAGAGAGCCCATTTGCCTGTGGAGATATTTGGAACCAGGCCTTGAATAGGGTGTTGTACAAACCGACTGAGGCCCCAAATTGAGTCGATTTCCATGGAATCACAGAATCCCGGGATGGTTTGAGTGGCAAGGGACCTCAAAGCCCACCCATGCCATGGGAAGGGACATTTCCCACTGGGCCAGGATGCTCCAAACCCCGTCCCGTCTCTGCCAGGGCCACGTGGTGAGCAGCAGGTGTCCCTGCCCCAGCAGCGACGGCGCCAGTCCATCAGAGACCGCTGTGCTGTGCCAGCTGTGCCAGCTTCTGCGTGTCACCGCGGTGCCCCCTCGGCTCCAGCGGGGAGCACACCCCACCCCCCAAAGAGCCCCAAATCCAGGCTGCTGAACTCCCCCGGGAGCTGCCGCTGTCCCCAGGCCCGACTCCCGAGAAGGCCAGCAGAGCCTGGGGACGGGCCTGTGCCACCCTGCGGGGACGGGCACGTGTGGGGGCCCTGGCACTGCTGCTCCCGCGGAGATTCAGCCGAAGGCGCCGTGTGGTGCCTATAAATTCCCGTCGTTTCTATGGCTACGAGGCTGCGAACAGCAGAGAGGGAGAGCTCTGGCTGCCCCAACAGAAGAGCTCCGGGATGATCCCTGGGATCCTTCCCGCTCCTAAAAACCCATGGACGTGCTGGAGCAGGAGGTCCGAGCTGAGGCTGCCCGGAGGCCTCAGGGCACAGCAGAGGCTCGGCGGCAGCTGAGGGGCTCCTCAGGCCGGGCTGGGAGCCCTGGGAGGAGGGAAGGGGCAGTGGGAATGCAGGAGCCTGGGCTGGGCTGTGGGGAAGGGACCTGGGGCTGCTCTGGGGCCTGCTCAGCATCCCCTGCCCCAGCCCAGCCCAGCCCAGGCCAGCCCAGGGAATGCAGAAAGGGGCTCTCTGCACCCAGGGAAAAGGGAAATGAAAAGCAAAGCTGGGGTCCCCTGCCAGGAGGAGCTGAGCAGCCCCCACTGCTCCGAGTGGGGCTCAAAGGGCCCTTCCCAGCCCCTTTCTTCTGCCATCCCAAAGCCAGGCCCTTCCCAAGGCTGACAGTGTCAGACACTGAAAGTGCCAGACAAAGGGAGCAGCCGGGCTCAGGCATCTGATTCATCCTGGCATCATAAACCCAAAGGTTGGAACTGCTGGAAAGCTCTGGCGCTGAAACCTGCGGATCTTCTTCCACCGTCACATCTCCATTACCAAGGGAGTACAACGGCTGTGCAAGCACTGCTGCTTTCCTGTGCTCTCAGTCCCCAGGGGTGGATCCCAAATCCCCTGATCCCGGCTCTGCCCCCGGGGATGGATCCCAAATCCCCTGGTCCCAGCTGTGCCCCCAGGGATGGATCCCAAATCCCCTGATCCTGGCTCTGCCCCCAGGGATGGATCCCAAATCCCCTGGTCCTGGCTCTGCCCCCAGGGATGGATCCCAAATCCCCTGATCCCAGCTGTGCCCCCAGGGATGGATCCCAAATCCCCTGATCCTGGCTCTGCCCCCGGGGATGGATCCCAAATCCCCTGATCCCGGCTGTGCCCCCGGGGATGGATCCCAAATCCCCTGATCCCGGCTGTGCCCCCAGGGATGGATCCCAAATCCCCTGGTCCTGGCTCTGCCCCCGGGGATGGATTCCAAATCCCCTGATCCCGGCTGTGCCCCCGGGGATGGATCCCAAATCCCCTGATCCCGGCTGTGCCCCCGGGGATGGATCCCAAATCCCCTAATCCCGACTGTGCCATTCCCAGCTCTGTCTGCCCCAGATGGGAGCCAGGCTCAGGCCAAGGAAGGGACACTGGGGCTGTGGTGACCTTTCCTTATCTTATTCTGGGCATGGAAAAGCAGGCTTTGGCAAACGAGAGCTGCATATAAAACACCTGGATCCCACTCCCATCCAGGGCTCCCTGGCACCGAAGTCTCCCTGCCTGGATGATGAACGGACTGGGGTGAGGCTGAGCTCAGGCTGGGCTCAGCCATCCCCTCCTCCTAGCACAGCTTAAATCCCAGCTTAGAACGGAGCTGAAGAACTGATTAGAGCAGGCTGAACGTGAAGAGCAGCTCTTGGAGAGCCCATCCCAAAGCCAGCAGGACCAGGCTCAGCTTTTTGCTGAGTCAGCAACAAAGTCCAGCTTTAATTCCAGGGCTTTTCCAGGGAGAGTTTGAGAAATGAGGCCCTGTCAGCCTGGCCAGCGCGCTGGGGAGGCTGTGCTGCCACTTGGGGAGAGAGGCAGAGTTTTATTTCCCCTCCTCTGCCCAAGTTCCCCCTTGGGCTCCCTCCAGCACCATTCCCAAGGGCAGGAATTCCAGCCCAGGAGCAGCAGCAGCTGGGCTTTGGAGAGCTCCAGAGGCGGGAGCTCACGGCTGAGCTGGTGCAAACACATGGAATTAATATAAAGGTCTGGAATTTTTCAGGCAACCACCCTGAGCCCTGATCAGAAATGCCAGAGGTGCCTTTGGAGCGGATTTGCACCAGGAATGGGCGGCACCGCTGCTGCTGTCACTGTGAAACCAAGGCTCAGCTCCAAGGTTAAGCCAGAGCATCCAGATAAGCCAGGACTGTTCCCAGCCCCTGCCACCAGAGCTGGAACTGGGTGATCTTTGAGATCCCTTCCAACCCAAACCAGGCTGGGACTCTGTGGGTTTATCTTTATATTCCCATGGTTGTATTTATTATTTTATTTTATTTTATTTTATTTTAGGGTTGGTTTCCTGCCCATTCCCTGAGCTGAGTCAGGGAATACCCATGGAGCCAGAGCTTGGAGGAGTGGGACCACCTCATGTAGATTTCTTTCAGCCAACCTCAGGGATTTTCCCGTTTTTCTCTCAATAATTCTCAATTCCCAACCTGTATTTTCCCTATTATGGGTTTAACTCTCTTGGTCTGTGGAAACAATTTTGGGGGGAGAGCAGGAAAAATAAAAATCCCAGGATGTGCAATAAAACCTTTGCCAGCGATGGTTTCTGCCTTTGTCTCATCCTTCACTGCCCCCGCTGTGCTCCCTTCAAGATTCGCTCTCTTAAACTTTCTGAGGCAAGGAATAAAAGAGAAAATTCTAATTCTTCTCCAAATATAAACCCCGAGCACAACCAAGCCCCAGCTGCATTTCCTTGCATCGATTGGAAGGTGTTCACTGAACAAATGTCTCTGCACACATCAATATTGGGATCAGGCTCACAAATGTCGTCTCTGTTTCATAACATGGGAAGCAGAGACTTTTGGGAATGCTCAGCCCTTCACTCATTCCATCTCCTTGTTTATTTTTTCCCTGCCTTCTCTGGGAAGAGGCTCCAAGGCTCCGCTATTTTTAGTCCCAGAGCTGGGAGTTTGCTGCCAGGGAATGGACGGAGCCAGCTGGACCAGCCCTGGCAGAGGCAGCTCCAGGGATGGACGGGATTTCAGAGGGTCCAGGACACTTCCACTTGGAATAGTCCATGGAGGAAACATCCTGCTCTGCACATTCTTCCTGACTCCTGGCTCTGGGAATCTCGGCCCCAGCATCCCAAAGCAGGAGCTCACTTTTATTTCCAGTCAACAAAAGAAATGGGAACTCTAAACTTTAAGAGGCTGAATTTGTGGTCAGGACATCAAAGAGGCACTTCAGGAGCTGCTCAAGCTCCAGCAGCTGCTCCCTTCAGAGCAGTTTCTCTCCAAGATCCTGTTGCTTTTCCCCCATTCCATCCTGGTTTCCTGAAGCTCTCCTTGTCCTCCAGCCAACTGGAGACAAGCTGAGAGCCACTGGTGCAGGTGAGGTGGGGTGTGGGCACAGAATTAAACACAAGGAACAAACTCTGTCACCCTCAGGGCTGGCCTGGGCACTCGGTCACTGGCAGAGTTCTGAACTCTCCCAGGTGGTTCAGACAGAACTTTCACAGAATCCTGGAATGGGTTGGGTCAGAAGGACCTCAAAGCCCCTCCAGTGCCATCCCTGCCCTGGCAGGGACACCTCCCACTGTCCCAGGCTGCTCCCAGCCCCAATGTCCAGCCTGGCCTGGGCACTGCCAGGGATCCAGGGGCAGCCCCAGCTGCTCTGGGCACCCTGTGCCAGGGCCTGCCCACCCTCCCAGGGAACAATTCCCAATTCCCAATCTCCCATCCAGCCCTGCCCTCTGGCACTGGGATCCATTCCCTGTGTCCTGTCCCTCCATGCCTTGTCCCCAGTCCCTCTCCAGCTCTCCTGGAGCCCCTTTAGGCCCTGGAGGGGGCTCTGAGCTCTCCCTGGAGCTTCTCCTCTCCCTGTGAACATCCCCAGCTCTCCCAGCCTGGCTCCAGAGGGGCTCCAGCCCCGGAGCAGCTCCGTGGCTCCCCTGGAGTCACTCCAGCAGCCCCACATCCTTTTTGCCACAACTCTTCCTCAGACACCTGAGAAAAGCAGGCAGCACCAACCCCTTTTCAGAAATAACTCCCAGTCTGGTGTTTAGGACCTGGATAAACCCAGTTCTCCTAAATGCCCCCACTAAAGTCACCACTGCCTTTTCCCCAGCCTTGTTTTGAAGTGCCTGAAGCAGCTCCATGAAATTCCTGGGGCTCGGTGCCGGAGCCCTGCTGGAGCCTGGCCTTCAGTTCCAGCCAGGCAGCAATGATGGAAGTGCTGGAGCAGAAAGGAAAAGCTCCCTGCTCCCTTCAGGAGCTGTCAGCCAGAAAGAAAGGAGCACATGATCCATTTTGGGCACAAACCCATCTCCTAGGCCAAGAAAGGAAACAAATATGGTAATTCATAAAAAAAAGGGGGGTAGGGAAGGAGGAGGGCTCGGGTTTATTTCTTGCCTTGCCTCGAGAGAGAAGTGCCAGCTTTCATCTTCTCTCCTCCTGCTTTTCCTGGTGTTCTGTGCCCTCCTTTCCCCTGAGCTCCCGAGGACCTGGGAGCAGCCTGACGGTCCCAGCTGTGCCGTGTGCCAGGGGACAGGGCTGGCAGAGGTGGCACGGGGCCAGCCCGGAGCTGCAGAGGCCACGGCAGGCCCCGAGCAGGGCAGGGCTGGCTCCGCAGCCCTCAGGGACCCCGGGGTGACACCCAGGGCTGCCCTTCTCCCCACCGAGGGCCTGCTCTGCCTCCCCCCAGCTCCTCAGGGGCTCGGCTCAGCAGTGAGAGCCAAAAAACGCAGACAAGGTCCAGTTCCAGCCTGGAGAGGGAGGGTTTCCCGAACCAGAAAGCCCAGGAGAGCTCCAGATCCCCGGGATGGGGCTCAGGCCAGGCCTCCCCTCCTCTCATCAGTGCAGGGGTCATGGGAGCAGCCCAGGACATGGATGGGTCACACGTTCTCACCACCAGAGAGGGACAGGGACAGCACCCCAAGGCTGTGTCACACTCCTTACCCGCCTCGTATTCCTTGGAAAAGAATGGATTCGATGACCAACCAACAACACCGAGAGCTCGATGTTAACTGAGCCTCTCTGGTGCCCAGGGATGCTTAAAGCTGGCAGAAAAAAAACTTTTAGGAATTTAGGAGGAGGCTTCCTGAGCCAGTTGCTGCAGTCAGAGCTCACCTTGCAGGTGGCACTGGGAGCTGAGCTCTATTTTTATGGAAGTTTCAGGACTCCAAGGCATGTGATGAGATTCAGCTTCCAGCTCAGTAACTTCAGCTCTGCTGATAAAACTTAAAAATAACTCCTCCCCTCCAGCTCCCCAGCTCCCCAAATCAGTTTAAAAAGGAGAATCTGACAAATTTTCCATTTTAAAAGGCAGATGCTTCCAAAGGCAAGCTCCAGATCTTGGAAAAGTGGCTCTGAAGTTTTGGGGAATGCAGAACCTCCCAGGTGGCTCTCGGGGAGGGGATTTCAGGCTCTTTTTCTGAGCAGCAGAGGAGGAAAATTTTCCCAGGAATCAGGGCTGGTGGAGGGTGATGATCCTGGGAAGGAGTTGGGTGATGGAGGCAGAGCTGAATGAGAAGTTCTGGACATTTGGACTTGGTAACACGGCTGGAAAAGGGATTTTATTCCATCCCTGATTCCTTCAGCTTGACCAGGCCCTTCCCCACCCCTGGGGCTTCAACAGCTCCTCTGATTCCCTTTGTTGGAGAATGGAGTCAAAACCCCCAGGAGATATTCAGGAGGGAAGCTGAGAGATTCCAGGTCCAGCCCTTCAATATCAGAAGGCTGGGAGGGGTCCTGGAGGAACCGCAGAATCCCAGAATCCCAGACTGGTTTACGTTGGAAAGGACTTTAAAGCCCATCCAGTCGCACCCTTTTATCCAAGCAAAACGACAACAACATTACCAATGTTGTCAATAACATTACCAATGTTGTTAATAACATTAATATCTGCTTGCTAATGACAAATAAATGCTCCAATGCAGTCCCAAGCAATTCCCTGATCGATGGGTTATTGATGGCTCCTGTCATTGCTGTCTCTTGGTTTTACTGATGGCTTTTTTATCATGTCAAGAACATTTTGGGGTTGTTCATTTTTCACCCAGAGCCTCTTTTAGATGTTTTTTTTTGTTGTTGTTTTAAGCTGAAAGCAAATTCCAGCTCCCACTTCCAGCACTGAGTCCCGGCTTTCTGAGCTACACAAACCTTTCTGGGATTTTCAAGCCCTGACTTTGCATCCAGACACGGCCCTGGCAGGTTCTGAGTGGAACTGGGGCAGCCTGACATCCTGCAGGAGAAAACTCCACCGGCCCCTCAGTCTGCCCAACAATCCCGTTGTCCTAACTGGAAGGAAAACCCTGGCAATCCATGGGATGTGATGGAGCTGGGCAGGTTTAACAAACCCTGAGCTCTTAAAATCACACATCCCACAGTGAGGGCAGCAGGGAGGGGAGCTGGGGGTGCCAGCTGGGAGAGCAGCACCCCAGGGCACCGGGAGGGCAGGGAGAGGTATTGGTATCCAGAGGGAATGGCCTGGCCCAGCTGTTCCCTAAGGAATGGCCTGGCCCAGCTGCTCCAGCAGCTCCAGAGCAGCCTTGAGCCCCTGCGCTGGAAAACTCCGCTCCTGCAGCTGCTGGGGGTGAGCAGGGGCTGAGCTCTGCCCCTTCCATCCCTGCCGTGCCACGGAGCCCTCCAGGGCTGGAACAGCCCATCCCCAAAGCCTGGCTCAGCAGGGATGCAGTAACCCATTCCCAAAGCCTGGCTCAGCAGGGATGCAGTAACCCATTCCCAAAGCCTGGCTCAGCAGGGATGCAGTAACCCATTCCCAAAGCCTGGCTCAGCAGGGATGCAGTAACCCATTCCCAAAGCCTGGCTCACGGCTGCACTCACAGCCTGCGGACCCTGTCCGGATGAAGTGTCCACAGCCTCATCCCTGGCAATTGGGCTGCTCCCATTTCACTGCCTGGCCATGTCCTTTTATCACCTGGACCTCCTTTTCCCACCTGTCCACATCCTTTAGCTGACAGATCCACGGCTGTGACTGTCACAGGAGACAAGAGGATGTGGCACCTGCTCCCAACGATTCCCCCACCTTGTTTGTGACCACTGAACTCGTCCTTGCTTCCCCATTGGGAAAGGGAAAAACAAGGAGCTGATTCTGCTCGGGGTATCCATGCAAACAAAGCACGAGCTGGAGCACATCCCTGGGCAGGGAGGAGCAGGAATTCCCGGCCATGGAGGCAGAGGAGGGAGCTGAGACTGAAATTGTCAGCGGGGAGTGGTTGGTGCCACTCTGCTCCTCTCCCAGTGCAGCTCCCTCCCCATTCCCACTCACACCTCCAGCTCAAAAATAGCGGAGTCCCCAGCCCTGGCAGGGAGGTGCCACCCTCGGGAGCTGCAGTCACTCAGCTCCACAGCCTCTCCCTGTGGGAATGTCACCTGAGCTGGAGGATGCTCTGGAGAGCCTCAGGACTTCCTTCCCGTCCTTTCCCAATTCCAGGGCTCTCCCCTCTGGTCCCATTCCTGCTTTCTTAGAGGTGAAAAGGACCTAAATATTCCCATGACAGGGAAGATCCATAATCCGTCCATAACAGGGAAGCTCCACCTGCAGGTTCAGTGTTTGAGCCCCTGCTCCTCTGCCCACAGGGAGCTGAAATGCCACCAGAACTCCGAGGTGTTCCCATTCCAGGAGTTTCTCCTTGTCATGGCATCAGCTCTCCCATCCCAGGCCCTGTGTGCCCCCTTCTCCCCCCATCCCACACTGCCCTGCCTGGCCCTGAGGCCCTTTCCTGGCAGTCAGGGACTGGGATGTCCCTGAAGCCGGGATGTCCCTGGGAGCCGGGATGTCCATGGAGCCGGGATGTCCCTGGGAGCCGGGATGTCCATGGAGCCGGGATGTCTCCATGGGAGCCGGGATGTCCCTGGAGTCGGGATGTCTCCATGGGAGCCGGGATGTCCCTGGGAGCCGGGATGTCTCCATGGGAGCCAGGATGTCCCTGGGAGCTGGGATGTCTCCATGGGAGCCGGGATGTCCATGGAGCTGGGATGTCCATGGAGCTGGGTTATTCCCGGGAGTGGGGATATCTCTGGAGCAGGGATGGCAGCGGGCTGGGGGCCGGAGAGCTCCTGCCAGCTGCGATCACAGAGCAGCGACAGATGAGGGCTGAAGCTTTACTGGGAGCGAGGTCGGCTCCTGGCACTGCTGCCCAGCGCTGGCAGCGGAGCAGGGGAGGCAGGAGAGCCCCTGGAGGTGTCACACGAGGAGCAGCTCCTCAGCCAGGCTGTGAGGGACCAAAATCAGCCAAGGAGAGTGGAGACACCGGCTGCTGCTGCCGGTTAATTAACCCGGGAGGTCACCAGCACCTGGCTGAGCTCTGCAGCAGCTCATTACGAGCTCTCTGACAAATTGATTCCTTTTTGTGCTCTCTGTCTTCCCACAGCGTGAGAAACGCTCCTGGCCGGGGTGGGAGCTGTGCTGGGAGCTCTGTCCAGCCCTGGCACTGCCCTGTCTGGAGCTGGGGCTGTGCTGGGAGCTCTGTCCAGCCCTGGCACTGCCCTGTCTGGAGCTGGGGCTGTGCTGGGAGCTCTGTCCAGCCCTGGCACTGCCCTGTCTGGAGCTGGGGCTGTGCTGGGAGCTCTGTCCAGCCCTGGCACTGCCCTGTCTGGAGCTGGGGCTGTGCTGGGAGCTCTGTCCAGCCCTGGCACTGCCCTGTCTGGAGCTGGGGCTGTGCTGGGAGCTCTGTCCAGCCCTGGCCCTGCCCTGTCTGGAGCTGGGGCTGTGCTGGGAGCTTTGTCCAGCCCCGGCACTGCCCGGAGAGTCCTGGCAGGTCAGGGGAGGGGACGGGGGAGCTGAGCAGCAGCGCTGGGGACAAAGGGCTCTGTTAAATCCCCGTAAATGAGCTCTTCGTTAGCGGCTCTAATCGCTGGTGAGGAGCAGACGGGGGACTCCAGCCAGACAAATCCATGGTCCCGAGGCTTTCCCAGCCGCTTCCTGCAGCCTTTCCCCACTGCAGCTCGCAGGCCGGGGGCAGCAGGGGGGGCTGGGATCAGCCGGAGCTGGGCTCAGCCTCTCCTCCCCTCAGGACTCGGTTGTCCCCTGTCTTTGCTTCCTTTCTTTGCTGAAGAAGCGCCGTTGCCCCCCCGGTGTCCCTCAGGAGGATCCTGCCTGTGTCATTCCCGTGCCCGTTCCCGGTGCAGCCCAGCTCAGATGGTTTCCCAGGCACGAGGCCAGTTCTCTGCTTCATGTCTCACTTGTCGAGGGCTTTTCCCCCGTTCATCTCTGTAATTAAAGCCCGCAGCTGCCGCAGCTCCAGGAGCAACAGGAGGAGCAGCATCCCGGGCCCCCCCCGCAATTCCCACCTCCCTCCCCTGCCCTGCCTCCCGTTGTTGGTGCTCTCAGGTGCCGCACTCCAGCTGGGTGGTGGGACTTGTGAGGGAAACACCAGACCTGGTGCTGGGCTCAGCCGATTCCCGGGAATTCGCTGCTGCGGCGCAGCCGCCGCGGAGCCCGGGCCCGGGGGCTGGAGGCCGGGAAGCGCTCGGCTCCGGCTCCGGTGAGCCCGCGGGGGCCGGGCTGTGCCGCTGCTCCGGCAGCGCGGCCCCGGCCCTTCCCGGAGCTCGGTGGCGGCGGCCCAGCGCAGGGAGAGGCCGGGGAGGAGCGGAGCCGGCGCTGCACGGGCAGGAGGCAGCGAATCCATGGATTGGCCGCTGTGCTTTGGAGCCCTCGGCTGCTGCCGGGCCGGGTGAGGTCGCTCGCTCCGCTCTCCTCCACTCCTTAATGAACTCGGCGCTAATCAATGCCCTGAGGGGAGGGCACCATCGCTCCTCCGCGGCTCAGGTTCCAGCAGGTTCGCTCCGGCCAGGAGTGATGGCCACGGCTCCGGCCAGGAAATACAGGGAAGCTTCAGCTCTTCCCAGGAAAGCAGCGGGGCCCTGGACACGCAGTAATTCCGCTCTTATTTTATGATGGAGCTGTTCCCTCGTACTCTGTCTGCACGGAGGAGCCAGGCATTCATCTTCCAGCTGGAGGAATGCTAGGCAGGGATGGGATCCGTGGCCCTGAACGCCAGGCAGGGATGGGATCCGTGGCCCCACGGCCCAGATAATGCAGGAATGGAGACGGACACAGGGAACAGGAGCTGTGATGCTGCTGAGCATGGCCAAGCACAGGAAGATGATCCAAGGGTGGGAAACTCCTGCCATGAAGCCAGGCTGGGAGAGCTGGGGGTGTCCACCTGGAGAGGAGAAGGCTCCAGGGAGAGCTCAGAGCCCCTTGCAGGGCCTAAAGGGGCTCCAGGAGAGCTGCAGAGGGACTGGGGACAAGGCATGGAGGGACAGGACACAGGGAATGGATCCCAGTGCCAGAGGGCAGGGCTGGATGGGATATTGGGAAGGAATTGTTCCCTGGGAGGGTGGGCAGGCCCTGGCACAGGGTGCCCAGAGCAGCTGGGGCTGCCCCTGGATCTCTGGCAGTGCCCAAGGCCAGGCTGGACATTGGGGCTGGGAGCAGCCTGGGACAGTGGGAGGTGTCCCTGCCAGGGCAGGGGTGGCACTGGGTGGGCTTTGAGGTCTTTCCCAACCCAAACCATTCCAGGATTCTGTGATTTCTCCTGTAATCCTCAGGGTGATGAGCCAGGGAATGCTGAGCAGGATCCACCTTTTCCAGGTGTTCCCACAGCAGCAGCTCAGGAGAGATTCCTGCCCCTCAGAGGAATTTCAGAGCCTGGGGGGTTTCTGACGTCTCAGGGAGCACAAACTCTGCCCTGGGCCACGCTCTCAGAGCTCAGGGTGGGTTTGAGGAGCTTTTGTTCGGATGTCCTGTGAATGCAGACTGGGAGACGGGAACAGCATCCCTGGAGTGAGCGGAGGGGCCAGGGCTGAGGGGGTGTGGCAGAGGAGCTCGTCGGGGATGAGCTCCAGCAGGGCCCTGTGGCTCTGGGAGATGCTGAGCGCTGCCGGGGCTCTCACCCTCCTCTCCCTGCCCACAGGCCTGTTTCTCCAGCACGGAATGATAAAGGGGAAGTTGTACAGGCTCTGTGTCACTGACGGGCCCCCGGGGGAGTGTCCAAGGAGGGGAGCTGCTCTCCCAGGAAAGATCTTTCCTGACCATCAGTGGGGCTCCAGGAGCCCCATCCTCAGCAAGGACCCCAAAAGCATCAACATTTTTGGTGATAAATCAGCCAAACCAAACCACCTCCACTTTCAGGTGCACCATTTCTCTAGTTGAGACATATTTTTAAGAAGAACAGACATTCCCAGCAAGGGAGAAACCAGTTCTGGTACAGACCTCATTCACCCCCCTCCCCAATCAGCCTGGAATCAGCCTTAAAACTCTCAAACATTTTGGATGTTCTTGCCTCCAACCAGCTCCAGCCCCTTTGATCCCGACTCCTTGGGTCTGGAAGTGCCCCTGATGCCTCAGGATTTTAGCTTTTATGTTTTTCACGTCCTGCAGTTCTTTGGTGTGTAACTCTAAACTCCGCCTGCAGTGTTGGCTGCTGTTCTCCCACTCTGGTCAGGCAGAACAGTTCCTCTCTAGGCCTGAACTTCAAGGACACCTCACTGCCTTGGGCCCCGAGACGTGAGCAAAGCGGGTCGGGGGGAGCAAGCTGGGGGTAATGACTTCATTACCTGAAGCTGTAATTGGAGCATTGACCCCGATGTGCAAATGGACCAAACCTATAGAAGTGTGAGACCTGTGAGCCCGGCTCCGTTTTGGGTGAAGTCCCTGGGGCTCTGACTGCCCCAAGTGCACCCAAGGGCCCTTCAGGAAATACACCCGCTTTTTATCCTCCAAATTCCACTGGCCTCTGGTTTAAGTAGCCCCACCGAGGCATCACCCCTCCCCCCCCAGAAGTTCCCCTCCTGTTCACTTGTCCCGCTGCCGATTGTTCCGCTTCCATCCCCTCGTCACCCGCGCGGCTCTGGAGCTGCCGCAGGGACAGCCAGGAGGGTGTCCCAGGCAGGCAGATGGGTTTGTGTCCTCCTGGAGCGCCGCGCGGAGCAGGCAGGGGACGAGGAAAGTTTGGTGCCTGTCCTTCCTGCAGAGACCTCACTGCAGTTCTGCCTGCTCTGAGCTAATCCCTGCTGGCACGGCGGGCACCGGCTCTGCTGCTGAGCTTCATTTACAGAAACCATCTGATCTCACCCTCAGGGTTTTCTCTGGGGCAGGAAAAAGGAACTGGGTGTGGCTGTGAAGGAGCAAAGGAGCTGAGCAGCCCCAGAGGGTTCCTAGGATGGCATTTTGGGGTTGGAAAAATGGGTTTAATTGATAAGCAAGGCTTGGTAAAGCTGTGCCTTTGCCCTTTAGCTGAGGCAGGGCTCAGATCTCCTCCTTCCCTGGGAATGGGATGTGTGGGAAGGAAACGTTTCTACTTTTTAGCAAAAACCCTCCAGAAATAAATAAAACAATCAGTAAATCTGAGAGGTTTTATTCCAGCCTTCAAAAATCCGGAGGCTGGAATTTTCTGCTTCAAGCCACTTCAGGTGTTTCTTGATTAAACTTCTATTTCCTTTTCAGCACAAAACTTGTGGATTTCTAAATCCTCTCATCGTAAAGGCAGCTCCATTGCACTCCCTCTCAGGGCTTTTGGTGCACAGAATCCCAGAGTCCCAGACAGGTTTTTATTCTAAATTCCCAGACAGGGAATTTAAAGATGATCTTGTTCCATCCCCTGGCAGGGACACCTCCCACTGCCCCAGGCTGCTCCCAGCCCCATCCAGGCTGGCCTTGGGCACTGCCAGGGAGCCAGGAGCAGCCCCAGCTGCTCTGGGGAATCTGTGCCAGGGCCTGCCCACCCTCCCAGCCAGGAATTCCTTCCCAATATCCATCCTAAATTTCCTCTCTCTCAGTCTGAACCCATTGCCCCTGTCCTGGCACTCCGGTTCCCAGGGCAGATTCCATTTCCAGTTCCCCTGTGACCCCTCCAGACCCTGGGATTTTGCCATGAGGACCCCAGACACCCTTTCCTTCTCCAGGCTGACCAGCCGCAGCGCTCTCAGCCAGGTTCTGCTCCTCACGCAGCCTCGTTCCAAGCCCATTTAATTGAACGTTAACGAGCAAACGAGTTGTGCCAAGCTCTGCGTGCGGGTGCTGAGCCCTGCATGTGCCAGCTGACATTGCCAAATATTCCTTGGGATCTCTAAAAGCACCATCACCCCCAGGATGGGAATTGCAGGGTGGGTTTGTTCAGCTGGGACCTGCCCAGGTGAAGTTCCCAACCCTGGAGCCCATGGACAGGTAACAGGACAAGGGAATCACCTGGGGGGGGGGGGGGGGGTGCCAGTGGACTTCAGGTTGGATTTTGGGAAAATTTCTTCACTGGAAGAGGGGTTAAACCCTGAACAGGCTGCCCAGGGCAGTGGTGGAGTCCTCAGTCCCTGGAAGTGTCCAAAACTCAACAGAAGTGGCACTTGGTTTAGTGGGAATGGTGGGATTCAGTCCAAAGTTGGACTTGATGAACTCGGAGGTTTTTCCATCCTTAACGATTCCATGATTCTCCTCACTCTTAACAAACAGAATCCGTTATCCACAGAAATCTGTTTTCCTGCACTCTTATTTCCCCAGGATTCCCCTTTTGTCCCCACTCCACTCGTCCTTCCCGGACCTCTCCTTCCAGCCCAGCTCCTGATCTCCCACAGGGACCTGTGCCTTCCTGAGGAACAGAGCAGGAATCCCAGTGGGGATTTGGTCTGCACGGGCACAGAACCTCCCTAAAAAGAGCTGGGATGGGCGCAAGGAGCATCCAAGGAAGGCAGCGCTGCCCTTAGGGCATCAACTCTCTCTCAGTCAAGGTTTCTCTGAGCAAAGAGCTCCATGTGCAGGAACAACTTCACAACATCAAAATCCAGCTCAAAGGTGGGGAGAGGAAATAAAACCTCAGCCAGACACAGATTGGAGTCGGTGCTGTCTTCATGCCCATTCTCCTCACACATATCCATAGATCTTAATTTACTGCCACTAAAAGCTCTTAGGAAAAAGAAAAGTCCTTCCAGGCTCTTTGTCTATTTGTGATAAGGCCATGAGCATCAACATTAGCAAAATCGGGCAAAAAGAAATGTTTTAACATTATTTTAATTAAAATGTGATCGTACAATTGTTTAAGGAGATAAAAATAATTCTCATTCATTTTAATTAGGCTTCATTTTCGCATGCTTGGAGCATCTCCTGTGCTGGGGCTCTGGAACGTTCCTGACTCCTCCCGCCTCTCCCATCCCCTCAGCCCATCCCGCCCCTTATCCCTGACCCTGCCCAGGAGGGATGGGAATGTGGGGAATGGGCAAAGCAGCCTAAAAAGAGAAAAAGAGAGGGGAATTCCTGTGCCATGGAGAGTCAGAGCTTCCACCTGCAGGGAGGGGATGAAGGGAATGCAGCAGATTCCCAGAGCAGCTGGGGCTGCCCCTGGATCCCTGGCAGTGCCCAGGCCAGGCTGGACATTGGGGCTGGGAGCAGCCTGGGACAGTGGGAGGTGTCCCTGCCAGGGCAGGGGTGGGGCTGGGTGGGCTTTAAGGTCCTTCTGATCCAACCCATTCCAGGATTCTGTGAAATGAAGAAACTGGGGGCTCCATGTCGGGACATGAAGGATTCGGGTGCTGCTGTGAAGGAGCAGAGGAGCTGAGCAGCTCCAGAGCGTTCCTGGGATGGCACTTTGGGGTGGGAAGAATGATTTTAGTTCATCAACAAGGCTGGGAGAGCTGGGAGAGCTGAGAGAGGAGAGGGAGCTGGGGGAGCTGAGAAAGCTGCGAGCTGTCAGCTCTGCTGTCTGCTGCCATCACAATCTGTTCCTGCTTCACAGCAAACAGAGCATGGAGAGGGAAGGGTTTGCCAGGCTGGACAGCACAGAGAGGAGAAAACTGGGAACAGCTCCAGAGTCCCGGTGCTGATGGGGCAGGCGCTGGGAAGGAGCAGGGAGCAGCCTGTCAATGGGACGGGGGACATGTGCTGCTGGTGCTGCTGGTGCTGCTGGTGGTGGAGGGTTTCCTTCACGGCAAACGCTGTTCATGGAAGGAACAAGGGATGCTCACGTCCCCAGACAGCTTTGTGCCAGCTCAAGGATCTGGGGTCTCCTGTGGGATCTGGGATCAGCCTGTTGGCCCTGGGATCTCCTGTGGGATCTGGGATCACCTGTGGGATCTGGGATCACCTGTGGGATCTGGAATCTCCTGTGGGATCTGGGATCAGCCTATGGGCCCTGGGAGCTCCTGTGGGATCTGGGATCAGCCTGTGGACCCTGGGATCACCTGTAGGATCTGGGATCAGCCTGTGGGGGCCTGGGATCTCCTGTGGGCCCTGGGATCACCTGCGGGATCTGGGACCAGCCTGTGCCTCAGGGCTTTGGCCCAGAGCATCACGAGGGGCCACAGGGTGGGTCTGCTCTATCACAGACCTTGTGCCCGGAGGTTATTCCTTGTGCTGGGACTGAGGTCAATGCGCTGTGGAGGATAAAACAGCGATTCCCAAAAAGCTCAGCCTGCCCAGGTGCAATGTGGGGAGCCCAGGCTGGACTCCAGTCTAAAACTGGTTTTAACTGGGAGCTGAACACCTGATTTCAGGTGGTGGGGACGGTGTCAGGGCACGGTCTCAAGTCCAAACACTCCCATTATCCCAAGGACCCCCACGCTGGAAGGTACCAGGGGCACGAAAGCTTTTGCAAACCTGGCATCTCCTCCGCAACTGCTGCCCCTGAGCCGAGCCCCTGCGGGCTGGAACTGCCCTGGGTGGCCCCAGCTGCAGGGCACGGCTCCAGCAGCAGCCGCAGCGGCGCGGGGCTGCCTGGCCCGGCAATAACCCCCTCCCTGTGCTGGGGCTGCTTCTGCGGCTCCCGTGCTCAGAGGATCCATCAGAGGCATGGCAGGAGACAATGAAGCAATAATTCCTCCTCCAGGTGCTGTCCTCCCCTGACATTCTCATTTCCTCCTGCTCCCCACACCAAGACAAAACCCTGATGGCTCTGCTGATACCAGGAGAGCGGCAGAACTGCAAACTCCCCCTCCCACACCGATTTAATTTCTCAAATCGTTCTCCCCATTGCAAATATTTTCTGCTTTGTAACAGCTGAGGTTTGAAAACAATGCTGTGTGCACGGATACAGAGCCCTGCTCCTGCTTGCTTGCATTCCTCTGGAGAAAATAGAACCGATTCATTTATTCATTGCATAGAAATTCACCAACTGTTTGACTCTCCTTTTTTTAATCATTGTGGCACAAACAACCCACAGTTTAATTTCTACCAGTTTCCTCATTACTCAGACCTGCTAACCAGGACACACCGAGGTGCTCTTCAGTTGTTTACTGAACGTTCATTTTCCCCAGAATTCCTCATCCATCTCTTGTGGCATCATTTTTACTTCTCAGTGTGATGTCTCAAACATTTCTTTTCCAAGAGGGGGTCAGAGAATTAGTGGTGAGGAATTACAATTCCACTGAACTGTCCTGGTTTTCCAAAGCAGCTTCGTCCTCAGCCAGAGTCTTCACAGAGCTTCTCTTTCCAGAAGGAGCAGCTGCTCCCTTGGCATGGAGATTTATTCCAGTTTATTCCCTTCTCAGGGCGGTGGGGTAACCCTTGGCAGGGATGTCCCCCCTCACCCTACACCTTCAGGGAATCCCAAATGGGTTGGGTTGGAAGGGACCTTAAACCCACCCAGTGCCACCCCTGCCCTGGCAGGGACACCTCCCACTGTCCCAGGCTGCTCCCAGCCCCAATGTCCAGCCTGGCCTTGGACACTGCCAGGGATCCAGGGGCAGCCCCAGCTGCTCTGGGCACCCTGTGCCAGGGCCTGCCCACCCTCCCAGGGAAGGATTTATCCCAAATATCTATTCCCATTTTCTCCTTTCCTGCCAAAGCTGGGGGCAGTGCTGCTGTCCCTCATTCCCTGCCAAGATCCCAACAAGATCCCAACCCCAGCCCTGCCCACAGGCACAGAAATCCCTTTTTTCTCCTCGCCGTGGGAACAGCCCCTGATCCACGCAGCAGGAATGGCTGCGAAACAGGAATTGCTTCTGCAAGTGCAGGGAGGTTCTCCAGGTCCATTTTCACTCCCTGCTGAGGTGAAAACAGGACCCTTCCGGCCTCTGAGCAAAAAGCTCCAGCGAAGGAGCTGCTCCCTGCCAGAGGAG
Source organism: Coloeus monedula (assembly GCF_965178545.1). NCBI lineage: Eukaryota > Metazoa > Chordata > Aves > Passeriformes > Corvidae > Coloeus > Coloeus monedula. The sequence goes on along the minus strand of NC_138806.1, from coordinate 841,865 downwards.
AGGCCCCGCACTGGATCCTCCCACCAGGACTCACAAAAGCCTCACTTCGGGTCCCTGCCCTGCCCAGCACATCTTTGACAAACACCTCCAGCACTGCTCGGCCGTGCCCTGACCCTTGCAGGGTAAATCCACAGCAACCGTCCCACAAGTTGATCCACATCCCAAAAACTTCACTGAAAAAACCTTATTTCTCTTCTAAAAACCACTCGCACCCATCGAAGCACCTTGTAGTGCTGTTTGAAATAAAAGGGCACGTGAAAAGTTCCAACGAGCCCCAAAAGCTCCAGAGCTTTGGAAGTCTCCTGCAGGATGCTCTGGCAGGGAACGTTTCCCTGAGGATGCTCCTTCCCTGAGGATGCTCCCTGAGCTGTGACAGGCACTGACTCACCCGAGGGGTGGGGAATCCTTCACCTGGACCTCGATGGATCCGTGGCATCAGCCAGGGGCCCTCATGGAACATCATCAGGGTGAGGAGGGAAAATCCTGCCAGCCTTAAAGCAAACGAGCTGGAACTGAGGCCACCCCTGTGCTGGGAAAGCCCCGTGGCCCCGGGACAGCAGCTGGGACTGTGACCATTGGCCACCAGTGTCCTCCTGGGTGACCTCCCAAGCCAGAAAAGAGGAGGATTTCGTTGAAGCTGCACCCCTGGAAGTGTCCAAAGCCAGGCTGGATGTGGCTCTGGGCAGCCTGGGATAGTGGGAGGTGTCCCTGCCCATGGCAGGGGTGGCACTGGGTGGGCTTAGAGGCCCCTCCCAACCCAGACCAGTCTGGGCTTTTATGGTTCCACTATGATTTTGTGATTTCTGGAGGCAAAAGGAGAATAAAATCGTCTCTTCTCTTTTTCCATAACCTTTGTGCATCCAAAGTGTGGGGGCAGCTTTTCAGCTCCCGTGGGTCGCGCAGGCAGCAGGGAGGGGCTGAAAGAGCTTTACCTATCACACTTACAGGAGTTGAGGACATTTGGGATGGATTTGGGGACATTCGGGATGCAGTTTGGTTGGCTAAACCAAAAGCAGGGATTTCCCTCCCCTCCTGGCATGGCCCCATCCTGATCCCGTTCTACCCACGCTGTGTGAGCCAGGGATCAGCCCGAGGTGACCCCGTGAGTTCATTCCTGAGCAGGGAAAATCCCCTTGGAGTTCTGCACCTCAGAGCAGCACCTCAAACCCCAAACCTTCCCCACGGCGCAGTCACTGATTTTCCCTTTTCCCTCTGGAAGCACCCCCAGAGCAGCAGAGCAGCGCTGCCCCTCCGGACGCTCGTGTCTGAGGAGGTGCCAGCTCTCTGCTCCCCGGAACGCCGCGGGTGGCACCTCCCAGCTCACCTTGAAATGTCCCCATCGCTCGCTGTTCCCACCCGATTCCCGAGGCGCCCCGGGCTCTCCCGGCCGGGCTCATCCCGGGGTGAAGGCAGAGACCGGCGCTGCTGTCACCCTCTGGGAGGGATGAGCAGGGAGAGCCGTCCCTGGGAGCCTCCCTGCTGTGCCGGGGTCATTACGGGACCATCCCGATCATTCCTGGGCCCATTCACCTTCCTGAAGAGCACAAAGGCACTGCTGGGGGGGGACTCGGACTCGCTGACGGCTGTGACAGAGATTATTCCAGAGGGTGTTGAGGTTCCCATTTCTGCGGGAACAATGGCTCAGCTCCCCCGGCAGCCGGGGAGCCCTGCCAGGCTCCCAGGAGCGGTGAGTTAAGCACGAGGAAAAGGCCATCGGGGCTCCTGTGCTGGGGTTTGCGGAAGCTGGGTGAGAAGAGTCGGTTCTGGTTTGATCCCTGGGGCAGGCGGGGAGCGTGGCTGGGCTCACACGGAGTGAGCTTTTCATGGACAAGGGGATCGCAGCCTGATCGCCACCGAGCCAGGGAATTCAGGGGGAACTGCAGCCAGGTCTGGGAGCCTTTGGATGACGGGAGCTCAGTCTGCAGCTCGGGTTGGGAGTCCCCTTTGCCATGGAGGAACAGCATCGGGGATTCCATTGCACACACGGGATCATGGAAAATCCCGGGCGGGAAAGGACCCCCCGGATCGGCCAGTGCCACCCCTGGCCCTGCACAGACGCCCCAACAACCCCGCCCTGGGCATCCCTCCTGGAGCTCTGGCAGCCTCGGGGCCGGGCCCATTCCTGGTCAGTGCCTGAGCAGCTCCGGGGGAGAACGGAATCCTCCGGGAGAGGGATCAACGGAGGCACGGAGCGAGCCCCGAGCAGAATCCCGGCTCACGGGGATTCGCAGCCGGTCCCTCCTGGGAAGTGCCCCGGCGTTATCAGCCCGGCGTTATCAGCCCTGGGGCTTTGAGCCACCCACAGCCCGGCCCCCCGGGGCAGAGCCGGACACCAGGGCCCCCCCGGCCCCCGATGGCCCCGGGCTCAGCAGGGGCAGCCCCGCAGCGTCCATCCGGGACAGGAGCTGCTGTCCAGCACAGCTCAGGCCGTCGAGCTGAGGGGACTGACCCTGCCACTGCCGGGGCTAATGGAGCCTTAAAGCTCCTGCCTGCCCACATCTTCTGTCAGACAATAATTCACCCTCAGATTCTGACTAATTACAGGAGTTCAGAGTGGCTGGGCTGGCTCTGATCCAAGGCCTGGCTGCAAGGAAGAGCCTCCCTCCAGCTCCAGGCAGTCAGGGAGACTCCGGAGAAGGGACTCAACCCCTCTGGACATTGGGTGGGGAGAGGGAACAGCTTTGGGGTTGAGGTTGTGTCCCTGACTCTGAGGGGTCTTCAAGGGGTTCTTCAAGGCTCAGGGTTCAACTAAAAAGAAATGAATCCTGTAAAGCCTCAGGGAATGGGCTCAAGCTCATTCCCAGCTTTCCCCATTCACACTCACCCGGGAATGGGGCAGAGCATGACTTGGAAGCTCCCATTTCTCTGCACGCCCAGGCCTGGGAGGGGAGAATGGAAGTCAGAGGAAGGTTCTGAACCATTTGTGAGTCCGAGGCATGAGCTGGTGACCCCAGGGATGTGAGCAGCACTTCCCGTGTGGAATATCGGCGTGTGGGCAGAGCCTCTGAGCCGGGAATGCCCTCGGGTCCAGCTGCCTGCCCAACATTTGCATGGTGGCCATTTTCAGCTGAAAAAAATGGACATAAAAAGCAGGAAACTTGCAAAGAAACATGGACCTTCAATGGAGAAATTACTGAAATAGAGAAAATCATGGCTCAGATCAAAATCCCTGCTTTCCCTTGGTCAGTATCTGGCCTTTCATCTTCCCGGGGTGGGCATTGTCCAAAGAGCAGCTGGCCAGGGCTGGGAGCAGCCTGGGACAGTGGGAGGTGTCCCTGCCCACGGCAGGGGTGGCACTGGAGGGGCTTTGATGTCCTTTATAACCCAGAGCAGTCTGGGATTCTCTGATTCTCCAGACTGTTGATTCTGTGGTTCTGTAAGCCAGGCACCAAGGACAGACAGCATCGCCTGCACTGAGGAGATCAACCCACTCTGGGAGCGCTGGGGAGATGAGCAGGGAGAGAAATCGTGAGTAAATCCACAGCCTGGAGTCCCTTGCCCGCAGCCATCCTTGGGCCAGCAGCAGCTTGGGAATGCTCAGGAACAAGGAGAGTCGTTCAGCAGGAGCACGGCAGGAGGGACTCAGGGAGGGCTCTGCTTCAGAGCCACCTCACTCTACGGGGAGAAAACAACTTCTGGATCACTCCTGGTGCTCAGCTCCCGGTGCAGCCTGGCTGCCACACACTGCAGCTGGAATATTTGCCTTTCCCTGGTGCTTTTTGGCACGTCCCAGTCGAGTTATTAAAAGGAAAGGGGTTCAGTGTCGGGAACGAGGGCACAGGGACACGTGGGGCAGCAGTGCAGAGCAAACATCTGTATCACAGCTGCACCCCCACCCTGGCACACCCTGAGCCTGCCCAGAGCTCACCTCCCAGAACAAACCTGCTGTAGCAGGAGACAGGGAGGGCTCTGCACTGGCTTGGGGGGAATGGGGCTGGCAGAGTTAAAGAAAGCCCCAAACACCTGACAGAGCATGCTGGGCTTCCTCCTGAGCAGTGGGCATCTCCTTCCTTTGCAAAATTGACTTCTCAGCACAATCACTCATTTCCAACCCCACCAATTCCTTCTGTCTGTTTTGGGAAAATACTGGATTTCAGCAAGAACTCCAAGGAAATGTCAGGGAGGGATGGTGGGGAAGCAGCTGGGGCTCGTTTGCCACAGGCACAATGAAACATTCCAGGCTTTTGTAGCACTTTGGTCCATTCCAACCCCCCCCCCCCCCCGGCTCTGGAGCTGCTTCCCAGCACAATCCGAGTGCATCCAGGGACTGCTCCCAGCTGAGCAATTCCCGGGGCACCTGTGGCACCATCCCAGCGATTTCCCTGCCCTGGGGTTAAGCTCAGCTCAGCCAGGGCTCTGGAATTTCCCCACTGACTCAGTCTCAGACAAAGCCCTTCCCCTCACATCTCCAGATGCACAATCCACCGGGACGTGGTACCGGATAAAGACTTTGGGGTCGGAGTCCCCAGGGTCTCAGAGTGTTCTGTACTCTGCAGGTTCCCAGGAAGGTCCTGGGACCTCCTGGAGCCTCAGCACAGCTTTGTGAGGAAAAACCCAGGGATGGAAACCAGGAGTGAGGGAGTGAGGGAACCCAGCAGGGGTTGGAACCAGGGGGAATTTGCAGGGACAGGGCTTGAGGGCTCAGCAGGGATCATCAAGAATCCCAGAATTCCAGAGTGGATTGGTTTGGAAGGGACTCAAAGCCCATCAATTCCCAGCCCTGCCCTGGCAAGGACACCTCCCACTGTCCCAGGCTGCTCCCAGCCCCAATGTCCAGCCTGGCCTGGGGCACTGCCAGGGATCCAGGGGCAGCCCCAGCTGCTCTGGGCACCCTGTGCCAGGGCCTGCCCACCCTCCCAGGGAACAATTCCCAATTCCCAATCTCCCATCCAGCCCTGCCCTCTGGCACTGGGATCCACTCCCTGGGTCCTGTCCCTCCAGGCCTTGTCCCCAGTCCCTCTCCAGCTCTCCTGGAGCCCCTTCAGGCCGTGGAAGGTCACAATTAAATCACCTCAGAGAGGAGACAGGAGAGGAGGAAGGAGAGGTGGGGTGAACTGCAGGGAGTATTTTGGGATGGCTGTGGAATAGAGGCGGCCACAGGCAGAGGCTGAATTTCCTGGGGGCAATGGGGCTTTCCTGGTTCTTCCCTTCAGGGAATCCTCCAAGGTTCCCTTCCCAGCTCCTTCACCTTCCTCCCTCTGGCACTGCCCCCCTTGCCCCCCTCATGTGCCACACCCACAGTGTCTGCACAGAGCCAGCCTGAGCTTCCCGAACGCCAGCAGCTCCTCAGGGAGCTCCCAGCAGCGCCAAACGCCAGCACACAGCACACGCAGGGGATGCTCCCCAGCCCTCAGCAAGAGCTCCAGAATTCTCCTTCAGTGGGATCTGGCAGAATAAATCCCAAACATGTGTCAGTAATCATCCTTCTGCCAGGCACACACGGCCTCGTTGTCCCTTTTTTCCTGCATGAGCTGACACCCAGGACTCTGCCCATTGTCCCTGTCAATGAAAGGCAAGTCAGGCTTAACCCAGCGAGGCTTAACCCAGAGCATTCCCAAACTGTGCTGGATGAATTTTCCGAGGCTGGCTCCTGCAGCACGAGCCTGTCTGGAATGCAAAGCAGCCCCGGGCTCACGTGGAGCACGGAGGAGTCTGGGCAGGAAGGGAAAATCCATGGAATCCCCTCTGAAATCTGCTGGCAGAAGCTCCTGGGCTGCAGGGCGACCATCGCTGAGTGAGCGGGGGCAGCCGCCTCCCCTTGGTTGTCAAACCTTGCCTGGGAGAGGGAATGGATCGAGCAGGGACCGACCCCAAAGGCAGAGCTGGAGTTCGGCTCCTCTTCCCGAGCTCTCCGCTCCCGGTGCTTCGCGCGTTGCCACGGCGATACCGCCAAGCCCGAGCCCGGCGCTGTCCCCTCCCCTGCCCTCGGCCTTGGGCTCCGGCTGGGGAAGGGGCACCTCCCGCTGGCCGCCCCCCACAGCCCCAGGCCCCTCGGATGGGTTTTCCTTTGTTCTTTCCCAGACAAACCACGGAACTCTCCTGCCTTGCTCCCCCCGAGGGAGCCCTGCCCTGCCCCGCAGTTTATGGAGGCATTTCCCAGCCCTGCTTAGGGACGTGTTTAAGGTTCCATTATTCTTATTTACTGGTGGGTCTGGGAAGCCCTTCCCAGGCAGAGCCGGTGCTTTATGTGCCTGGCATCGGGGTGAGCTTTCCCTCTGCAGTGGTGCCTGCAGTCCGTGTCCAAATCCCACAGAACGGGAGATACCGGACCTGGAAACTGCATTTTAATGTGACAGCAACTTTAGATCACGTTTAATTCCCAACATTTTTCATTTCCAAGTTGCTCCCTCCTCTCCAGACCCACGCTCAGCTCAAGGAACTCTTGCTTAGCTTGCAGGAAGGAAAATTGTGGTTCTGTTAAAAAGTACAAGCCCCAAACTCCCAAGAACCCTAAAACATGGGATGCACTCCCAGCATCCCTTCATACCCACTGCCAGCGAGCTACGAGCCAGGGAGGATCCGCTCTCCCTGACCAGGGAAGGATTTGCAGCCCGTGTTGCTGTGGCCTCAGCGCCTGCAAGGAGGAAAGGATCCCAAACTCAGCGCATGAACCATCTCACACAACTCCCAGCACATCCTGTCCCCATCCGGGGGAGCATGGAACAGGGACTGGGCACTGGATCCACTGCCTTGGGAAGCTGTGTGAGGCCAGAGAGGGACAGAGCTTTACCCAAACAGTGAGAATAACCTGAATTTAATGGTTAATGGTCAGCAGGAGAGCAGAAGTCAAAATAACTCCGGAGAATCATGGGATGGTTTGGGTTGGAACAACCATCCAGCTGCACCCCCTGCCACGGGCAGGGCCGGCTCCCCAGAGCTGAGGGACTGTGTGGGAAGCAGGACATTTCCCCCTGGATTGGATGGGGAAGTGAGGCCTCTCTGAGCTGCAGCGTCGGTCTAAGATGGATCTTAGGCCTGACCTAATTTGACACTTCTCATGTTCCAGGGTGGAATCTCCTGGAAGTTCAGATAAACGTCCTCTGGCACCTGGGGAATTTTCCCACTGTACCATTCCCTGGCTGGGGAAGGTGCTGCTTCCCTTGGGTCCTGGGAAGGTGTTTGGGGTCACAACGAACGAGTACTCAATGTGACGTCACAAATATTCCGTATGAATTCACAAATATTCCATATGAGCTTAAAACACTCAGTGTGACTCTACAGATGTTCGGTGTGATTTCACCGTCCCCTCCCTCTCTGGTTACGCTGCAACAGAGCCCAGCTCACCCCAGCTGTCTCCTAGCCCTCGGCTGGGATGTTCCCTCCCCGAGGCTGCAGACTCCCTGCGGGTGGATGGAGTTAGGGAAGGCTGGAGGCTGCAGCCTCAGAGATTCCCGAGTTTCTCTCTGGCATGGAGCAGATGCTGAGTGTGAGCCCAACCAGGACAGATAGACCCCGGAGCTCCCACACTCACACCTGGCTCTTGTTTCTCCTCTTGGGCCCGCAGCAGATTTTATCCAGTCCAGTTCCCCACCCCTCCAGCCCCACATTCCTGTGGGAATGGGAGAAGAGCAGAGGGCCCAGAGAACAGCCCCGGGCAGGGGCTGAGGGGATGCACCAGGCCCAGGCCCTGCCCCTGCTGCCACAGCTCCTTTGGAGGGTGGCAGCTTCTCCTGCCCTAATCCTGGCAAAGAACTCCTTCGGGAGCTTTGGGATTCCTGCTGGAATCTGCTAACCTGGGATCCCATGTGGTCAGGGCTTCGGAAATGCCAGGAGGGGACAAAATCCTTTGTGCAAAGGGGAGGCAGGTGGGTGACAGCATGACTGGGCAGGTGGGTGGCACCAGGATTTGGCAGCTGGGTGGCACCAGGATTTTCCAGCTGGGTGGCACCAGGACTGAGCAGCTCTGGCAGCTCCCAGTGGCCCTGAGCCCCCGGGGCTGGGCACAGCCCTGTGCTCTCTGGGAGCTGCAGTGACACAGCTGCGACACAACAGTGGGGTCACAGCTCACAGCTGTGTAACCCCGGAGTAGAACCGACCCCGTGGAGCTACTGCAGACCCAGGTGGGGATAACTGAGGAGAATCTGAGCTCCAGGGCTGCCTCCACCACCCCTGAAGGGGTTGTTGTTAATTAGGGCATCGATGTGTCCTGGTCAGGGTTTTCCAGGAGGGTTTGTGGCGCAGGATGGGGCACGGAGCCCCCACGGGTGTGGTGGGAATCCAGCAGTGGATTTGAATCAAAGTGAGACTCCTGTGAAGATCATGGAATCCCAGAATGGGTTGGGTTGGAAGGGACCTTAAAAATCACCCAGTGCCAGCCCTGCCCTGGCAGGGACACCTCCCACTGCCCCAGGCTGCTCCCAGCCCCAATGTCCAGCCTGGCCTGGGACACTGCCAGGGATCCAGGGGCAGCCCCAGCTGCTCTGGGCACCCTGTGCCAGGGCCTGCCCACCCTCCCAGCCAGGAATTCCTTCCCAGTATCCACCTGAACCTCCTCTCTGTCAGTTTGAAGCCATTCCCCCTTGTCCTGGCTCCCAGGAATTGTCTCTCCCAGCCCAGGCGTGTGGCTCCAGGGCCCTGATCCCTTTTCCAGTGCTGGCACTCCTGATTTGCACCTTGGTGAAGGGAACAGGAACTCGGCTCAAGCCTCAGTAAATATTCAAGTCTCTGGGAGGAGCAGGGACCAATTAAGCCCTGAATGGAAAACCTTGTTTGGAAATGAACTTGGCAGCCTCCAGCCTTGAGGGGAACAGGGTTTGGAAAGGATCTCTTCCTTAATTTTTGCTGGAGCACCCAGGGAATCTGGCAGAGCTTCTAATCCAACCCTCCCTGGAGGGTTCAGCCCATCGGTGGATTCTGCATTCCCCACTCCAAGTGCTATTTAGAGTTAATTAAATTGTGCTGCTTTCTGTGCCTGTTCCATGGGCTTCCCTGAGCCATTGATTTTGTGGTCATCAGGCAACATTTTCCCTACCCTCACATCCCTCACAATATTTCCTTTGCTTAGAGGAAATTCCTGGCCCACGAGCTCCTGACAGCAAGAGGTTCTATTTCCAACCCCCCTCAGGCACAGACCCTGCTCCGAGCTCTGTGTGAGCCCCATCTCCCCTCCAACCGCCTCGTTCTACGAACAGCGGCCACAGAATTCCCCTGAAACAGCTCCAGCAGCAGCTTAAAAACCCCAGATCCAACTGTTGCAGCTTCCTTTGGTACCTTGGTGTCACAGGGCAGCGCTGTGTGTCCAGACAGAGCCTGGCAACAGCTGCTGAGAGCCTCGGGACTCACACCCGAGGGACTGTGGTCCTGTGGGGAAGAGGTTTGGCCGCATTCCCTACATTTCCCCCCACTCTGGACACATTCCCCACATTTTTCCTAGTCCAAAGGTGCTCCTTTGCCCCAGCCGGAGGTGAGATGTTCCCTGCCTGAGGGAGATGCTTTCCCACACTCTGTGCAGGGCTCCCAGTGCTGGCACATCCCAGGACAGGGATCCTGGGAAGGACGGTTGTCCCATGGGGAAGGAGAGGGCTGGGCAGGACTGATGCTGCCCCTCCCGTCGGTCTCCCAGGCAGGTTTTACCCAGGGCCACGAGCAGAATTCCCTGCTGGACAGCCCAGGGAATGCCTGGCATCAGTGGGATGGCAGTGAGTTAAAGCTGCCCCGCGGGCACTCCCAGTTTGGAGCCAGGGCTCACCTGGGGCTGCGGTGCCAAGGGATTTATTGGCATTCCCAGCGTGGAGAAGCCCCTCTGAGCAGGGATTCAATCCACTCTGGGATGTTTTAACAAATGTAATTAAAAGGGGCTCTTGTAGCAGGAGACAATCTCAGCAAAGCTTAATTAAAATACTGCTGGCCCTGCTTAACTTGCTCAGCTTCTCCTAAGAGCTGATGAAATGCAAAGCTTTGCCTCTGTTTTCATCTCGCAGAGAGTTCATTAATGGACCTTTCTGCACTGGATTAAGCCAAGTGCTCAGAAAGAGAATAAATTGATTTTCAGTAATTGAGGACCAATATTTTTTGGCTGAAATCCAATATTGGAAATGAAAGCCTTAAAAAAAAAACAACAGAAAGGAGAAATGGGAGGTTCGTGTGTAGAAGAAATGTTGTGGCTTTGTTCCCATGAAGAAAATCAGAGCATCTGGGGGGCAAGCAGCCACTTCCCTCAATTTTTATCTAAAACATGAAGCACAAAATGTTTGGCCAGTCCTTCCACAGGAGTTTTGGGTGGAGAAATACCCTGAGCAAGGATTTTCTCTGGATTTTATTCTCCATCTTTAGTGCTGAGGGTACCAACCCTCCCTCCCTGCAGGAGCGGCTGCTTCTGGAGCAGAGCACTCCAATCTCAGGCTAAAAATACAACTCTCAGTATAAGCAGGTGATTTTTATTGCTGTGCCAGTGGTTTCTGGGAAGCTGCAAAACTCCTCAGGCCTTGGGTGAGACTCAGCTTCAAAAAGTGGATCTGGACTGGGATTAGAGAGCAAATCCTGCCTGGCACAGCAGGAGACTGCCTGGGTTCCAGAGCTGCTCCTGGGCTGGACTCTATGAGGAGATGAGCTGAGGATTTTATTCTTCCCCCACTGGAGAAACCAACCCATCTTCTTGAGTGGTTTTTCCACCAAACCATAACAGAATCATAAAACCCAGGATCATTGGGGTTGGATTTGCTGTTCCTGTTATTGCCCAGTTCCTGCAACCCCAGCTCTGCTTGGAAAGGTCATCCCTGTCCTTTGTTTCAGCTCCAGGGGAGCTGGAGAGGGTTTTCCCACAGGGAATCGGGTCCCTGTCCTGCTCACTGCTCAGGACCCAGCTCCTGGCCCCTCCAGCTGGGCTGGGCCTGGGAAGGCCTCGCTCAGCTCCTGCACTGCCTCCGGGATGGAACCGGGAATAAAGGCTCCCAGAGCAGCTGGAATTGGGGTCTCCGGGATGGAACCGGGAATAAAGGCTCCCAGAGCAGCTGGAATTGGGGTCTCCGGGATGGAACGGGGAATAAAGGCTCCCAGAGCAGCTGGAATTGGGGCAGGTCAGGGAGCAGAGCCAAATCGCTGCTTTCCTCCCATTCCTGGGCCCAGCAAATCCCCCCGAGCGGCCGCCAGGGGAACTCAGCGGAGTTCTGGGAGCTCATGGGGTGGTTTGGGTCGGAAAAGACCTTTGGGATCACCGAGTGCAGGTGTTAGGTTGGGCTTAAGTGCTCTGCGGAGCTCAGCGCGGCAGGAGGGGAGGGCAGGGGCTGTCCCAGCACAGCCACACCGGGTGATGCTCCTGGGAGCTCCTGGGATTTCCAACCCTGGAATATCCTGAGCTGGAAGAGACCCCCGGGATCAGCCAGTCCCAGCCTGGCCCTGCCCAGACACCCCAACAGCCCCACCCTGGGCATCCCTGGCAGCGCTGTCCCAGCGCTCCTGCAGCTCTGGCAGCCTCGGGGCCGGGACCATTCCCTGGGGAGCCTGGGCAGTGCCCAGCACCCTCTGGGGGAGGAACCTTTCCTGATCTCCATCCCAAACCCCCTGGAACAGCTCCAGCCGCTCCCTTGTCCTGTCCCTGGTTGAGCTTTGGATTTTTAGCCACTTTTAAATTTACCAAAATTGGGCAGCGCATCCAGAGGGGAACGAGGAGAACCCACGGCCCCTCCCCAGCGTGTTCAGCCCCATCCCACAACCACATCCCCCAAACCCCACACTAGCACCAGCCCTGCCCCAAAGCCAGCCCCACCTGCAGCACGGGACCTTCCCGCAGGTGCTGAGGGATCGCAGGGAGCTGGGGCTGTTCCGGCACCACTCTGGGGCTCTCCTGGTGCCATTGGAGGGGCTGAGCCTGCCCGGGGGCCGGACACGGCCCTGCCTCAGCTGAGCCCGTCCTGGCACCGACACCGAGGTTTGCTCTTAGCAGCAGCATCCACCTCCCAGCGCACTCCCAGCGCATTCCCAGCGCATTCCCAGCACATTCCCAGCACATTCCCAGCTCCCGGCGCTGCTCCAGCTGGGAGTTTGCTCCTCGTTATTCTCTCTAGAAGGCCCCAGTCTGTAACTGATAGAGCAGATTTTTGCACTGATTCCAATTAGTGACAAGTAAACCCAGCAAAGCAGATTCCCACCCGCTCTGCATGTTAAACCTTTTCCCATGGAAAGAAACGTTCATGGCAAAAAAAGACAATAAAAATCCCTTAATTCGTAGCTCCAAAGCAGTGGTGCTGAACAAATACCTCCATTAAAGTGCAACTCCTGACCTGGGCACCGGGAGCTCCCTGTGTTCCTGGCTCTGTGCTCATCTGCCGGTATTTTCCTCTCTCACTGTGTGGGACCAGATTCCCAAATCCATGGAAATATGGATGTGACTGCACCGAGGGGACAGACACAGAGAGCTGGAGGCTGCTATGTTTGCAAGGGCAGCAGTGAGGCCGGGGCAGATGTGAAATTTTATTTTCATCCTCTCATGTTGGAGCTTTCCTGTAAATCCAGCCGAGCTCGGGCTTGCCTGGGGCGTTGTGCGGCAGCTCGAACCATTCCTGAGCATCCCCCAACATTTTTTTACTTTCTCATTGCATTTTGCATCCAGCCTTCCCTGCACTAAGAGAATTTCAGAGTCATCTTGGAGGGAGATTGCAAAAGGTTGTCAATTTGGTTTTCTTTCCAGCTCCAATAAATCTCATGCTGGGATTCAGTCACGGGTCTCTCCCAGGGCACCGGTCACATCCTGCGAAATCCCCCAGCCCGACAAAACATCCGCTGCTCCCGGGTTCGTGTGGCGGGGAAGGAAAGGCCCTGGGAGGTGCTGGGCAGAGCCCCAGAGTCACCGTGGTACGTCCAGCTCATTTTCCTCATTGTGCTGGGAATGTTAACGCGGATAAATAATTCATGCCCTGGGTCTGATGTTCCGATCACTCCTGGATGAGCCTTACTAACGAGCCCCCTGGCTCCCGCCTGCATCAGCTTCCCTTTCCCACTTAATTACCGGGAAACTGAGGCAGGCCTGGCAGCGAGCGCTGCAGGTGGGGCTGAGGAACTCCCGGCTCTTTCGAGAGGCTTTTAGCAAATAATTCCTCGTTAATGGTGCTGATTTGTTTCTTGGAATCCTGGAATATCCTGAGCTGGAAGGGACCCCCAGGATCAGCCAGTCCCAGCCTGGCCCTGAACAGACACCCAACAACCCCACCCTGGGCATCCCTGGCAGCGCTGTCCCAGCGCTCCTGCAGCTCTGGCAGCCTCGGGGCCGGGACCATTCCCTGGGGAGCCTGGGCAGTGCCCAGCACCCTCTGGGGGAGGAACCTTTCCTGATCTCCATCCCAAACCCCCCTGGAACAGCTCCAGCCATTCCCTGGGTGCTGTCCCTGTCCCAGGGAGCAGAGATCGGAGCTGCCCCTCCTGAGGACATTGAGGAGCTCACTGAGGTCTCCCCTCAGCCTCCTCTGGGCATTCCGAGTGCCCTCAGCTGCTCCCCATTCTCGTGTCCCTCCTTTGGACCCTCCCCAACACCTTTGGGTTTCATCCCGTGGCACCCCAGTGTCCGAAATGCAGCAGCTCGGGCAGTACTTCCCCTCTCAGGTGCCCTGGGCCACCCTCCTGTCCCTTCCTTCTGCACGTGCACCAACCCCAGGCCCCTGAGCACAAAACCCCCGGCAGCCACCGACATCTTCTGGCTTCAAGAGAAAAACTAAAAATGTTTGGGTGAGGGAGTGAAGGATCCCTTTGGCTCTTCCTGCTGGCCCTGGTGCTGCTGGATATTCCCAGCCCAATCCAGGCTGGAGAGGCTGTGCTGGGTTTTCTGATAAATCCAATGTGACATTCCTGATTTTCCCTGGCATTCCGTTTGTGCACATCTCCACTCCAGAGCCGGGGGAAATTCCGAAGGCGGATCATTTATGCACCCCAAAATACCAGTGGAATTTCAAATGGACTGGAAGCAGCTGCAGCTTTGTGCTGACTGCAGGAAAACAGGACAGAAGCCCGGGAAAAAGAAGGAAAAAGGAAATTTTGGGGGCTGGAAGATAAGGATGGAACTGGGACAGACTTGCAGCCCCTGGAGATGATAAACCCCCGCAGCCCTGGAGGTGACAAACCCCCGCAGCCCTGGAGGTGACAAACCCCCGCAGCCCTGGAGGTGACAAACCCCCACAGCCGGTGACGCCAGGGAGCAGAGCCTCCAACAAAGCCCGTGCAAGGCCAATGATGCCCCTCAAGGGGTGCCTGGGGGTGAGCAAAGGGGATGGGAAAGGCCAGAGGCGGATGGAATTCCTGCTGGTTGGCACTGGTGGGCAGTGCCGGGGATGGGAATCAGGACGGGAATCCAGGGTGCCGAGGCTGTGCTGAGCTGCAAACTCAGCCCTGTGACTGTGCCAGCGAGGTGGCAGAGCCAGGGGATGACAAACAGGGAAAATTGGTCCCCTTGGCTCCACAGGCTCTCCCTGCCAGGCACAGCCCAGCTCCTGCAAGCCGAGGCAAAGGAAGAGGGGGCAAAGTTCCCCTGATGGACTCTCCTCCCTTTCTCTAAACGCTGCCCGGGCCATTTTTCAGCCCTCAGAAGGATCCTGATGACAACATCTCCCCTAAATCACCGGCACTGATCCCCAGCTTTATTGGGAAACTTGCAATTGTTGGCAGGGACAGATGGAGAGCAGGGACTGCACTCCCTGAGAACCCTCCCGGAGCTGGGCTCTGCTTCTGGAGGAGCGTGGGACTCATCCAAGCCTTGCAGTGAGACTTTGTACTTCACCCTCCCCGCCGGGCTGGGCAGGGAGCTGAGCTGGGTGGGCGTTCAGGGGCACAATGCAGGCTCCTGCCTTTGGCTGGCGCCCGGCACTGGCAGGGAGGGAGGCAGGAGCCCTTTCAGCGCGGCAAGCGGTCCACACGCCCGCGGAGCCGCAGCGCCGGCAGCGACGCGAGGCTCCCCTCGGGGCTTTTCTGAGGCCCAGCTCCTTCCCTCAGCACGGAGGTGCTGCTGGAGCCCTCCCAGCTCCCCGGCACTTCCAGGAGCTGGGCTCTGGGCTCCGGGTGCTTCTGGCCGGTGCTGCCGCTGCTGGGACGGGGCTGCGCTGCCGGAGGTGCGCTGAGAGCCAGATCCTCTGCCCTGAACAGCTCCGTGGCCTCGGGATCAGCCCCCCGGAGCCCATCCTGCCCCCCTGTCCATCCCCAGGACATCCTTCCCCAGCTGCCTTCCAGCCCCAGAGCTGTGTCTGTACAGACAGGCTCGGGTTTGTTACCCTGGACGTGCCTTTGCTCTGCCTTCCCGCGCCTCTGAGCAAGCTCCAGGCTTCTCCCTCCCTTCCCCTCAGCTCCTGCTGCTGTTCCCTGCTGCTCCTGCTCCCCAGCTGAGCTCCCAGTGCTGGCAGCCCTCTCCAAGCTCCCTGTTCTTGCGGCAGGAGCAGCCTCCGGGCCCACAGCGGACAAGAGCCCATTTTCCCTTGGGAAGCCCATCCTGGCCGGCAGGAGCCTGAGAACCTCAGCGCCACACCAGGAGCAGGGGCGGGACAGGGGAGGCTCTGCTGGCACCTCTGCCCCCCTTGCCCTGCCCGTGTCAGTGTCACCAGGGACAGCTGGGACAGTGTGGGACAGCTGGGACAGTGTGGGACAGTGTGGGACAGGGTGGGAGAGGTGGGATAGGGTGGGATAGGGTGGGATAGGGTGGGATAGGGTGGGACAGCTGGGACAGTCCTGGGGGCAGGGGCAGGCTCCACTGGCAGCGTGGCTCCTGGCAGCACAGCCTCCTCTCCTGAGCGCCAGGATCCTCCCCACCAGGCTGATCTCAGCTATTCCAGAGGCTCCCATGCTCCAGTTGCCCCTCACACCTTCCCTGCTGGGACCTGACACATCCATCCCACCCCAGCGCCGGGCTCACCCTGGATGGGGACCGGGTTTGTGGGCAGAACAGTCAGAGGATGAAACAGGGAGGGAGCAAAACCCATCCCAGCCCTGGAAGAGGCAGGGACAGAACGGCCAGCGGCTCAGGGATGATGTTCTGCTGCTCCAGGGGGGTGGTGTGATCCAGGCAGGGTTTGTGTGATGAAGGCTGAGCACCCTCACTCCCAATTATCCACTGCTGCACATCCTAAACCTGTCAGGGTATCGCTCTGAGCTGGGCCTTCCTCTGCTCCCAGCTGCAACAATTCCAGAGCAAATCCCTGCCCCTCGGCCTCTGCACAACCTGGGCCTGCTGGATTACTGAGCACTGAGCAGGAAATGGAAATTAAGGGCTGTGAGACCCCACTGGCTCTCAGCCTGCTCCCAAATCCTGCTCCAAATCTGTTTATTCCCATGTATTTCTCCACCTGAGTGTGTTTAGGGGTGCAAATCCATGTGGATGGGCTGGGAACCAACAGGAGTCTGGAATAAAGCAGGAGGGAAATGGCAGATCCGGATGATTTGTCCCAAATAACTGAAGGCAGCAGTAAAGCAAAGGCCTGGAAGGGCTCTGGGCACCTTTGTCAGGCTGGAATTTGGGATTTCCAGGGCTGGACCTGGAGCTCCCTCATCGCAGCCACAAATAAATCCCTGCCTCCCCTCGGCCCCCTCCCAGCTCCGTCCCCGCTCTGCCCGTCCTGGGTGGCTGTGCTGCATCCCAGGGCTGTCCCTCGGGATACACCCGGCTTTGGGATACAGCCCTGGCCTTGGGAGTGGGATTCCTGCCCCCAGCCCTGCTGGGCAAGGGCCGCTCGGACCCAACACAGGCTCCCCAGGGACTGAGCCGCTCTCCTGCTCTCCCTGCACCAGTCCCCCCCACTCTGCCTCAAATCCCAGAGCAGCAGCTCCTGCAAATGGTTGGGAGCGTGCCAGGAACCGGGTGGTGAATTAAACACAGGAAAATAACAGAAAATTCCCCGTAGTGCCAAAATCCAGGCACATGCACGGAGTCTGGAAGCAGCCAGGGAAAACAGAGCTGGGAAGAGACAAGGGCAGAGCAGAGAGCCAAAACACAGGGTCAGCAGGAGCTGCTTCAGAAATCAGACAGTGAGACCCTGCTCTGGTGGGAGGAGCCTCTGCCCATGGCCAGGGACGGGAATGAGAGGGTCCTGGAGGTCCCTTCCCACCCCACCCATGGGATAATTCCATGAAAATTCAGCCTCAAAAGTGGGAACGGGAATGAGAGTGGCAGCTCTGATGAGCTGTGAGTTACCCCCTAAGCTGGGCAGGGTCCCTGGGACCCCCTGCAGCAAACCTGCCCAGGCTGAGAGCCCCAAAAACCCCAAAGCAGAACCAGGAGCTGCCAAGCAAAAGTGGGAGAGAAGCAGCAGAGACTGGAAGGAGGCCAGGGTGGGAATTAGGATTCCACTCATGTTTTATGAAAGCTCCTGATTAACGATGGAGCTGCAGGGCCGGGGCTGAGCAGGGACGTGGCCGCCGGGCGAGTTCCAGCACGGGCACGGCTCCAGGGGGCACTGGGGAGGGGCTGGGGCCATCAGTGACCTGCTGATAAGAGATAACATCGAACTGGCATCACCCAGCGCTCCCTGCCCAGCCCGCCGGGGGGTGAGGCAGAGGCCACGCTCCCAACTCCTCCATCCCTGCCCGACTGGGCTGTTCCTAAATCTCCCGGTGCCGCTTTCCCACTGACAAAATCTCCCTTTTCCAGGCAATGTCAATTTGTTGAAGCCAAAAACACCCCAGGGAAAGGATCAATTTGATGAATCTCCTGCTGGAGGAAGAAAAATGTTGAGAAATTGCTGAAAGCCCATTTTGTCATTTCCAACAAAATGGGTTTTGTTTGGAATAACTTGGAGCTCAGGGATGTCACTGGGTTTACACCACAAATGGGTTTTAAAGGTCAAATGGAAACAAACAGCTTCAAGACCTGTTTTTTTGACTTGTTCAAGTTTTTCTTCCTCAGTGACAAAAAAATTTAGATTTTGGAGGCTTTCTTTGAATCCAAACAGGAAAAATATTGAAAGATTCTTTCAGGATGAAAAGGCCTTTCCCAGGCAGCCCAGATTCCACCTGGATTTTGGGTTAGGGCAACGCAAAGCACCAAAAGCAGAGAATTAGGATCATCCCGAGGGAATCCACTGGAGAACAGGGGTCTCCAGGATTCCTGCTGGGGGACCTGCCTGACCAGCAGGACCAAATCCTTCATTTCCAACTCTGTGTCTTTGCAGGAAGAGGTTTCCCAGGAATTTCAGAGCTGCTGAAGAAGGAGAAGAGGCAAAGGACAGTGGTGGGGCCCCACCTCAAACCCTGGGGTCAGTTTGGGCCCAAACAAGACCCGGAGGGGCTGGAGCGTGGCCAGGGCAGGGAAGGGAGCTGGGAAGGGGCTGGAGCCTCAGGAGCGGCTGAGGGAGCTGGGAAAGGGGCTCAGCCTGGAGCAAAGGAGGCTCAGGGGGGACCTTGTGGCTCTGCACAAGTCCCTGACAGGAGGGGGCAGCCGGGGGGGTCGGGCTCTGCTGGCAGGGAACAGGGACAGGAGGAGAGGGAACGGCCTCAGGCTGGGCCAGGGGAGGCTCAGGGTGGACAGCAGCAGGAATTTCCCCATGGAAAGGGTGCTCAGGCCTTGGAAGTGCCCAGGGCGGGGCTGGAGTCCCCATCCCGGGGAGGATTTAAAGCCCTGTGGATGTGGCACTTGGGGACAGGGTCGGGGGTGGCCCTGGCAGTGCTGGGAGCAGTGGGAGCACAGGATGGAGTCACAGATCCATGGAATGGCTTTGGTGGGAAGGGACCTTTGGGACCATCTCATTCCACCCCCCTGCCATGGGAAGGGAACCTTCACCTCTTGGGAATTCCCATTCCCGCTTTGTGCTCTGCTCCCTCTGGCTCCCATTTCCAGTGGATTTACACCTCCTGCCTGTGGGATTGGGTTTCCCCAGGGACATTCAGGGACATTCAGGATCTCTGGGTCAGGCTTTTCCTGCTCAGTGTTTTCCACAAGCCCTGGAGGAGCTGAGCAGGGCCGGGAGTCTCGGGGGCCTCGGGTGACACCGATGTTGTCCCAGTGCCCAGGGTGAGCGTTGCCATCCCTCCCTCATGCTCCGAACTCCTTTGTTGCCAAGCTTTTCCCTCCAAAGGGCATTGCCTGGGAGACATCCCTGCTCCACAGCACTTTGTATTTTCCAAAGAGCATGGCCAGGGAGACGGAGCCTTTCCCGAGGATCAGCCGAGCACTGCGCCTGGGGAACGGGAATCTCTCCTGCCTGGGACATTCCCCCTTTCCCAACTGCAGCTCCCTCCCTGCAACCCCAGGGATCCTGAGCAGGCAGCCCAGGGACTGGGGAAAGGCCACCCACGGCAATGTCTGGGACACTTCCAAGTTCCTGCTCAATGGCTCCTGGCAGCGGGAACAGGACACGGAGCCTGAGAGCCTGGGAGAGCTGGGGGTGTCCACCTGGGGAGGAGAAGCTCCAGGGAGAGCTCCGAGCCCCTGGCAGGGCCTAAAGGGGCTCCAGGAGAGCTGCAGAGGGACTGGGGACAAGGCATGGAGGGACAGGACACAGGGAATGGATCCCAGTGCCAGAGGGCAGGGATGGATGGGATCTTGGGAAGGAATTGTTCCCTGGGAGGGTGGGCAGGCCCTGGCACAGGGTGCCCAGAGCAGCTGGGGCTGCCCCTGGATCCCTGGCAGTGCCCAGGCCAGGCTGGACATTGGGGCTGGGAGCAGCCTGGGACAGTGGGAGGTGTCCCTGCCAGGGCAGGGCTGGCACTGGGTGGGCTTTGAGTCCCTTCCCAACCCAGCCCAGTCTGGGATCCTGTGACATCTTCTGTTTCCTGTTTTCCCTTCAATCAGGCCACTCTCCCGCAGATCCGGCACGCAGGGAATGATCCCGTCCCTCAGAGAAGGGGAGATTCAGCCGATCCCAGAGAGCTCAGCCCCCTTCTGATAGGGAACAGGGGACCATCAAATATTACCAACAACAAACCCCAGGAGCCTCATGGCCCAGTTGCACCCTCACAGCAGAGCCCTGGCCGCAGAGGTTTGCCACAATCGTTGTCAGAGACGCCCAGCCGAGGCTTTTAGGATTTATCCTCATCACATCCCGCTTCTCTCCCAGCAGTTCTGCCCCACTCAGTGACCTGGAGCAGGGGATTCTCCTCACGCCCAGGTGGTGACTGACCCTGAGGAGCTCACTGCCCCTGCCTGGAACAGAGGATGGAGCCTTCCCGGCTCCTGCTGCTGTCACCTCCCCTTTTGGGACAATAAACGCCTTTCCCAGGCTCTGTGGGAAGAAGCCAAATTCTCTTGAGCCAAACTCCCTGAGAAGGAACTCAGGGAGAACTCACAGGGCTCCCACCAAAGCCCGTGGCCTTAAAATGTCATTTTGGGTGACTTTTCTGTGTAGGAGAAGGGGATTTGACACTTCAGTGGACAGTGAGGGATTTTTGATATCTGACAGTGGGAAAAGCGCAGCAAAAATCAAATTGCAGAGGCTCAGTCTGGGGGGTTTGGAACCTCCCCCTCTGCCTGGGTGGGAGAGGAAGCCTTTGGTGTCCCAGAGTTCAGCGGGAATCTTTTCATCGGGAAAAGGCTGCACAGGAAATTCTGCTTCCTCTTGAAAGGTCCTCACTGGTGGGGGAAAAAGGAACCTCAGTGTTGGGAAAGACAAACTGAGAGGATGAGCCACAGACTGAGCCTGGCAGCTTGAGAGTGGGGGGGATCCCAGGATCTCTGCTCCTCATTCCACTGGAATTTGGACTGAAATCTCCATTCCAGGCCGGACTTCAAACTTGTATCCATCAGTGGAACTGGGAGGCTGGGGCTGCTGGACTCATTCAAACTTATTTTGCAGAGATGAGAACATTCCCTGATTCCCTGAGCTCCAGGGCTGCTTTTCCTTTTGCTGGAGGGAATGTTGGAGCTGAAAGCATTCCTCCAAACGCTTCTGCCGGGAGACCCAGGCAGCCAAAGAAGGCCGGCCGGCCAGCCTTCCTTCCTTCCTTCCTTCCTTCCTTCCTTCCTTCCTTCCTCCCTTCCTTCCTTCCTTCCTTCCTCCCTTCCTTCCTCCCTTCCTTCCTTCCTCCCTCCCTCCCTCCCTCCCTTCCTTCCTTCCTTCCTTCCTTCCTTCCTTCCTTCCTTCCTTCCTTCCTTCCTTCCTTCCTTCCTTCCTTCCTTCCTTCCTTCCTTCCTTCCTTCCTTCCTTCCTTCCTTCCTTCCTTCCTTCCTTCCTTCCTTCCTTCCTTCCTTCCTTCCTTCCTTCCTTCCTTCCTTCCTCCCTTCCTTCCTCCCTTCCTTCCTCCCTTCCTTCCTCCCTTCCTTCCCCTTCCATCATTGCTCAGGTCAGTGTTATTCCAGGCTGGAGCTGCACATTCCCTGCCCGTGTCCCCAAATGTCCCACATTGGTCATTTCCCCCTTCCCTGTTCTGGAGCAGAACCATCCCCAGCTCCTCCATCCCTGTCCCAAACCCCTCCAGGAGTGCCTCGGGATGAGCTGGAGTTTCCACCCCTGCACTGGGCCAGGGCCTCATCCCCCACTCACCGGGCCCCAGTTTCCCAGCTTGTGGAATTTCTGGGAGCGCGCCCGTGGTGTGAAACCAGTGAGTGACTGGGAGCTTTGGGAGTGGGAGAGGAGCCAGCCCAGAGGAGGAGCTGCCCTGCCTGCCCCCGGTGCCACCTGTGTGACAGGAGCACAGCTTTGTCCCCTCACTAGGGGCCATGTGGGATACGATGGAAATCAGAGCCACAATTCCCCAAACAAATCCAGCACTTTAAATAAGCACAAAAGATTCCCAGTTCTGTTCTCTGCCTGCACAACAAAGGAGGGAGATCTGTGCCCAGATATTCTCTGATTGCTGCCGGGCTCTGCTGCTTTGATGGAGAATCTCATTCCTCCTGTGCCTGAGAGAAATCCGATGGGGCAGAGGCTTGGGACCGATGGCGGCGCGGGGCTGAGGCAGCCCAGGGCAGGCAGAGAGTGCCAGAGCTTTCCAGGAAAAGCAGCTCGTGGCTGGAGCTGCGGGTGTTGTGCTCCAGCTGCTTGTTATTTCAGGATCAAGGGCTGGAGTCTCCGAGCCAGCTGTGCCTGGCATGGTACAAAACACCGAGGAGGGATGGGAACGTGGGAAGCCTTTGCTCCAACAGCTGGAGAGGAGCTGCTCCGAGGCACTGCTGGCTCTGCTGGGCAATGGCTCCTGACAGGCGAGTCCACAGGGGCCAGGGCAGGGATTTCGGGAAAGGAGGGGTTGGGAGGGCTCTGATTTTGCCTGCGCAGAATTCCTGGAGTGTGTGAGGAGCAGCTTTGGGAGGCAGCACAAAAATCCCCGGCTGGAAACCCCTGGGGGCAAAGGGAGTTGGGGATGGGTCTCCAGAGGGTCCCGAGGTTGGCCAAAGGAGCCTCCAGGGAGCATGGAGAGGGATGTTTGCACAGGATGGAGGGACAGGACACAGGGACTGGATCCCAGTGCCAGAGGGCAGGGATAGATGGGATACTGGGAAGGAATTGTTCCCTGGGAGGGTGGGGAGGGGCTGGGATGGGATCCCCAGAGCAGCTGGGGCTGCCCCTGGATCCCTGGCAGTGCCCAAGGTCAGGCTGGAGCACCCTGGGACAGTGGGAGGTGTCTCTGCCATGGCAGGGGTGGCTTTAAGATCTCTTCCATCCCAAACCAGGCTGGGATTCCATGATCCAGGTCGGTAACTGGAGGAAGCTGCACGCCTCTGTCTCCAGGGCTCCTGGTCTGTTATCATCCCTTTGCTTTCTCCTGCTTCCAGAAGAATTCCCTCCCCCCCCACAGAAGGGGAAGGGGGGACCACTTCCACTGTCCCAGGAAAGCTCTCCCTGTGCTGCCTTTAACTTCCATCCGCAGCCCCAGAACTGCTGAATCCTTAAATTCCTGCAGCGTCTGTGAGGTGCTGAAAGGCTGGAGAGGGGCCGGGAGCCTGTCCTGAGAGCAGGGGCTGGGTGGAGTTTGTAGGGGAAGTGAGGAGGGGGCTCACTCCCTCCGGTCTCCCCCTGGTATCCCCCGAGTCTCCCCCTTTTCCTTGTTCTGAATGCGCTGTTACTGCTCCTGAAGTTCTGTTCCACCTCAGCTCCTTCTGTCACCTTTGAACTTCCCCCTGGTTTAATGAATCCTAATTCCATTTGAAATGCTCCCAAAGCCAAATCTTGGGGATTTTCCAGCACATTAAAAATGGATCTCAAGGTTTCCTGAAGGAATCTTTACAAAAACCAGTGAACATCCTCAAACCAGTCCTGGAAAATGTCCTGACTCCTACCCCACACCCACCTCTCCTGCTCCTTGAGGACCTGGAACCCTAAACCAGCTTCTCTGGGCTGTTACAGCTCTGGGCTCCAGCTCCTGCATTTGGGGATAAAGCTCCAGGCACAGCCACGTTCTGTCTCTCATTTCTTGCTCTCCCAAACTCTAAATCCCACCAAGATCCTGCAGGGAGCTCGGGGCAATGGCGCACTGGGGAATATTCACCCATTCCTTTGATTTTTCTTCCTCACTATTGCTGTTCTCCTCGCTGCCCATATTTGCATTGAACAAGGCCTTCACTGCTCCTGGCCCCGGGGTCCCAACGCATCCAGGAGCTGCCAAGTTGGTAAAAGTTGCAGGTGAGGAATCAACCACTGGGACAGATGTGTTTATAAACTAAAAATGTGGGAATTTTTTCATCTGTTAAATGCAGCTGGTAACTCCCAAAGGCTGCTGCTCCTGCCTATGAAACCCCTCCTGGAACGTCCCTTGGCCAGGCAGGCTGTGCTCCTGCAGAGGGGTCTGGGGGGATTGAGGGACCCTCAGGCACAGCTCCAGGTGATTAACACTGTGACTAATGACTCTGAGATTAATGACTCCGTGTGATCAATGCCTCTCTCCTTTTCCCTCCTCTGACAGGAGGAGTGGGCTGGAAATGCCCTGAGCAATGGGGATTATGGGCATCAAACCCTCATCCCCTTCAAAGCTGCTCTGGAATGTGTTCCCTCTCCTTTGCTGAGCCTTTAACCCCGCTTTAAACCCCTCCTGCGTTAATTCCCTGTCTCAGCACCCTCACTGGCTCCCGGGTGTGTGTTTGTGCTTAGGCTCAGCCTAACCCAACCTCGATTTGGGATGCTGCTCCTTCCTTTCCTGGGAGTCACTGCAGACATGTTCTGGTCTAAAAGACACAGACTTGGCTCTGATCTCCCCTGCCCAGACACGGCTCCGCTGTTCTCCATTATCGGCCGTTTTGTGGGAAGGGAATCACCGTCTGGAATTGCCGTCCCACTTGAGGCCTTTTAGCTGCTCTATTTTTGAGTCAGATCAGAGGCAGACACTGGGTACAGGACTTATTAGCACTAATTGCCTCCCAGGGTGAGATCAAACACGCAGATCGCTGAAATGTCCTACTCTGTTTTCATAATGGCCATTTAATTCCGCAGCCAGAAGTGCAGGGAACTTTTCCAGGGAAAGGTAATACATGTAAATTGAAAATGTAATGGGATATTGGGACACATTACAGGCAGCAGGTCTGCCAGATGTGATTAAACTCAGTTCCTGTACGAAGGGATAATGGAGCTCGTGTAGAGCAGCAAAACAAAACCCTGATTCTGCTGTTAACGCCCAGCTGACACCTCACAATGGCCCTGTCCACATCCAGGCTAACCCGGGCTGCCCACCTTGGGAGAACCCGGGGTTTATTGCTCCAGGCACCGTGGCAGAGTGTGAGTGCTCATGGCTCCCAGTGACCCAGCCTAATTGAAAATCTGATTTTTGCTTGATTTTATTTTATTCCTGATGTCTGACATCCATCACCCGAATCAGTCACGCTGGCTCTCCTCAGCCAGGAACATCTGGGCAGGGGCTGGGTTGGAGTTCTGCTGGTCCTGGATCATCCCAGAGCTGGAAAATGGAAGGGGTGGAGGGAAGAGCAGGAATCCAGGCTGAGCAGAGGCGGGATGCTCAGACGGGGCTGCTCTGGGAGGGACAGGTTTGCCAAAGGAGGGATTCAAATCCGAACAACAGCACAGGATTCCCGACCGGAGCTGCAGTGCCTCCCGGCAGACACATCCACAGCACCCCACAGGAGGAGAGAAAGAACTGAGCAGCTTTTCCTCCCACCCCCCGCTATTCCCGGTTATTCCCAGTTATCCCATTCTCTGCCACGGACACGTGAATTCCATGCTGCTGGACCCAGCCCTGCCGCTGCATTCCCACCTGGCTGCTTTTAAACTCCCGCTAAACACAACACACGAGTGACAGACCCCAGAGCCCCCGCGGGCCCATTTCCTCCCGCTTTGTTTCCTTAGCGCAGCCGGCTCCGGGTAATCAAACAATTAGAGACTCGCTAATGACCCTGCGAGCGGCTCCCGTTAATGAGGGAGGCACAAACCCTCCCGCTCTCCTGGGCTGGGCTGCATCTCCCTGGTTTTGGCTTCATCCCCCACCTTCCAGGCCGGATCCAAAGCCGGGGGGCAGCAGAACCTCGGTCTGAGGCTCGGAACATTTCATTTCTGGGATTTTGCATCTTTGGGTCAGACAAAGCTCAGGGACAGAGAGGCCCTGGGAGAGGCTCGGGAGTGCAGGGAAGCAGAAGAACAAAGGCCCGTGTTGGGAGGAAGGCAAAAAGCAGCAGAAAGCCCAGGCCAGGTCTCAGCCAGCTCCCAGCTCTGCAGGCTCCCACTGTCTCCTAAGGAATGCAGGGATATTAAACCTCAGTTCCTCAGCCCTGGGAAAGTCTCAGGGAGCATTAAACAAACCAGAAGCTGAAATCTTACAGCTCCTGACCAAGGCTCTGGTAAAGCTGGGAGCAAAACACAAAAGAAACCTTAAAATATCATTAAACACGAAAGTCTCTTCAGTCAGAGGCTCCTTGGTTGAGCTGTACCGGGTGGGAACAGAGCTCCTGGAATTCCTCCCTCTTTCCCTGACTGTTAATGGCAATCTTCAGTCCCGGGCTCAGTCTGGCTGCAGCAGGCAGCTCGTGTGGGTCTGAGCCCAAAGGGTGACAGCAGGGCTGGCAGGGGACCAGAGTGTGACAGAGCCCCATTCCCAGGGAATCCTGGAAAGGATCCCTAAAAGGGACCTAAAGATCATCGGGATCCATCCTGCAAGGATAGAGTGAGATAAAGCAGGACCTGGTCTGGGGGTGCCTCGTGTCCACCACTGCTTTTACTTCATTTCCCCGTTTCCCAATTCCTTTCTCTATAAACTGGGAATGGGGGACACTTTTCTCTCTGGGAGAAACAAGTGGAGAAAGCCAGGTGGGAATTCACAGCTTTTCCAAAGCTGGAGGCCCTAAAAGCTTTTGAAGAGACAGAGATTGAGATGTTGGTGTCTGACAAGGACAGGCTCTGCCGGCTCCAGCTGTGCCTCCACCACGCTCTCACCCAGGCTGGAAGAAGGAGAAATGGTGTTTCCAAAAATCCTTCCCCCCAGATAAAAAGTAGCCAGAAGAGTTTACACAGCGCAGGGTTGATGTTCCCAGTGGGACTGGACAAAGAGGATCCATCAAAAAGGAACCGCTGGTTGCAGGCAGGTGGGGGTTTTTCAGGAGAAAAGACAAGTTCACCAAATGTGAGTTGTACCTAAGCAGAAAGGTTTTTTCTGAGGCAGAAAAGCCATTTCTTGTCTGGAAAGTGGAGGGTTAGGGCCAAAACACTGATGAATTTTTGATGAGGCATCGATATTTCAGTGAATAAACCATAACAGAGGGAAAAAAACACAAAAAACCCCAACAACAACAGAACCTTCAAATGTCCATCAGAGCAAAGGTGATCAGAACGGGGAGAAAAACCCAGCCAAAACTTGCAGACCAATCACATCCAAAGGATCTTCCCAACTTTCCACCATGTTCTCTTGGCAGGAATAGAGATTCCAAGAGAAACGGCATCACCCTGCCCTGGCTGGGCTGGAACCCGGACCCTCCGTTCCAGTTTTCCAGTGGTTAACTGGGATTTATCACTGGTATCGCAGCACCACCCCCTACGTGTCCCTGTCACTGAGCACAGCTCGGGGCCACCACGCCCTGACCGTCCACAAAAGCCTGGGAGCGTTTGGGATGCCAATGGATGCAAGGGAGGGAGAGGCCTGGCTGCACTGCTGGGCCTGAGCGTCCCCTTGGGAATGGCCACTCCTGATTCCCAACATCCCTCTGGGTGTCCTCCAGCTTTGGGGCACGACTGACAGCCAGATCAGGGAATCCTGGAATGGTGTGGGTGGGAAGGGACCTCAAAGCCCACCCAGTGCCACCCCTGCCGTGGCAGGGACACCTCCTGCTGCCCCAGGCTGCTCCAGTCCCCCTGCCCTGGGACACTGCCAGGGACGATGTCCCTCCCACCTGGCCCTTGGCCAACACATATTGCTGTCCTCTTCAGGGGCTGATCCTGTCTCTTCCCAACAAGTTTCCAAAAGGAAATACAAAAGCAGAAAGGGGAAGTTTCAACTCTCCTCACCCAGGTTTAGGGGTGGGGGGCAGCACAGTAAATTCCTAGGAGATGCACACACAGGATTCCCAAAAATCACACCTATTCTTCCATGGATGGATCGTGCTCTGTCATCCAGGGCCTAAGTCCAGGGACCACCAGGAGCTCAGGACAACTCACTGCTGTGGATACACTCAGTCCCTGAGGTGAATCCCATCCCTTGTGAATTCAGGGATGGAAAGGATCAACCCCACGATGGAATCTCAGTTGGCAGCTCAGCAAGAGCAGCCTCAGCCCTGCCCATTCCCCCTCACCGAGATTTCCTAATTGCCTTGGGGAGCACGAGGCATAAATCAGCCCCAAAGATCCAGATTGATCCGTTCCAGACAAAAGGAAAAGAATCAGTTCAGTCACGTCTCCACAAAGAAGCAGAAGAGACTTGGAATGTTAAATATGAGCCCAGTCAGGCTGTTCCTGCTGGAGCTGCCATTAATCGTGTCCCGATTGCCATTAATTGTATCCCAATTGCCATTAATTGTATTCCAACTGCCATTAATTGTGCCCCAGCTGCTCCGGAGCTGGGGAACAGCCAAGGCTGAGCTGCCCTTGGGGGACAGAGGAGCTGCAGTTTGGTGTCAGAATTGTCCTGATGGCCCCGCTGATGCCGGGTGCCTGAGGATTTCACCCTCCGGGACAGGTTTAACTCCGAAACAGCTGCTTGGGAGGCGGCAGCGCTGGAAGGAGCAGCCTCGGGTGAGGCAGCTGTGAAAGGGCAGCAGGAAAGCAAAGGTGACAAAGGGACAAGGACAGGAATATCACGGCAGAGATGTCACTAAGGACACCGGGAAGTGCTTGGATGGAGCTTTTCCAGCTCAGCAATTTTCCCGTTCAGGAAAAGACGCAGCACAAGCGCCTGCCATGGCCAGTCTGCTCCCGGGGCACCGGGAGGGCACCGGGAGCGCTCCCTGCTCACTCAGCGCTCACCCGGGCATGGACTGCACAGAGGGATGAGCCTTCAGCCCCTCTGGGGCCGTCCGAGGCTGGCAGAGGCCACAAAACCCCCCGGGATTTGAAGCCAGGGATGTGCCAGCAGTGGGGCAGCCAAACCTGCAGCCAAGGCGTGGAGGAAGCTTTGATCCCACCCCGCTCCCACACAAAGGCGTGGGGATGCGGCGAGCCGCGGAGCTCGATCCCGCGCAGCCATCCCCCCTCGTCTGGCAAACCAAAAGGCCTTTCCAGGGCAGCGATGAACAAACCCAGCCCCGAGGAGCAGCAGCTCAAAATGAGAGCCAGACACGGCTCCGAGTCCCTGCCCAGCCTCCGCTAATGAGCTCCTTGTGGGGCTGAAAGAGCGGCAAACAAACCCAACCCGGGGCCCGGAGCTGCAGCTCGGAGCGGGACCGTTCCAGGCTGGGAGGGGTCTCAGGGTATCAGCAGAACACCACAGACTTATCAATAGTCTTGCAGTCTGCCCGTGTAAAGCTTTTACAGCCTCTGCTTGATCCGTGTTCAGCTCTGCCCTCACGGAGGTTTCTCATTCCTTGGGATTACTGATTAAATTCTTTGTGTGAGTCAAATTCCAGCTGGAGCTGAGCTGCTCTGGCTCGAAGGGGTTTGTGCCTGGCTGGACTCTGTAAAAGGAGGCCCAGAAAGAACAGGCGTGAGGCCAAAATTCTGCAGGTGAGGAGGAGGAACCCCGGGCAGAGCAGCCCAAAGATGTGAGGGTTTTGTCCTCAAGGTTTTTCCAGTAACTCCGTGGATGGAGCAGGACATGAAAAGCCTAAAAGCAAATTGCTGCTCTGAACTGGGGAGAACAGACCTGAACTAAACTCAGTGACTGCAGCGGAAAGAGAAGACACTGAAACGTTATCTCTGCTCCGAGCCACCGGGCAGGAGCTCCTCGGAGCCCAAATCCAGCTGGAGCTCTGAGTGGGAGATTCCAGGGCCACTGCTCTCAAACCCAGCCCCACACAGCCCTTAGGGCTCTGATTCAAAACCTTCTCCTGGATTTCCTGCAACTGCATCCAGCACTGGGGTCCCAGCATGGGAAGGACCTGGAGCTGCTGGAGCGGCTTCCAGGGGAGATCCTGGAGCTGCTCCAGGGCTGGAGCCCTTCTGGAGCCAGGCTGGGAGCACTGGGGGTGTCCAGCTGGAGAGGAGAAGCTCCAGGGAGAGCTCCGAGCCCCTTGCAGGGCCTAAAGGGGCTCCAGGAGAGCTGCAGAGGGACTGGGGACAAGGCATGGAGGGACAGAACACAGGGAATGGATCCCAGTGCCAGAGGGCAGGGCTGGATGGGAGATTGGGCAGGAATTGTTCCCTGGGAGGATGGGCAGGCCCTGGCACAGGGTGCCCAGAGCAGCTGGGGCTGCCCCTGGATCCCTGGCAGCACCCAAGGGTGACTGATCTCATCCCGTGTTTGTCTCTGACCTTGGTGCGCCCCTGCGGGTCAGGATCAGCTGTAGGGGATTTCACCGGATCAGTTCCTGCCTCCCCTGTGCCAGAGAAAACAGGGAGAAATCAGTTTCCCTGGAATCTGTGGAGAGAACAGCGCTGTTGGCTGATACGCCCCCGGTTAAAAAATTACCCTTTGGTTCTGGTCAGACTGGAATAAAATCCCAGAATCCCAGAATGGTTTGGGTGAAGGGAACTCAAACCCACCCAGTGCCAGCCCTGCCCTGGCAGGGACACCTCCCACTGTCCCAGGCTGCTCCCAGCCCGTCCAACCCTGACCACTGCCAGGGATCCAGGGGCAGCCCCAGCTGCTCTGGGCACCCTGTGCCAGGGCCTGCCCACCCTCCCAGCCAGGAATTCCTTCCCAGTTTCTGATGTTCCTGATACCTCCCATATTAACTGATATAAATAACAAACAAAGCCCACCAAATATGGATTCCTCCTCCTTAAACAGCAGGGAATAAACATTTCATGGAAATAAGGGCGATTTTCCTGCTTTCTGTATTTTGTTTTAATGTGATTTTCTCTGCTGCTGAGCCCTTTCCGTGGGAGCTGGGGAGTGCTGGGGCTGGAGGCTGAACTCAGCTGGGCTCAGCCTGGCCTCACCTGGCCTCACCTGGGCTCACCCTGGGCTCAGTCTGGGCTCAGTCTGGGCTCACCTGGGCTCAGTCTGGGCTCAGTCTGGGCTCACCTGGGCTCAGTCTGGGCTCACCTGGACTCACACTGGGCTCAGTCTGGGCTCACCTGGACTCACACTGGGCTCAGTCTGGGCTCAGCTGGGCTCACACTGGGCTCAGTCTGGGCTCACCCTGGGCTCACCCTGGGCTCAACTGGGCTCAGTCTGGGCTCAGTCTGGGCTCAGCTGGGCTCAGTCTGGGCTCAGTCTGGGCTCAGCTGGGCTCACCCTGGGCTCAGTCTGGGCTCAGTCTGGGCTCACCCGGGCTCAGTCTGGGCTCACCTGGGCTGTTCTGTCCCAGAGCACTCAGCCCTGCAGCTCCCTTCCTGCCATTCCCAAGGGATCCCAGAGCACAGAGGGTTTCCCTTTGCCTTGCTGGGAAATCCTCCTCCCTGCAGGATCCTCGGCCAGCTCTGGCCCCTCGCGAGGGGCACAACACACGAGGTGGAGGAGGAAGGAGCAGGAGGTGGCCGAGCAGCCCCTGAGGGAGGCTCCACTGCCAAGAGCTGAGCTCTGGGATCCCCCTCCGCTGCTCTTTGCCGTCCCAGCGCGATTCCTGGGGCCCCACAGAGCAGGATCGTTATTCCCAGAGCCGTTCAGAAGCTCCTGAGCTGGAGCGAGGAGCGAGCAAGGCTGCTGCAGCACAGCAATGAAATCGTCTCTTTATTTTAAAGCGTCGCAGTAAAATGAGGCTTTGAAATTTCACTGCTGCCAAGAGATTGGTTCCTTTCTTTAATTCCCCCCGAAGATTAGATGGATAACACTTTTTTTTTTTTTAAGGATACAAAGTTGTCTGGTTACATTTCCTACTCACTGCAGGGAAAAATATGTTTTTAAATGGAAAATTATTCATTTTGAATGGAATCTGGCTGTAAAGGTCAGTTAAGCTCCTTCAGAAATAATCAAACCCATATTATTGTCAACTCCTCTAAAGAGCCACATTGCTGCAATCATTTCTGAGTGATTTCCCCCTCCTTCCCCTGCTGCAGAGCCTTTCTCTCAGCTGCCAAAGCCGATGAGTTCTGTGAGTTATGGAGGTTTTTGCTGGGTCTTTTAGGAGATAAATGCACAGCCCTGTGAGCGCTGCAAGGTTTCAGCTGAATCATTTCAGAGCAGGCAGCACACCCAGACTGTGTGAGGTCTGTCAAGCCCAGCTCCAGGGGTGGGATGGGGGGTCAGAAGTCAGGGCTGGGCCATGGCCTGGGGCTGCTTTTCCAGGAGCTCATCACCCAGAGCCTGCAAAACAACCCCAGCTCTGCCTCTCTTCCTCACCCCCTGCCCGCAGCAGCACAGCTGGGGCCATCCCGGCTCCTTGTGCACCAGGGCCATGGGATCAGAGGGGCTGGAACAGACCTCCAGGACCCCAGGCCCAGCCTGGTTCAGCCCGGGACACTCGAGGCACCGGCGGGGCTCAGGGAGCACCGGCTCCAGTGGCAAATCCCGGAGCATCACCCGGTGTGGCTGTGCTGGGACAGCCCCTGCCCTCCCCTCCTGCCGCGCTGAGCTCCGCAGAGCACTTAAGCCCAACCTAACACCTGCACTCGGTGATCCCAAAGGTCTTTTCCGACCCAAACCACCCCATGAGCTCCCAGAACTCCGCTGAGTTCCCCTGGCGGCCGCTCGGGGGGATTTGCTGGGCCCAGGAATGGGAGGAAAGCAGCGATTTGGCTCTGCTCCCTGACCTGCCCCAATTCCAGCTGCTCTGGGAGCCTTTATTCCCCGTTCCATCCCGGAGACCCCAATTCCAGCTGCTCTGGGAGCCTTTATTCCCCGTTCCATCCCGGAGGCCCCAATTCCAGCTGCTCTGGGAGCCTTTATTCCCGGTTCCATCCCGGAGGCAGTGCAGGAGCTGAGCGAGGCCTTCCCAGGCCCAGCCCAGCTGGAGGGGCCAGGAGCTGGGTCCTGAGCAGTGAGCAGGACAGGGACCCGATTCCCTGTGGGAAAACCCTCTCCAGCTCCCCTGGAGCTGAAACAAAGGACAGGGATGACCTTTCCAAGCAGAGCTGGGGTTGCAGGAACTGGGCAATAACAGGAACAGCAAATCCAACCCCAATGATCCTGGGTTTTCCAGGGAGAGCAGGCACTGCTCCCTCTGGGAGGGGTCTCAGCATTCCCAGCTGGCATGAGGAGTTACCCACATCTGCCCGACTCTGGGCTGCTCAAGGGATCACTCCTCCATCCACGGGAGGAACAGCACCGGGGAGCAGGAGTGAATCCCTGGGCTGGAGGCCAGGAGCCGTCTGGAATTCTGTGATCAGAGCTGCAGAAATAACTCCTGTTTCAGGTCACTGAAAACCACCCAAATGGTGAAAAAAAGGTTCTTTTTTATTTCTTCCTTTCTCTTTTTCCTTCCTGGCAGGATAAACTCTCCAACAACATTCCTTTCAGGTCAAGTGAAATGTTCTGTACTGTCTGCAAGGAATCATTTCATTTAGCTTTCAAATTGCAGCTTCCTGCTTTGCTTTTTGTTTCCTCGTGTGTGAATGGGAGGATCTTGGACACCCACTCAAAATATTGTTTAGAAAAGGCTGAAATGGGAAGTTTCAAGTTTCCTTTCTGCAGCAATAATCAAATGAATTGAACATGAATGTGGAAATGCAATAAATCATTTCAATTCTATAATTGTTACAAAACAAAACACTCCAGTTACACTTTTTTCTTTGTTCTTTGCCTTCACTTTTGGCTGAGCTCTGTTAAATTCCATAATTATTTATATTCCTACATGAAGGGTTTCACCTCAGGATGCACTGAGCTGCCTGGAGGAGTGATAAAATTGGATAAATCTGCTCCAAAATCATTCCTTCAGCCCCAAATCTGCCTCAGCCAAGCAGAGAAATGATGGTCCCACCAGCAGCATCTTCAGGCTGATCTCAGTGAGCTCCGGGCATCCTCTCAGTGCAGGAATTCCCTGCGTTTCCTTGGAATACTGACCCGCCCTGTGCCTGCTTTGTCCTGTTCATTCCTGTCCTGGGGCATGGCCCCAGGGCTGCCGGGGGCAGGAAGAGTTTGGACAATGCCCTCAGGGACAGGGGGGGATTTGGGGTGTCTGTGCAGGGCCAGGAGCTGCAGCTGATGATCCCTGCGGGTCCCTCCCAGCTCAGGAAGTTCTGGGATTCCCTGGAATCCTTTAGAGGGTGAATTTTGACTGCTTGACTGCAGCGCCAAGCGAGTGTGGCGTTAATGGCAGTGCAGTCCTTGATGGGGACATTTCCCCTGGGCTCTCAAGCGTGACCCCATTCAGAGCAGATTTATGACCAAGTCCATCCCATTCCTTTGGCCTCCAGTCGCCATCTCCCCGATTCCCAGCAGGCAGGCAGGGAACTGGAGCCTGGCAAAGCTTTGCCTTGTGGGATGAAATCACATCCCCCAGCCAAGGCCCTCTGAGCTGTGTCCCCATGAAGGGCCCTGGTTCACTGGGTGACCTTAAACAAAACCTTTCCCTTCTCATCTGTTTGTGAGCCCAGCTGGAAACCACCCCCAGCCCCCTCTGGAGCCCCGTGCCAAGCTCACAGCTGAGCTCTCCTGGGGGAAATAAAGCACAAATGAAAACTGCAAGCCACCATCGAGCCCTGGTAAACGTTTCAGGCACAGGCTGAGGCCAGGAGAAAAGGCTGGGATTAAATCATGGAGAAAGCTGGACCACCACTTACTCAGGTTTTAATTTATCTTTTTTTTTTTTGGCTGTTATTTATCCCTGCTTAACTCTCCAGGAATCTCAGCTCCTGCACACAGGCTTGGAAATTTTTATATCCTGACCATATGTGTTGGATGAAGTTGATTGATGGATTGATTGAGTTGATTGATGGATTGATTGAGTTGATTGATGGATTGCTGCACTGCCAGGGAGCTGCTCTGTGCTCCCCCTCCTGAGGATTTCACTGGGATACCTCTGCAACCCTGAGCTGTTACCTTGGGGCTCCACCAAAACCACCCAGTCCTTCCTCCCTGTGAGAGCCGTCCCTGCCCAGGGCAGGGGTGGCACTGGGTGGGCTTTAAGGGCCCTTGAACCCAACCCATTCCAGGATTCTGTGATTCCATGACCACATCAGCCTGGAATAGCCAACATGGAAGGAAGCACATGATCTCAGATGTTCCCAAAGCTCCTGGCTGGAAGAGCCCTCAGGAACCCCGGCCCTGCATGATCCCACTGAACCTCGGCCATTTCCTTCCACAGCAGAATGAGAGCCAACACCCGAGCAGGCAGCAGGGAATGGGAATCCAGGGTGGATTCCACAGGGCCACAGGAGGCTGGGGAAGGACTCTGTGTCAGCACTGAAACGCCGAGGAGCTGGAAATCCGCCCAGGATGGACACCTGGCATCGCCCCACAGCTCCTGGAGGGCGGACTTGGGGCACGGGTCCCTCGGATGTGGGGTCTGACCTCGAAGATTCACAGTAAGTCCCAGCTCAGGACAAGGCTGGGAGGAAAAATAAGAAGATGCAGAAGAGAAGAAAAGCTGCTCTGCTCTGAGCTGAAGTTAAACACCAGGAATATTCTGAGCAGCCAAGTTAAAGGGTGTCAAGCTGGGAAAGTGCTCTTAAGGTAATGAAAGAAGGAGAACAAAATCAAAACTACACATGAGACATTTGCCCAGAACCCTCCCTGATGAGGAGCTGCTGGAGCTGGGCTTTGTCTTCCAAGGACAAACCCAGACTGGGATTTTGGGTTCAGGGAGTGATGAAGAAAAGGATTCATCAGGGAGGGTAGCTCCCAAGGAGGTCGATTATCTGCTGGAGAGGTGATGGGAGAGAAATCAGGGAACAACAGGTGAGGCAGCTGCTAAAAACCAGGGACAAAATGAGGAATAAGCAAACATTAACAAAATGCAGGTTATTGTTCCAATGTGCCAGGCAGGAGGGAAGGCAGCAACCCCACAGGCACTTCTAATTTAGCATGAGATTCGAAATGGTGCTAAAAAATGCATCAGAATCCTTTGATTTTTCACAGCAGATCCTGAAGCTTCGTGGGAAAATGAGGAGGAAAAGCAGAGCTGAGGGAAACAGCCAATGGCCAGGACATGCGGGGCCTTGTTCCAACCAGAATTCTTTAGAAGGAAGAGTCTGGCTTCGAGTGCCCCCGGGGCTCTTTCCTCATTACTACTCCTGGGAATCCGAGGGTTTGGGCTGGGATTTGAAGGGGACTGGGAATGTGCCCAAAGCAGTCTCAGGACGAGAGCCCAGGGAAACATCACCCGACCATCTCAGGGCAGGCCAGCCCTGCTGCTGTCCCAGCTGGTCCTGCTCAAAGCTCAGAGTGAATTTAATTCTTTTAAATTGAAAACTGGATTTTCGGTGACCTGTGTCACCTTCTCCTCCTCTGGAAAAACTTCCTACAGGAGTCCCATAACGCACACACAGATAAATGTGTGTGGGATATTAACAACAATCAGCCTCTGCTGGTTTGAACAGAACATTTGGGAATTCTTATGAAACATTCGGGAGGATTTAAGGAAATGTCACTCTTTCTCCAGGCAGTCCATCATTTCCTGCTCCGCATTCCCAAAATACCCGGCACAGGCAGTGGGAAGGGCATTGTCTTCCCTGGCAAGTTGAGAAAGGCAGGGGCGAAGCTGTGAAAGTG
The DNA here is from genome assembly GCF_965178545.1 of Coloeus monedula. Classification (NCBI taxonomy): domain Eukaryota; kingdom Metazoa; phylum Chordata; class Aves; order Passeriformes; family Corvidae; genus Coloeus; species Coloeus monedula. The sequence continues at coordinate 805,916 of NC_138806.1, read as the reverse complement.
TGCAGGGATAAAAGGGGATTTCGGCAGCCCGGAGACAGCGGTGAAATCCTTCCCTGCAAAGCACACAGGGCCCAGCACGGGAGGGGCCGGGGCAGCACTGGGGTTCTCCTTTCCCCAGAGAACAGGAATCCGATCTCTTGTCTCCACCAGCAGCAGGGACTTGACTAAACATGGATCCCATGGAAATAGTGATTCCAGCAGGAGCTCCCTGTGCTACCCAGGCTCCAAACTGACTGAATCCATTCTTCTCCCGGGAGCTGAACGTGTGATCACATCTCTCCCTACAACCAACATCCTCTCCCTGCATCCCTGCCACCTCCGCCTTCCTTGGGAGATGAACCAACTGATACATCCCTAATTAAACTCTGAGCAATCATCCCCAGCTCGCATTCAGCTCTCAAATCTGATGCTTCTATTCCTGAATAATGGCAAGTGCGCCTGAAAGCTCCTCTGCTCTTCCCAACTCCCCTCGATCTAATAAAGGATAACGCTGCTGCCTCAAGCCTGGTCTGGCTGGAGAAATCAAGCCCTTCCTAAGGGGAATTCTGGTTGTCCCTGTGGGCTCACGGGCTGTGTTCCTGTGAAAATCCACTGGGCAATGGGATTTGCCTGGGTGGCCACTGAAGGGGAGCAGCATTTCCTGCTCTGAGGAGTTCACAGCTTTGTGCTCCCAGGGCTTTCACCGGAGCCCTCAGACCTGGAGGAGTTGCTCAGATCAAAGCTCAGCACAGCTCAGGCAGAGCTGATCTACTCTGAGCTGCTGCTGCTTCCCAGTGCCCAAAGACGTTCCGCATTCTGCTGAATTTGGCTCAGTCAATCCCAAAGCAGAAGCCAGGGAGCTGTGAGAGCTGCTCGGGTCTCTGTGCTTGCCCAGCATCTGGAAGTCCAGCATCTGCTCCAGGCTGGAGCTGACAGGAGGATCCAGGTCCCAGAAACCAGAGGGCTCTGGGACTCTGCTCATCCTCAGCCAAAGGGGCACAGAGCTAAAAATGGGCACAGAAACAGCAACAGGGGAAATGGGAAAGTCAGGAAAGTCCTGGGGAAAGCTCTCAGCAAGGGGAGAAAGGATTTCAAACTGCCCCATTGTCCCTGGGGCTCCCAGCAGTGGGGAAATGTCCTTATGCCAGAGGCAAACGCCAGTGCTGGTGGTGTGGGGGGGTGCAAGAGGAGAACCAGGCTGGGAAACCTGGATGAGGAACCTGGTGCCCCTCTCGTGTCCCTCGGGGTGCTCTGGAAGCTCTCAGTGCACTGATCCTCTTTGGATCCAGAATCCTTCTGATAAATGGGAGCAGCTCCAAAGGCCTGGAGCCCCCAGAGCCCAGAGCTCTGCCTGTTTTGGTGATGTTGATGTGAATGCTGCTCCCCCTGAGCGTGGCCAGCACCCACTGCACCCACCCTGCCACAATCCCCACCATGGAGCCATGGCTGGACAAAGCAATGATGGAATAATGCAATTTGTAAATGAATTAACTTCTTCTGCTCAGGGCTTTCCCAGGGGAATGGCAGGAGGGACAGTCCTTGCCCAGCTGTGCAGGGTGGGACCACAGAGCTCCGAGCGGAGCAGCCCAGCTCCTGCCTTTTCCCCGCCAGCCCGACGGGGGAATTCCTCTGCCAGGGGAGTTATTTTCCCTGCACTCACACTCTGCAAAGCTTCTCCTCTTCACGTGTCTTGTCCCACTTCAGCCAGTGCCTCCTCCAGCCCTCTGCCCTCCTGGATCGCCCCTGGAACACGAGGGGTGCCCGTGGAACATAATGAGCCTGTTGTTCCCACATGCCCCGTGCCGGGCCAGCAGCTTCCTTCCAGCTCCATCAGTCACTTCCAACTGCTCCCAGAGGATTCTCTGTAATGAATCTCTGACCTCTGGAGAAAGATCCTCCGAACTTGATTCCCTCCCTCATGCCAGCTGTGGATCCCAATCCCTGCCTGTCCCTGCTCATTCCTTTCTGCAGGAGGGCGATTGGGAGCCCCACAGCCAAACTCCCATTAAAGCACAGGGATTAAAGGAATTCTGGGCGCTTCTGGTGCTCAGATCCCTCGAGAAGGATTCCCAGGGACTCCAGGAAGCCTGGATCCCTGCTGCCTTCAGTGGCACCTTGAAGTCAGCACTGAGAGATCCCAATCCCAGCACAGCTCCGAGGGACAGGGATTCCCCAGGAACCCATCCAAGCAGTGCCAGGGGGAGCAGGAGGGGGCAGACGTCCAGAGGAGTTTGCTGTTCAGGGATAACCACTCCCTGTGGTCTCTGCTGTGCCCCTAAACACAGCCTGCTGTGGGGATCTCTGATCCAGCTCTGGGATCCAGGACTGCTCCCTCCGGCGCTCCCAGACCGGGATCAGACAAACACCAACATCCCTTTATTGCAGCCACCTCCAGGCAGGAGCTGCAGAGGGCTCTCCCCTCCCAGTGCCCTCGCCTTGAGCATTCCAGCCGCAGCTGATTGCGTTAATTCCCTTTGGAAATGCAGTAATGGCACCTGACAGCTCCCGGGGCGAACTGCGGGAAGGAATTTGCACTTTCAGCCCTAATGAGGAGCAAATTGCTGTCCCCAGCCCGGGCTCTGGCCTGATGCTGCCGTCACAGCAGGCACCGCTCGTGGCAGGGGCGGAGAGAGGAGCACCGAGAGAGGGCTCAGAGTGGTGGCACTGGAGCTGGAGCGGGCAAACCTCAGTGCCAGCCTTCCCTGGAAGGATCAGAGGATCAGCCCTGCACCGAACCACTGCGATCCACTCCCTCCCGGCTTCTCTCCCTCTTCCCAGTTTACGCCCCTGTGGTTGGATGGATTTGGTTCTGGGCACGGAGGCTGTGGCAGAGCTGTGGAGGAGAAGCTGCTCCAGGTGCATTCCTCCTTCCATGAATTTGGATCTCACAGTGCCAGGCCCCTGCACTGCTCCAAGGCCCTGCAGGGCTTGACAGACTTCCCAGGAAGCAAATCCTAAAGCCTAGTAATCCCTTACTATGAGCATCTTGCCAGCCCTCAGCTCCTGATGCTGCTTCCGAGACAAGTTCCTCTGTCTCCTGTCCTAAGAGGGAGAAATTCAGGAATGCAGTAGGAGAAGCTGCCTGTGGCCAGACAGGATCAGCCATGGCCCAGGGACTGAAGCCGAGTGTCCTGAATTTAATTATCAGGGATAGTTACTGGTTACTAATAGTTTTACTAATGGTGTTCCAACACTTCTGATGGATTGTGCAGAGCCACAGAAGAGGGAGAGGCCCATTCCAGCTGCCTGCAGCAGCTCCTGCATCCGAGCATGAGATTTGATTGTCTTTAGCTCAGCTCCCAATTCTAATAATGAGAAAATCCAGGGGCTATATTTAACTTCTGCTCCTGGGGAGCCTTGTCACGGCTCCTTCCTTTGTTCTCCCTTCTCGTGTTCAGCAGTGCTCAAACAGAATATTCCCTGCATTGGGGTTCTGCTTTTCCACAGAGCCTCTGTTCTCGTGCTCAGACAAAATATTCCATGGATTTGGGGCTCTCCAGTCCCACAGAGCCTCTGTTCTCTGCCTGTCGTGCCCTGGCTGAAGCAGGAGCCCTTCAGGTGTGGCTTTTTTCAGAGAGCTCACCTGGATCCCGGCCTGGCCCCACAGGTGAGCAGGAGCCAGAGCTGCTCAGTGTCCCCTGGGCTGCAGCACCCCGGGGCCACCCCCAGCTGAGTTCCATCAGCACTCTGGGACAGAGGCACCCTGTGGAAATGCTGGCCTTGGGCTGAGGGGGTGCCTGACTAATTAATAAAGATCCCAGTCTGCTTCAGACATTGGAAGGAAAAGTCAGAATCACCCTGAACTTGGGGAACATTCCAAGCAAACGTTTCATGAGGAATTTTGCATGTTGGGGGTGTTTGAAGGAGTGAAAGCTGATCTCTGTGAGGTTGCTGGGACTTGGGATCACCCTGGTTTTACACCTGGTTTTGTTGGGATCACCCTGGTTTTGCACCTGGTTTTGTTAGGATCACCCTGGTTTTATCCCTGGTTTTGTTAGGATCACCCTGGTTTTACCCCTGGTTTATTTGGGATCACCCTGGTTTTGCACCTGGTTTTGTTAGGATCACCCTGGTTTTACACCCTGGTTTTGTTAGGATCACCCTGGTTTTACCCCTGGTTTTGTTAGGATCACCCTGGTTTTACCCCTGGTTTTGTTAGGATCACCCTGGTTTTACACCCTGGTTTTGTTAGGATCACCCTGGTTTTCCACAGCCATGTCCCCACAGAGCTGTTCCCTTGGACTGTGAGGCCTCAGGACGTCCTGAGCCCACCTCGTCCCTTCTTACAAACACAATTATTTTATGTTCATTCCAGATGTTTCCTGCTGCCTCACCTCAGCCAGAAATGAAGGTTTGGGCAGCTCCTGTGAGAGAAGATCCCGTCCCTCCGGTGCCACCCGATTGTCCGAGGTGCAGCTCCCGTGTCCCTGGGAGGGCTCCCTGGCAGCGGCTGTGGCTGGCACGGGGGCACAGTGAGCACTGGGCCAATATTGCCATTTTTAAACCATTTGTTCTGTTCAGCTGATTTAGAGCCAAGGGTTTATGAGCCAGGGCTGGCAGGGAAGGGGAAGCTCTTGGAGCAAAGATGCCAGCAGAGCCCTGTGACACTTCCCAGGCCACAAACCTGCTTTTTTTGTAGTATTTCTTTAACTTTTGAGACTTTTTGTGTGTTCAAATCAAAAGTTTGAGCTGATGTGCCTGAAGGGATTGGAGGCCCATTGCTTCTCACAATACATCAAGATTCTTCTCCTGCTTTGGAGCAGTAACAGGGTAATAATTACTGCCAGGGCCTTTGGCAGGACTGGCCAGCTCGGCTCTCAGCAGCTGCTGGGATTCCATCAGCACCTTCATTTTATGGGACTGAACTCATTTGGAACAGAGCACAAGGGAGAAGGAAAGAAGCAGCAGCATCATTTCAACTTCTGCACCCTAAGGGAACTTCTCACTATTTCTTTTCAAAGGGACAGCCCCAGCGCTTTGGGAATTGCTCATGGCCATTTCCCACCTCCATCTGGAGCTTCTCTGCTGATGTGACCCCATTGTCTCAGAGCATTCCACACTTCCAGGGAGTTGGGCCATCAATGAATGGAGGAAAACGCCCCAACCCTCACAACTTTTCTCAATTATTTGACCCTGGGATCATGTCCCTCATGGACAGCACAGCTTTGTTCCCCAAACCCCTGCATGAGAACACTTCCCAGAACTAATTCCTGCAATGCTTTCCCAGATGGCACAAGGCAGCTCTGGAAAACAGTGTGGAGAAAATCAAGCAGGGCCTGGGGAAGAGAAGCTTTGTGACCTGTGGCCTTGCAGGGCCTGAAGGGGCTCCAAGAAACACAGAGAGGGACTTGGGACAAGGGATGGAGGGACAGGACATGGGGAAAAGGCTTCCCACTGCCAGAGAGTGGGATTGGATGGGATATGGGGAAGAGAAGGACAGAGAGGAGGACAATCTGCAAACACACAGGGAGCTGCTGCAGAGGGACAGGGACAGTGTGCTCCATGCCCAGGGCAAGGAGTCCCAGAATCACCAGGCTGGAAAAGACCCCGAAGATCACCGAGTCCAACCCATGCCCTAACAGCACCTCAACTAAACCATGGCACCGAGTGCCACATCCCATCTTTTTCTAAACACATCCAGGGATGGTGACTCCACCACCTCCCCGGGCAGACGATTCCAGTACTTCACCACTCTTTCCATGGAAAACTTTTTCCTAATATCCAAGCTGTATTTCCCAGCTCCAGACCGTGTCGTCTTGTGCTGTCAGTGGTTCCCTGGGAGCAGAGCCCGAGCCCCCCTGGCTGCAGGCACCTTTCAGGGAGTTGTAGAGAGTGATGAGCTCACCTCTGAGCCTCCTTTTCTCCAGGCTAAACAACCCCAGCTCCCTCAGCTGCTCCTCACAAAGTTTGTGTTCCAGATCCCTCACCAGCCTTGTTGCCCTTCTCTGGACATGCTCCAGCCCCTCAATGTCCTTCCTAAACTGGGGGCCCAGAACTGGACACAGCGCTCGAGGTGCGGCCTCACCAGTGCCCAGTCCAGGGGAAGAATCCCTGCCCTGCTCCTGCTGCCACTCCATTCCTGATCCAGGCCAGGAGCCATTGGCCTTCTTGGCCATGTGGGCACACTGCTGGCTCATGCCCAGCCTGCTGCCCATCCGTGCCCCAGGTCCCTTTCTGCCTGGGCACTGTCCAGAGTCACAGCTGGCAAGAACAGGTGCGATGTTAAAATCCCTCGATGAGATCCCCAGGGAGCTCTGCAGGTTCCAGGGGTGCTGAGGCTCCATCCGAGCCATAAACACAGTGACTGAGCCCAGGAAACCCTGCCTGCAGCGGCAAAAGGACTCCAAAAGCTCTCTGGGATCCCTGGAAAGCCCTGAACATTCCCAATTTCCCAAACCTTGTGCTGAGCCTCTCTAAGCGCTCTCCATCCACTCTGCTCTCCCATGCCCATGGTACCTGCAGGGTGTCCCTTCCCTGGACAGGGATTTTCCAGCCTACCAGGCCCAGGGTGCCAGCACTGCATTAAAACCTGACACAGCCAGCCCCAATTAGTCCTGCTAACGAGCTGGGGGCTTCAAACACCCCAGGCAAAGTGCAAAACACATGCAAATGAGGCTGCAGCAACAGATTGAGCTCATGAACCTTCTGGAAAACTTCTGAGGCTGGAACAGGGCATGTGGGGAGAGCTTTAAACCCAGCCACAGAACGAGAGCAGAGGGAATTAAAGGTGCTTTGAAGGGAACTCGTTGCCACAAGAGCTGGGAAAAGGCACAGAGGAACCACCACATGGATGCTCCAGCTGAGGATGAAGGGGATTTTGATCTCAGTGCATCCTGCAGAGCTCCAGACCATTAACTGGAGTATTTAATTAGGAGCCCTGCTTAGATTTCAAGTCAGAGGCAGCAGGGAGGGAGGTGCTTCCCGAGGGATTTCAGCCTGGGCTCAGGGAACCACCCTCCATCCCTGGCTGCTCCAGGGATTTATTGCTCCCTGGCTGTCCCAGGCTTTTCCCTCAGGAGTGGGAACTGAAGGAGTCTTAAGTGGGGTGGGAGGTGCCCAGCCCTGTGGACTCCTCCTTGGCTCAGAGCCTGGACTTCTCCAGACTCAGCCATAATTCCAGTTCAATCAAAAATCAAACTAAAGCACCTGTTCCAGGGCCCCTCAGTCCCAGAAGAGCACAAAAGATGATTTGTGTAGCACTGGGAAGGACATTCCAGCCCACTCAGGACCATTACCACCATTTTATGAATCTGAAATTCATTTTAAAATTAGAGATATTCCTTAATCCCTGTGGCTGTGGCTGGGTCACTGTTCCACAGCCTTCTCCTCATTTTCCAGTCTGGTTGGGGTTTTTTGTGCCAAGTCTGGCCTGTAAGGAGAGGATTTTTCTGCCCCACTGGGGGCTGCCAAGGAATGTATTTATGGAGTCAATAATCTCATCCAACTGGCAACTGCTGGAGTCGCTCTGCAGAGGTTTAAGAGAGGAGGCAGGTGCTGGAGGGCTGTGGCTCTTCACTTCTTGGTCTGAATTCACAAAGTTGTGGAATATCCTGGGCTGGAAGGGACCCCTGGGATCAGCCAGTCCCAGCCTGGCCCTGCACAGACCCCCCAACAACCCCACCCTGGGCATCCCTGGCAGCGCTGTCCCAGCGCTCCTGCAGCTCTGGCAGCCTCGGGGCCGGGACCATTCCCTGGGGAGCCTGGGCAGTGCCCAGCACCCTCTGGGGGAGGAACCTTTCGCTAAAATCCAGCCTGGTCCTCCCTGGCCCAGCTCCAGCTGTACCCTCACTCAAAAGAGGGCTGAATGCAGACCAAATATATCAATAAAGTCACCCCTTAAAAAATTCTGGATTCTGTCACCTTTCCTCATTGCTCTGGAAGGGGAGGAATAATTTGGTACCCAAAGCTGATTTTCCCACCATTTCCATATTTCCATCCCCTCAGCAGGAGCAGAGGGAGGGTAACAGAAAACAAATTACAGAGCCAGCAGAAATTCAAGCTAAAGATAAACCCTTGTCCATCGACCCAGGGAATGAGCTGGAAATGGGAGTTCAGAGACACAGGAACAGTTCTGTGCACAAACCCCAGTGCTGGATTTAGCAGCTGACTCCTGGAGGGGCAGGTGCTCCTCAGCAGGCAGGTGACACTGGGGACAGCCAGGACTGCTCTGAGCCTGCCCTGTGACCCCTCCCTGTGTGCCACTGCTCCCGTGCCCAGTTTGCTCCCACAGCTGGGTCTGGGCTCACGCTGGGCTGAGGCCATGCCCTGGCAGTGCTCCTGCCTCACCCTTGGGCCGTGCCTGCCTCTCCTGGGACCTGTTTGGAGTGAGGATCTGGCTCTGAGGCCGTGTCCATCCCTGTGGGATGAGCTGGGAGGGAGAGAGGAGGAAGGAAGGAAGGAAGGCAGGAAGGAAGGCAGGAAGGAAGGAAGGAAGGAAGGAAGGAAGGAAGGAAGGAAGGAAGGAAGGAAGGAAGGAAGGAAGGAAGGAAGGAAGGAAGGAAGGCAGGAAGGAAGGCAGGAAGGAAGGCAGGAAGGCAGGAAGGAATGAAGGAAGGAAGGCAGGCAGGAAGGAAGGCAGGCAGGAAGGAAGGCAGGAAGGAAGGAAGGAAGGCAGGCAGGAAGGAAGGCAGGAAGGAAGGAAGGCAGGAAGGAAGGCAGGCTCAGCCTGGTGTCTGTGCCCTCCAAGGCTGTCCTGGCTGCAGGAACACGGGCGGCAGAGCTGGGCCCTGACTGCTCCCAGTGACAGCCACAGGAACCCCACGGAGCTGAGCAAGTTCTCCCGCTGTGAGGAGGCTTCAGGCAAGTCCTGATCAAAGGGGTTTGGGCTGAGCTGCCTCAGCCCCTGAGCTGAGCCGAGCTCAGCAGTGAGGGAGGCACAGACTCAGCCCCAGCATCCCCACGGCTGGGACCTGCCTGGGATTCCCCTGCTGAGAGCTGAGATCAGCTCCTGACTCCTCTCAGGAGCCTCAGAGGATCACAGAATTCCAGAATGGTTTGGGTTGAAAGAACCTCAAAGCCCACCCAGTGCCAGCCCTGCCCTGGCAGGGACACCTCCCACTGCCCCAGGCTGCTCCCAGCCTCAATGTCCAGCCTGGCCTGGGACACTGCCAGGGATCCAGGGGCAGCCCCAGCTGCTCTGGGCACCCTGTGCCAGGGCCTGCCCACCCTCCCAGGGAACAATTCCCAATCTCCCATCCAGCCCTGCCCTCTGGCACTGGGATCCATTCCCTGTGTCCTGTCCCTCCATCCCCTGTCCCCAATCTCTCTCCATGTTTCCTGCAGCTCCCTCAGGCCCTGCAAGGCCACAGTGAGCTCACCCCTGGTCTCCTCCCCAGGCTGAACAATCCCAGCTCTCCCAGCCTCTCCTCCCAGCAGAGCTGCTCCATCCCTTGGATCATCCTGGAGCCTCCTCTGGGCTCTCTCCAGCAGCTCCAGGTCCCTCCTGTGCTGGGCCCCAGGGCTGGGGCAGCTCTGCAGGTGGGGCCTCACCTGAGCAGATCCCCTGGGCTCTCCTGTTTGTCATCCCAGGGTTCCTTCACTAGAAGGTAGGGAAAAATTAAAAATCACAATTTCTGCCAGTTCACTGAGTTTGTCACTGTGAAAAGGTGGCCTCAGAGCTGGGTGGCCCTGGAACAGCAGCTCAGGGCTCTGGTTTTGTGGTTGGATCCACCAGGATCGCTGGAATTCCACAGCCCGGGGTCCATCACCCACAGTGCTTTGTCTCTCCCAGAAGAGCTCCCAGGGACTGCAGGACTCACTCAGGCGGAGGCCGAACCGCCCAGGAAAGGGTTCTCCTAATGCTTGGCCTTTTCCTAAGCTGCAGTTAATTAATTGCCAATTAACTCCCAAACCTGGGCACTCCCTGCACGTTCAGAGCAGGATGGAAACGGGAACCCTCTGCCCTGCACTGACTGGGCTGTGCCCGGCCTGGAGCGGGATTTGGGGAGGGTTGTGCTCCAGCCAACATTCACAGCTCTGTTATTAATGAGATGGAGTTAATTGCTTATGAATTAACTCAAGGCCAAACCCCTGCACCTGAAGGCCTCAAACCAAACGTTTTGAGCTTTGTTCTCAGCTGCCTGAGGGTGAAGATAAAACACAGGGTCCCCAGCAGGGCTGGGGGGAGCTGGGACCACCAGGGAGGGAGAGCGGGCACCTTCTTCCCAGCCAGCACCGGGATCCTGCTCCTGGGTCTCCCTTTGGACCCCAGCCCTGAGCCCTCCCCGGCCGTGTTCTCAAGGGGAGGCACGGGGAGGCACTGCAGGGACTGGGCAAAATTAGGGAAACAAAGAAATTCCATGGGTTTCTCTCGGGGAGAAGAAGCAGCTTCCTCAGGGGGGCTGGGAGTTTTCTCTCCTCTTTTCTCGGAGTTTTCTCTCCTCCCCATGGAAACAGGGAAGGGATGATGTGGGCACAGGTGGGGTGGGGATAATTACAGAGCTGCTGCTCCTGCCTGATGGTGAACACACTTGAGCCCACCCACCTGAGCTCCCACCTCACCCACCTGAGCCCACCCACCTGAGCTCCCACCTCACCCACCTGAGCCCACCCACCTGAGCTCACACCTCACCCACCTGAGCTCACACCTCACCCACCTGTGCTCTCACACCTGGCAGCTTTGGCTCCCTCCTGAGACCTGGATGCCCAAACAGCCCCGGATGCCCAAACAGCCCCGGAGCTCACATTTTTAGGAGCCGGGGTCAGCAAACATGAAACACTTTCATTCCCCCGGGCAGACAAACCCTGGATCAGGCCTCTCCAGGAGGTAAATTGCATATTCCAGGTCACGCTGGCCCTCAGCCTCACCTGAGGCTGCTGGGCCTCCCCGTGAGCCACCTTCAGTGGGGAGAGATCCCACACGGTGCTGCCAAACCCCGCCACACTTCCCACACCATCCCATGGCTCTGGGGTTTAGGAAGCAGCCCTCCCTAAGCCAGGGTCACAGCTCTGCTGGGCAGGACTGGGGGAGACAGAAGGATTAAAGCTGTGATTAATGGCTCACCTTCCTCACAGAGCCTGGGTGTTGACCAGGACTCCTCCTGGAACTTTCTATACAACTGTGTCTGTTCCAAACAAGGACTTTAGGGTGAATTGTTTATAAAAGTGAACTTCCAGGGGTTTTGGGGGGACAAAAGTTCCTTCAGACCAACTCTTAAATGCTGCTGATTTTGTAGGACTGCACAAGCACAAAGAAGCTGTCCCCAGGTGTGTGGGAGCCTGCCTTAGAGCCCAGTGCTCCCAGGTGATCCCAGTCCTTGCATCCACAGCGAGGGGACCAGCAGGAATTCTAGCAGCCACTGAATTGGAGCCCTTGTGCCTCTCAAACCATGGAACTATCCCTGTATTCCTGGTGAATTTACCTGCAGTGAGACGCAGGAGTTAAAATCATTTCCTTCCACCCCCAGCAGCATCCCAGGTGCAGGAGGGAGGGAGGAACAGATTTGTGAGGAGCACATTTGGCAGGAGCTGGGAAATGCCTTGGCTGAGCTCTCCAGAGCTGTTGTTTGACCACTGGAAGGGCTGGAACAATGTCAGCGTTACTGTGTCTGAACAAAAACGTCCAAATTGTTCCAGGAATTCATCTCAGAGATCACAGAAATGGGGCCAAAACTTCTCAGGAGAGAGACAGAGCTGTGTAGGAAATTAAATCTGAGCAAATTACCTGGGAACAAAAAGGTAAAGAAACCCCAGCTCAGCCTGTCACAAATCCCTCTGGAATTTCTGTCCTGGAGCAGCACAGCTGGAGCAGGATCCCCCTGGGCAGGGGCCACTCCCATCCCTGGCCAGAGTTTGGAATTGAGGAAAACAGACCCCAAAAAGCAAAAAAACCCCATTGAACCCAGGTGTGCCAGAACATTCCTGAGCCACCCCTTCCCCAGCCCCAGGAACTGTCTCCATCGGGCGTGGGAGCAGAGAGGGGCTCCCAGGGAACTCCAGGTGTCCTGGTTCCTAATCCCGAGTTCCCACCACCCTGCACAGCTCAGGGCACTCATCTCTCCCACAGACCCTTCCACCTGAGCCCTGGCACTGCAAACAAGGAACCAGACACAATTTTGTTTGCTCGAGCCAGCTGCAGGGGGGAGTGGAGTTAATTTGGTTCCAGCGTATTTCACCTGGGAGCAGAATGATTTTGCTGGAATAAAGTCCTGGAGAACCTCCCCAGAGACTCAGGATTGTGGCAGGAGCTCTGCCAGAGCCACGATGAGGATGCTCCACTCCAGGCTCCTCTAACTCATGTTATCCCTGGAAAGTCATTCCCAAAGTGCCCCTAATCTGATGGAAGTGGAAGGGATGAGATGTTCCACTTTACTCATTGAGTAATTCCAGCCTCTTTCTGCAATCGTTACCCCAGCTCTGCTCCCTTTAAATCAAGTGCAATTGCTTTGCTCTCTCACTGCAAAATGAAACAGTGAAACCCACTGCTGATATTCATGGAGCTTTGGAAATAAGGCAAGAAAAAAAGAGAATTTGGAAAAAAATATATAAGGTTGGGGTTTTTTTTCCACTCATTTAACTTTCAAGGATAATGTAAACAAAGAAAGTGTAACACAAGAAAAAAATAAAATCTGGGATAAAATGGTATTTGTAGGTATTATAATAAATATTATAAGTACTTGTGCTCTCCAGGGAGTGTTCTGCCTTTGTTTCAGCCCCACACTCTGGGCTGAGGTTTCCAGCTCGTTGTGCCAGCACAGGGACCTTCCCCACCCCTGTGCAGGAGCTGCTGCAGCTGCAAAGTCACTTCCCACTTGTTCTTCCCTGCATGGAAACGAAATTGGAAATGAAGTGTGAGGAGGAAACTCTTGTGCTGAAAGGTTCTTGTCACCTTCAGAGGGAGAGGGAGGGGCTGGGGCCGGTGACACTTCCCTGGCTGTGTCCTGACAATGCAGCACCAGTTCTGCAGGTCTCACATCACTGAGGAATTGGAAATGGGATTTGTTGGCTGGGCATGAAACAGGATCTTTCCCAAGGGCCTTTGTTCCGGGGCTTTCTGCTCCAGCTCACTGCAAGGCAGAACTTCCCTCCTGCTGTCCATGGTCACCAGGAGAGCTCGCAGCCAGAGCTGCCCCTAAATCCGTTCTCCATTCCCTTGCCCTCTGCAGCACTCTGGGCACACCCTGCTCCTTTCCTGCCATGGAATCCTCTGGGATTTGGGGATGCACAGAAGCCTCTGCTGAAACTCCTCCTCTTTTCCCCCATCACTTTGCACCACCCTAAAGGTTCATCTAAGAATGTGCAAACCCCGCTGGCAGCTCCCTCCTGCCAGCAGCATTCCCAGTCCTGCAGAGCTGCTCAGCCACACTCTGGGCACACCCTGCTTCCTCCAAGCCTGGGAATGCGCTGGGATTTGGGATGTGCAGGACACAGCCGGGCAGTGCTGGGCGTTTGTGGAGCAGAGGGAAGGACGGGATCTCACTGAGGAGGAGCAGCCTGGTCACACCAGGCCCGCCGGGAACACCTGCACTTCCCGACCCTTGGAATGCCATTTGTGGGACAGCTGAGTGGGCACAGAGGTGACTCCCTGTGGGACAGGTGAGTGGGAAGTGCCGAGCTGTGCTGTAATTCTGAGATCAAATCCTAAAGCTGCTCCACAGGTGCTTCGTTGCTTTGGAATTGCAGATCCTGCACAGCCAAAGGCCACAAACCTGCCCAAAGCTGCTCATTTGTGATCCTTTAGACCCAGACTGAGACCAGATCTGAGACTGAGTGGACCAAGTTCTTCTCAGGGAAGTTGAGTCAGCAAAGGGGTCACTGACACCCCTGATCCCACGGGATGGGCAGGATGATCCAATAATCCATTGGAACAGGTGATGGAGTTGTTATTGGGATACTGCACTGGGAATATTTACAATTTATCAATGAGCCCCCCCAGCCATCCCTGTGATCTCCATGTCCTACTTGTGCCTGACCATGACCCTTCCCCCGCCAGCTCCACCACAACAGTGCAGGTTTTACAGGGTTTTCACCACAAATTAAACCAGAAGAGTTTATTCACCCCTTTTGGGGTGACATGCAGGGACACAAAGGGTGGGAGTCACCTCCCCCAGAACAGGACCTCTCTGCAGGTCACCTGTCCCCACCCAGGCCCACCGTGGAGGCTGCAGGGGGAGCCCAGCCCCAGCTCCTCCCCAGGTGTCTCAGGGGTCTGTCTGGGATGGGCTGTTCCCCACGCCAGCCCTACCTCTCCTCAGGGAGAGCAGCTGGATGATTGCCTGGGACATCCCCCAGCGCTGGGGCTCAGGGGGCTCCAGCCCAGAGCTGCTCCTGGGCTGTCACAGGCACAGCCCCCCCAGCTGGGACCCATTTCCCCAGCACCGTGTCCCAACACCGGCACTTCCCCCAGGGCCATGGACCCCTTCAGTGCCGCCTGCCTGTGACCCAGCTCTGGGGACGAGCCAAAGCAGCTTTAAAGGTCACCAGGTTCCTCTGCCAAGGCTGGGAGCAGCAGCTTGGCCCTTTCATCTGTCAGCTCTGCTTTACATCCCCTGTGAATTCCTGGCATCCCATCCCAAAATAACTCCCTCCACCTCTGTTTCAGCCTCCAGCCCATCAGGCTGTCCCTGCCCTGTCACCTCCTGTTCCCCTGTGTCACATCATGGGCTCGCTGTGACAGGACAGGCTCAGCTCCCGCAGCCAGGGAAGCCTGGATGTGCTTCGGGGGGAAAGGGAGAGAATGGGGATTAGGAGTGGAGTTAAACCCAGCACCTTGGATCAGCAGCACCTTGATCATCCTCCCCAGAGGGGTTTCCTTCCATCCCTGGGCACTGCTTGCCACAGCTCAGCTCCAAATCCTGTTGGATCCTTACACCTTCCAAAAGCATCTCTGGCTCTTGCCCTGACCATCAGGAGCCCAAGGAACAGGTTCCCTGCACTGGTCAGTGGGGAACAGGATCCCTCCCAGCCCTCCACCACCTCTGCATCACCAGAGGCTTCAAGGATGGAATTCTTTTTTAAGGATCCTTGTGCCCAGGTGAGTGACAGAGCAAACTGGACATGTCATGGTGTCACAGGGAAAGGCCTCTGACACTGAAGGCATTTTAGGGCACTGCCTCAAGCCCTTCCTGGAAAGCCAGTGGGGAAGGAGAACAAAGAAGTGGTGACACTCCTGAACCCTCCCGAGGGGAGTGGGTTTAGATGGGATACTGGGAAAAAAATCCTTCCCCGTGAGGGTGGGGACAACCTGGCACAGGGTGCCCAGAGCAGCTGGGGCTGCCCCTGGATCCCTGGAAGCACAGGAAGTCCAAGGCCAGGTTGGAGCAGCCTGGGACAGTGGGAGGTGTCCCTGCCATGGCAGGGGTGGCACTGGGCGGGCTTTAAATTCCCTTTTACCCCAAACCCTCCTGGGATTCTCCGATATCCCTGCTTTACTCCAGGCTGAAAGGGGCTCATCAAGAGACCTCGAATGTGTTGCTAAATAAGAGCATGGATGGGTCCCAAAGCTACAGAACATTCCCTCCCTCTGGAGGCAACTGTCAGCCTTCACTACAGGCTGTTACTAATAATTAGTAGCTATGGCAATATCCTACAGGGGCAACATCCAGTGCTCAGAAATCCTGTGAGGGGCTTCGAAGTGGCAGTGGGGTTCCTGGACACCCCGTGCAGTCACACTGACACTGATGGAACAGGAATGTTTGTTATGCTCTGTGCAGACAGACCCAGGGATGGATTCGTGTGCTGCCCACGGGGCAGAGCCTCAGCTGATGCAAGGAGACAGCTCCCGAAGAGCCAGGTGATCGTCTGCCCTGCCGGGGCCAGGGGAGGGCTGGCTCATGCCCTTGCTGTGGAAATTCCAGATGGAAAGGAGAACGGAGAGGAGAAACCTGCCCAGTTTCTGTGGGGACAGAGGGCTTCGTGTGCTCCTGAGGGGTGGCAAGGAGCTCTTCCTCCGTACCTGCTCAGCTTTACCTCCTGAAGTCTCTGCTCCGGCCGGAGGCGAGGCTGGCTGGGCTGCCGGAGGAGCGGGACTGGACAGAGCCCTGGATCCCTCAGGGAATGTGCTGTCCCTGCAGGGCACATCCTGCCCTGGGCAGGTGGCACCTGGAACACAGGGGCAGAGCTGCCAGGCTGGAACCTCCCTCCTCAAACCCTGCCCTCAGTGCTGCCCTCGGGGGGAGCTCCCTGGTGACACTCGGGGTGACTGACACTTCCCAGCTCTCCCATTGCAGCCCCGGGCCTGGAGCCCCTCCCAGACTGGGAATCTGCACGTTCAGCACAGGGGGCCAAAAGGAGTTTGAAGCGGCTCAGGCTCCTCGGTCCTGCCCCGGTGTGGCACTGCCAGCCTGGCTCAGCCCCACAGGGCTGTTGGGAGCAGCAAAGGGATCACCCTGACGGAGCCTCGCAAGGACTGCAGGGTGCCAGAGATGTTCTCCACGCCTGGTGCTCCTGGAACACCTCCTGGTGCTCCTGAAGAGCCTCCTGGTGCTCCTGGAACAGCTCCTGGTGCTGTGTGGTGACAGTTCCCCTCTGTGGGATCAGAGGCTGCAGCCGGGAGCTGTCTGTGCCTCCTGTCACCTGCTCTGAGCAGCTTCAGCAGGAGGAGAACAGCAATCTGTGACTGCAGGTTCAGGGCTCTGCTGTCACAGAGCCTCAGGTGTCTCCTGCACCTGCTCCTGGAATGGGTGATGGATTTCCAGCCTCAGCTGTCGATGAGAGAGGGAAGGAAAGCGCCCACAGCCCCACACGCACCCCCTGTCCCTGCTGACACTTTGTCATTCCATTTTTATCAAGCCCTGGATTAAAAGTTTCATTTCCAAGCACTCCCTGGGCCAAAGCCACCCCTGCAGTCGATCAGAGACACTTTGGGCCACTTTTGGAAGGACAGAATTGCTGTGTTTGGCTGCAAACCCCCACAGCTCCACCCCAACCTCGCTGGGGACAGCGTTTGTGCTCAAGGTGGTCGAGCTCTGCTGTCCCAACCCCGAGGTGGACCCAGCACCCCAGGTGAGCTCAGGACAGGGACAATCCATGCCCAAATCACCCTGGGCTCAGTTCCAAGCCAGCCTCCCAAGCTCTGCACGGGCCAAACGCACTGAGGTCCTGCGGGAGCTCTCCCAGTGTAGCCCCAGTGCTGTTTCTGGTGCCACTGGAGCTGCACCAGCCCATAATGACAGTGGGATAACTCCCAATCCCTCATCGAGCACTCCTGGAGTGTCTGAGTGCCCCTCACAAGCATCGTTCCTTGCCCAGCAGTTCCTCTGGTTATTAATTACCCTGAACACTAATTAAAAGAAGGGGCAGGGAGTGTGGGCCCAGGGAGACAGCAGGGACAGAGCCCCGTGCTCCCAGGCTGGCAGCAGGAAGGGCGAGTGGATGGAGCTGTGGGCGGGATCTGTCGGGATGGCAGCAGTGGCCAGAGGAACGGGCTGGGCCAGGAGCACCCTGAACCCAGAGCAGCTCCTTCGCTCCGGGCACTGCAGCAATCACTTATTAGCTGGGGACTGCTTCCAATTGGGGACTTGTTCCTCCTAGAAAAAGGCTTTAAAAAGCATCTGACTGAAACAATTACCTGAAGTAAAAGGCTTTTAAATAATGGAGCAGCATTTAGAGAAGAGGGTTTGATGTTCACAGCATCCCCCATGCCAGGAGCCGGCTGCAGGTGCAGATTCCTGCCAGGGGCAGGACCTTGCCCAGCAGAAATGCAAATTCAGAGCCAGACTGAGGCAATAATTCTCCTTTCAGCCAAACACCTGCATTTCCCCACCGCCTTCTCCCTCTCTTTACACCCCACACCCAGCATTCCCTCTGTGCTGGATAACCCCCCCAGGGCTGCCCGAGCCCTCTTAGGGGAGGATGTGGGGAGGATGTTTGTGGGACTGTTTGACCATTCACCTTCTGTGCTGTGACCCTGGTGAGATGGATTTCATCCCAGGCCTTGGGAAAACTGCAGCTCAGGGCAAACCAGGAATTTCTGCATTCAGTGAGAAAAGCACAAAGTTTCAGTGTCACATCCAAACCTGTGTCACATCCAAACCCTTGGAGCCAGGCTGGGAGAGCTGGAGGTGCTCACCTGGGGAGGAGAAGCTCCAGGGAGAGCTCAGAGCCCCTTGCAGGGCCTAAAGGGGCTCCAGGAGAGCTGGAGAGGGACTGGGGACAAGGCCTGGAGGGACAGGACACAGGGAATGGATCCCAGTGCCAGAGGGCAGGGATGGATGGGAGATTGGGAATTGGGAATTGTTCCCTGGGAGGGTGGGCAGGCCCTGGCACAGGGTGCCCAGAGCAGCTGGGGCTGCCCCTGGATCCCTGGCAGTGTCCCAGGCCAGGCTGGACATTGGGGTTGGAGCAGCCTGGGACAGTGGGAGGTGTCCCTGCCAGGGCAGGGTTGGCACTGGGTGGGCTTTGAGGTCCCTTCCCACCCAAACCATTCCATGACCCTGTGCTGGTCCGTGTCCAGCTCATTGCCCATCAGGACTGCAGGACTGTCCCACTGAGCATTTGGGCACCTGTCTCTGTCCTGCTGCCTCAGAAACTTTGATTTAACTGCACGTTGACACTTCAAAGCCCGGCTCAGCAGCACAATCGCTGTTACCAGGCCTGTAATTACCCTTCCAGGGAAACTCGCTGCTCATTTGCGTCGTGGCTCTGACAGCTCCCGGCCACCATGGAATGAGCGTCGCCCAGGCACCAAACAAACACACAAATGTTTGTTTGTCTCTTCCCATTCTGGACAGGGGGAGAGGGGCCAGACTGAAGCAATGAGTAGGAAAATCAACTGTTAAAGGAGGAGGCAAAGCCATCCCAAAGCCGTTGGTGATTTTCAGGGTGAAATGTGGGAATGGTTCTTTTTTTCAGGCAAACGGGAGCCAAAGTCTTCAGGGAACAGCAGGATCACACACACACGGGCGACTCCCACAGGAGGAGCTGAGGGCCTCACTCTTCCCCTAAAACCCTCTCACACCAACAGCCAAAGGCTGGAACGACTCTCCTCTCCTCTCCCATCATTTTGATGGGAATGACATGCTTGGCACATGCAGAGCAGGTTCAGAAGGAAATCACAGAAGTGGCTCTTGGAGTGCTCTGTTCAAAGGGGATCCTCCATGTCTGCTATGGGAGGGAACTTCTGCTTAAGGCTGGGTTAAATATCTCCCTTCAAATATCTCTCCTCCTGCAGAAACGTCCTTTTAGGGAAGAACCATAGCCTGCCTGCCTTCCCTCCCCCAGGTCCCTCACGCTTCCCTCCAAGCACTCTCAAGAGGGTGTTTGTTAAATTCACTTTATTTAGTTTGATAAAAACTCCTCAAACTTCTCCCTCCAGACTCCCTCTGAGAACACACGTGAATTTAGAGCAGAAGGTTTTTGTGGTGGTGGAGGTGGCCGCAGCCACCCTAACCTCAGGTGAAACACCAGAATCCACTGTCTGGTGGCCACGCACCAATGTTTAAAGACTGTCTCTGGCGAGGTCCCATCACCCCTTGGGGCAGTTATTTGCCAACCTTGTGCTGACTGGTTCTTGTTCTCCCCGCCCTGTTTTATGTATGAGTTTGTAAATATTCATTTCCCTTGGTTAACTATGTATCAGCTCTAGAAGTTTCTGCGTTACTCGGTCCCCCATTGGCTGTCCCCTGTAATCACTCCTCTGAGTTGTCCCCGTTGGTTACCCCATTGTCAATCCCGCCTCCTTCACCCTGCCCTATTGGCTGGATCCCTTGTCCCCGCCTTTCCTGCCCTGACTATAAAATCCCTGGGCCCTTTCCAAAAATGGGCTTGTTGGCCCCGGTCCTTTTACTGCTGTGAATTTGCTCGTGGAACCGACACGGAGGGTGCCCTCCTTCACTCTCTGCCTGCACACCCCAACAGCTTGCCCAGGACAGGCTCCTTTGGGTGAGGAGCTCACTCTCCGCTCCTTTTGTGTGGAGAGCCGTGGGTATAGAGGGTGCAGCCAGACCTCCGGGCTTCTCGTTTTCCTGGCTAGCGCACCCTCAGGTTTGCAGTAAAATGATAAAAGATACCCATATGGGGAGTCCTGGGGGTTTCCTAAACTGATTTTCTTCCTAGGGAAGGAAGCACACAGATCAAAATCATTTGTTTTGCTGCTGAGAGCACATTAACTTTATCCTAAAAATTCCAGGCTGAATCAGTTCCAGTGACTCCAGGACCAGCCAGGATGGAAAACCAGCCCAGCAACGCAGAACAAGCAGAAGTTAATAAATATTTCAGCTCTGTAGTTGGAAATAATTTGGATGATGCCTTCATATCCTACAAGGATAATTAAATCCTTTGCATTGCAGTGTCCCAAAGCAATGTTTGATTGCACAGACGGAATTCAATAGAATTAAAGAGCTTGTTAAACATCAGCTCCTCAAGTCCAACAGTTTAACCCTGAAGCTCCACATCATCTGCATGGAGGAGGATTACGGAACGTTCCAGAACTTCCCACAGCTGTGGAGAAACGGTTATCAGGATGTCTTGAGTCGGGCTTAAGGCAGCTTTAAAGCTGGGATTTTGGTCTCCTGAGGGAGTGCCCTGATCAGGAGGTGTTTGGCTCTCCTGGAGCGATGCTGCTTCAGCCCTTCTGTCTTTGTGACTTTTTGTCACTTTTTGTGTCTGTCCCCTCCTCCCCTCCATCACCCGATCAGGTTCAGGAAGGGCTGGACTCTGCCTCAGACAGAAAAGGCACCACTGACCAAAACCTGCCCCTGCAGGGACCAAGCATTGCTCAAATCCCCATTTCTGGGTGGTTTTACTTTCCATGTCTCAGAGAAACTTCCTCTGGGGGGAAGGCCCAGTGAGTTACTGTCACCACTGAAAGAAAAACAAATGAGTTTGGGTTCACAGGGCCCTCAAAGCCCCTCCAGTGCCACCCCTGCCATGGGCAGGGACACCTCCCACTGTCCCAGGCTGCTCCAAGCCCTGTCCAGCCTGGCCTGGGACACTGCCAGGGATCCCACAGCCTTTCTGGGCACCCTGTGCCAGGCCTCTCCTGTTTCCACCCTTCCAACCCCCCCAGCCAAGGCCAGAGTGGGGTGTTCAGGGAGGTTAGTCCTGAAGTTTGAGTTAAACGTGGAATTAACAAAGCGAGGCTTTGCACAGAGCAGGATTATCCAAGGTGGCCTGCACTGCAAGGGCCCTGGAGCACGGGGAAAGTCACTAAGGACCGAGGGAAACACCAACACTGATGGTGTTGGGAGCTGCTGCCGCATCCCGCAGGGAATGGCTGGAGGTGGTCCTGCCAGGGCACGCAGGGATGGGGACAAGGAGGAGCCTGTCCCCTGCAGCTGGGCACTGCCACCACCAGTGACCTGTGCTGACACGGGGACCTTGATGCTTCACTGCAGGCAGCCAATCAAGCAGTAATTGGAGTGATCCAGCGAATGCACGAAGACATTGAGAAAGGAACTGTAAAATGAAGGTACAAAATCGGCAGGAGCAGTTCACTCCTGCTGTGGGTGCCCCATTCCAGCTCCAACTGCTGGATTTTTAACACACTGATGCAGTTTGAAGGTCCTGGCAGGTGCGTGTGCTGCACTCAGGCTCTGGGAGCAGCCACTTACCCCAGCACTGGGGCCAAGAGTGTGGTGCCATGAAACCAGAGATTAAAACTTTATCAGGTTTTTTTTTACTTTATTGGATTTCTTCCAATCCTCACTCAAAAATTATGAAAGATGAGGAAGATGCTGCTCAAAATTAAGTTTGGAGGTTTTTAATTTCATGGAAAAAAATGTGTCAAGATTAAAAGGAAAATATAAATCCTCCTTCAAAACAGAAAGGAAAAGTGAAGAATTCACAGAATCACTGGGGAAACTGAAGTGTCTCTCTGAAATAGCCAAATATTACCCAGGCATAAATGAAATATTTTATACCCATGATTTTGAAGAGCTCCATTTCCCTGGTTGCATTCTGAAAAGCTTTGCCTGTTCATGTAACAGCCACGTCTGAGCAAAAGCCCTTTGGCATGGAGGAGCTGCCCTTTGTTTGGAGAACTCTGTCGATTTTTTAATACTTCTTTCCTTTCTCACCAGAGACAAATGACCTTTTCCTGTGAAAGGCACTAATTATGGTGCTCTTTTATTTCCAGTTCTCTCCGAGAGGCTCCAGGGCAGCCCAGGTGCCTCTCCTTTGGTGTGCTCTGGGCAGGTCAATCAGCCCTGGATTTGGGGCTGTGGGATTTAATTGTGCCAGGACTTTGCTCCCGTTAAGGGTTAATGAGGACATCACACCCCGAGCTGCGCAGGGCACGGTTCATCCTCTGACACATCAAATCCAGCAAAGGAACAACTCATTTCTCTTTCACTGACCTGAAAGTTCAGCACTGCAAAAATAAAAATACTGGGCACAGGCAGGAGCAGGAGCTGAGCAAAGCCTGGTCCGGGCAGAGCCGGGTGGAACAAAAGGTGATTTTAGCAATCAGCATCTTCTGTGCCCTGGGGTGGCTTCAAAAGCCACATCGGAGCCCTCTCAGGTCCAGGATCCTCCTCCAGCTCATCCCATTTCCCAGCAGCCTGGATTTCTGGGAAGCAGCACTTTTGTTGGGTTTTCATTCGGTTTATCCCCCAGAGACAAACTCCACCTGCAATCCAAGAGGAGGAAATGTGAACCTTTAATTCAGGGATGATTCCGTCTCCTTTGGAGCAAACTCCCAGTTGAGTTCCCTGTGCCGGGAAGTTCTGTCCCTGCTGCTCCGTGAGGATGCTGCTCGTATTCCTTGGATTATTAAGGGTTGTAAATCCCTGGAATAGTTCGGAAAACTGACCTCAGTTTCAACAACTGTACTTCAAGTCCATCTTTCTCTACTGCCCCAAGCCAGCTACTCACAGATATTTGTGGAACTGAGGGCTCTGGAAGCAGGCATGGATTATTTTGGAGCACAAGTGGGATGAGGAGCAGCTGAGGGAGCTGGGGGGGCTCAGCTGGAGAAAAGGAGGCTCAGGGGGGACCCTCTCTCTCAGAATTCTTTAAGTATTTCTGATACATTTTAAAAACAGGGCTTTTTTTAAGAGAAGCCGTCATGGCAAAACTGAGCTTTGCACAGACTCCTTTTTCTGGGAGAATGTTTCCCAAGCACTCTGTGGGTTTCTTGGTTAAAATTCCAGATAGGCAGAGCTTTGAACAGGCAATAAAAATGTTCAGTTTGTTCACACCAGACTGGTCCTGTCTGAGTGTGTTTGTCTGATCTCAAAATTCTCCTGATGCTTCGGGGTTTATAGAGAGGGGTGGGAACAGCTCTCCAGGATGGGCTGAGACCAATTAATTCTGCACCCAGGCAGGGCCCTCGGGTCTCCCTCAGCTCCAGGGAGCTCTTTGGCTAAAAGCCTCTTGGAACTGGAGCCTCCTGGGCTGCGGCTCCTCCCCAGCCCAGGATTCAGAGCTGCAGCTTCAAGGTCCCACTGCCCTTTTCCCTGTGAGTGCCCCAGATCGGCTCAGCAGGGGCCTCTTTGCCTGTGCACTTTGTAGGGGGCATGAACTGTTCCGTGGGACTTGGTCAGACTGTGGAAGGCGCTTCCCACCCAGTTCCTGGGAAGTTTTCTCCAGAGGCCACAGGCAGGACTCAAACACCAGCCTGAAACTCAGGCGCTGACTCCTGAAAGGGGAAGGGCTCCGTCCTTTTTTTGACAGGATCCTGGTTCAGATGCAGCAGCTCTTCATTGTCTCCGGCTCCAAGCAAGAAGGAGGTGTCTTGTAAACTCCACAAATTAATTAATGAATCCCTCCAAACCTCTCCTTTCTCAGGAAGGCTGGAATGCCATCAGAAATATGATAATGTGCCATTTGCTAATTCCCCTCCTGTTCCATCTGGGCACAGGAAGATCTTCCCTCTGATCTGTTTTCCATGTACTTGTCAGAGTTGTTAGATCTTGAACAAGAACTGAAATTTCTTCATCCTTCTCCCCCAGTCCTCACGTAAGACCAATCAAGATAAACTCAGGGCTTTTTCCCAATTAAGCCAAGGCTGGTGCAGGCTGCTCAGGCTCTATCACGGTGAGAGATCTGGAGTGAATTTTTCCTGTTATTTTTCTTTCACGATCTTTTCTTGATCATAATTGGATTCTAAAATTAGCCTGAGAAAGGGACGAATTCAAATTTATGACTAAAGATTGGTCTTTCTAACCACAGGGTGCATTTCTGCTGCTGATAGAAGTAATATCAGAGCATTATCTGGCAAGGAAGGAGCCAAGGGGGGAAAGGTGCTGCTCTGTGACCCCTCAGTTCCTTGTTCTGCCCACGGGCAGAGAGACAAATCCGGGTGGGTCAGTCTGGGAAGCCTGCATGGCACAAAGTCCCTTGGAAAACAATCCCTTGGTTCTGGAGAGCTGCTCCTGCTCCTGCTCCTGCTCCCGCTCCTGCTCCTGCTGCTGCTCCCGCTCCTGCTCCCGCTCCCGCTCCCGCTCCCGCTGCTGCTCCCGCTGCTCCTGCTCCCGCTCCCGCTCCCGCTCCCACTCCTGCTCCTGCTCCCACTCCCGTTCCTGCTCCTGCTCCCACTCCTGCTCCTGCTCCCGCTCCCGCTCCTGCTCCTGCTCCCGCTCCCGCTCCTGCTCCTGCTCCCTTTCCTGTTCCTGCTCCCACTCCCGCTCCCGCTCCCGCTACTGCTCCCGCTCCCGCTTCTGCTCCTGCTCCCATTCCCACTGCTGCTCCCGCTCCCGCTCCTGCTGCTGCTGCTCCCGCTGCTCCTGCTCCTGCTCCCGCTCCTGCTCCCGCTCCTGCTCCTGCTCCCGCTCCTGCTCCTGCTCCCGCTCCCGTTCCTGTTCCTGCTCCCGCTCCCGCTCCCGTTCCCGCTCCCGTTCCCGCTCCCGCTCCCGCTCCCGTTCCCGTTCCCGCTCCCGTTCCCGTTCCCGCTCCCGCTCCCGTTCCCGCTCCCGCTCCCGCTCCTGCTCCCGCTCCTGTTCCTGCTCCCACTCCTGCTGCTGCTCCCACTCCTGCTCCCATTCCCACTGCTGCTCCCGCTTCCGCTCCTGCTGCTGCTGCTCCCGCTCCCGCTCTCGCTCCCACTCCTACTCCCACTCCTGCTCCTGCTCCCACTCCTGCTGCTCCTCCCTCGAGCCGTGGCAGAGCTCAGCCCACCCCTCCATGGTCATGCCAGGGGTCATTTCCCTGATTCCTCCTGTCGTTAATGAGAGCCTGACCCCCCTGGATGAACATTCCCAGCTCCTGAATGAGGCTCCCACTCCAAACCAGTCCAGGAGGCTCCTTCTCCCAGTGGCTGGGGGCAGGGACAAGGAATTCAGCTGGGAATGCATCGACAGCTCCCTCACGGCCTCAGCACGAGCGAAGCTTCAACTACAAAATCAAAGCTGTCAAATCCCCGCACTGGGCTCTGTGTCTGTTACAGGGTTTCCAGGGATTTCCACGTCTCTGGCTCTGTCCTCTGTTGTGTCCTGCAGGCCCCAGCTCACTCTGGTGAATTCAGATGCGTTCACTCACAGCCCTGGCCCTGCTTCCCTTTTGTAATGAGAGGGAGCAGGGAATTGAGTGCTCTTCTAAATCCCTGGGGAGCTCCCTGGCAGCAGAGACAGCGGAGAGACCCTGGAATCAGAATCCCAGAATGGATGGGTGGGAAGGGACCTCAAAACCCCTCCAGTGCCAACCCTGCCCTGGCAGGGACACCTCCCACTGCCCCAGGCTGCTCCCAGCCCCAATGTCCAGCCTGGCCTGGGCACTGCCAGGGATCCAGGGGCAGCCCCAGCTGCTCTGGGCACCCTGTGCCAGGGCCTGCCCACCCTCCCAGGGAACAATTCCCAATTCCCAATCTCCCATCCATCCCTGCCCTCTGGCACTGGGAAGCCATTCCCTGTGTCCTGTCCCTCCCGGGGCTGGAATGGTGCTGTGGATCCAAGTCACTGCATTCCCACGTGACTTTGAGGAAGTCTCAGTGCTTTCCTGTTTCCCATCTCTGCAATAAAACAGGGACAATGTCATGGAACTCCTCTCAGAGCTCCTGTCACGCACAAACCCATGTCTGTCACCTCTAAGCACCCCAGGACAACTGAAGGTGTCCCTGCCCAAGGCAGGGGGTGGATTTGGATGGGCTTTAAGATCTCTCCAAACCCAAACCACTCTGTGATTCCATGGAATCAAGACTTCAGTGCTCTCCCTATATGAATCCCTCGGCATTTATTTATTTTCCTGTTTCTGTCCCGTTCACCATCCATTTCCAGGCTGGTGTCAGAAGAGCTGCACAAAGCAGCCTCTAATATGGGAGGGGATTGATGCTGATGGGAGCCCTGTTCCCATTTGTCAGGCTTTTATCTTCCATGGAGATGAAATTGATGTGCTCACAACTGGGGGAGTTGTTTTTCCCGGGGTTCAATGGAGCTGAAATGATGCTCTGGCCGTGTTCTGCTCAGGGTGGATTTCAGCCGGGGTGGAGCAGCAGGGCCTGGCAGCGGGGTGTGGATTTCAAATAGGAACTCCCACTGCTTAATGAACATTAAACTGGTGGTGTTGTGGCCCAGAACTGCTACTGCCCTTGGAGTTTTCCAGCATGGAATTCAGGAGGCCTCTTCAGGAATTGGGAGGGGAAATTACAGAATTTCTGTGTAGCTGGAAGTGCTTAAATAAAACGAAATAAAAGCTCTCCTTGCAGGTCCCAGCGTGCGACCCACCCTCGTCCCACCAAGAGCCAGGGGCTACTGGGACTGAGCAGGTTTGGGGACAGCCCCAGCTCTGTGCGATTTCTGCCCTGACAAAAACCCCAATTACATCCCAAACAGATTTTCCCCATCAGTTTCTGGAGTCAGAATCAGCTGGGAGGAAAAGCCAGATTTTTTTCTCACACCACATTTTGAAGGAAGTGAAATTTTGTCTCCCTCTCCCCTCCCAGTCACAGGGATTTCAATTTCAATCTTCTTAATGAAGAAATTGGTCCCTTGTCTGTCCATTAAACTCCCCCTCCCTGTGTGATCCACTGGATTTCTAAGGAGCAGAGAAGGAGGGGCATAAATAAATAAATAAACAAAGCCAAATCAAGGAGGAACTTTTTGTTTTGACAGGAATCAAACCAGAATTTCCCATTTTAGTGACCCAGCCAGTCATCAGGAACAAGGAAAAATCTCTCTAAGGACACTTCTGCTGAGAGCCAGGCCTTGCCCAGCTCCCTCCCACGGCTCCTGGGGAAGGCCCATTCCCGGGAGGGAAGGGAGGCTGCGATGAGCTGATCTGGGTTTGTCTTTCTCTCCTTGCTGTTGATTCCTTTGTCTCCATCAGGTTTCCCGGAGCTGACTCACTCCTGCAGCTCCAGGCTCCTGGAATGATGCGGGATTGCTGGGTGTCAGAGACTGAAAATAGTTCATGCCTCAAACATTGAAAGTTTTGTTCATGACAAAGAGGCTGCAACCGAAGAAGCCTCCCTGAAGAGTGGGACTTGAACTGTAAATCAAACTGCTGATTAGATAAAAGGAAACCCATTGTTCAGGCACCTCGGGCTGAGGGAAAGGTGTGCACCCACAATAAGCCAAAGCCTCCAGCTGAGTTTGAGGTGAGGGGGGAGAGCACAGCTCACAGAAGCCAGGTTTACACAGACTCCCCCCAACTGGGGCGGGAGGAGGAGGTTTTTGGGTGCATAGTGTAACCTCTGGTGAAAGGCAATAAACACCCATCCTCCGTTACACAAACCGGCCCAGCTGTGGAACCCCCAACCCCACAGGGCACATCCACGGGACTTTCACGTGAGAGGCTTGGCCCCACAGGACTGCACGTGATGGAACAGACCCAGAGCCTGCTGTGAGAGACTGACCCCCATCCCAGGGGGACATGGCCGGAATGCCTACCCAGCCTGAGCATGTACACCCATGGGACTCTGTGCCTTCTGCGGGGACCTTCACCAGCGAGAGACCAGCTGCAGAGGATCAATGGGACATTGCTGGGATCCACAGAGCGCTGATATTTTCTTTATTCTGTCCTTGTCACTCTTTCTGTTCCCCCCACCTATTTTCTACTTCTTTCTTTCTTTCTCTCTCTCTCTCACATTTACTACCAAATAAAACCCATACTATTGTCACTGGCATATGGCCTCGTTTGCACCTTGATTCGGGCAGAGGCATTTCTAAGAACCTTAAAACTGGATCATAACACAGGGCTCGCAGATTCCCTCTGGGAAATGGAATATCCAGGACAGGCCAGAGCCAATTCCTAGATGAGCTCAGTCTGTGCCAGCCCAGTAAGGACAAGTCCCCAGTCACTGGTGGGTGACAGCAGCCAGACCCCTCAGCTCCAGGCAGGAGCCAGGGATAACAAGACACGTTCCCTTCAGAGAAATCAGATCTTACCATGGAGGAGGTTGGAAAACACAGACACAGAATTTGGGGGGTGTTCGTACAAAGAATCACAGAACCATGGAATTGTTCAGGTTGGAAAAGACCTTAAAGGTCATCGAGCCCAACCATGAACCAGCACCAGCACCTTCACCACTAACCCCTGTCCCCAAGGGCCACATCCACAGGTTTTATCGGCACTTCCAGGGATGGGGACTCCACCCCTGCCCTGGACAGCCTGGGCCAGGGAAGGAACGTTCCCAATATCCACCCAAACCTCCCCTGGCCCAGCCTGAGGCCGTTCCCTCTCCTCCTGTCCCTGTTCCCTGCCAGCAGAGCCCGACCCCCCCGGCTGCCCCCTCCTGTCAGGGACTTGTGCAGAGCCACAAGGTCCCCCCTGAGCCTCCTTTGCTCCAGGCTGAGCCCCTTTCCAGCTCCCTCAGCCGCTCCTGGGGCTCCAGCCCCTTCCCAGCTCCGTTCCCTGCCCCGGACATGCTCCAGCCCCTCCAGGTCCTTCTTGCCATGAGGTGCCCAGAACTGACCCCAGGACTGAGGTGCCTCAGCAGAGCCCAGAGTTGGGGGGATCAACTCCCTGATTTTCCACGGAGGAGGCTGGAAAACACGGATACAGAATCTGGGGGATTTGCACCTGAAAATGAAAATGAGCCTCCCCAGAGCTGCTCAGCGGGAGCAGAGATTCCCAATTGCTTTGGATTCAAATAATGCAGGAAATTCTCTCTTTTGTTTTTCAAGCAGTTCTATTTTTTCCCAACTTCTTTTTCAGTGTGCCTGGAAATATTTGTTTGGAAGTGTTTAAAGAAAACCTTCACAAACAGAGTCTGCTTCCCACATGCTTTTTTTATAGTTTCTTTCTCCTCTCCTTTGCTTCCAAAGCCCCAACCCTCAGCACAGACACATCTCCTATTAAAAAAAAATAAAATTAAAGCGTAAAATGGAACATTTCCAGTGACAAGGTGGTGCCACAAGGAAGGACCTTGGATGTGAGATTCTCTTCTTCCCTGGCTGGAGATTCTGGCCAATAATCTGTCCTCAGCTACAGGACCTGGGAACCTTTCTCCTGTCTCTCCACTTTCCCCTCAGAGAGGAGACAGCTGCTCATCCCAGCAGTGCTGGCCCAGGGCCCAGCTCCTTTTCCTTTGGGGTTTCCTGTGGAAAGGAGCTCCTGGTGTGAAAGGAGCTGGAGCAGTTTGAGCAGAGCGACCCAGCCCTGCCTGGTCTCAGCCACCCCTGCCCTGGAGCGGGACAGCAGAGACACCACAGACCCAGCCGGGGCAATCACAGCATCGTTAAAGTTGGGAAGGACCTCCAGGATCATCAAATCCAATTTTTGACTGAATTCCCCCATCCCCAATAACCAACAGCACAAAGTGCCACCTCTGCTTGTTTTCTGAGCACTTCCAGGGATGGGGACTCCACCCCTGCCCTGGGCAGCTGTGCCAGAGACTGGCAGCCCTTTCCAGAAAGAAATTACCCCAATATCCCCCTGAGCCTCCCCTGGCCCAGCCTGAGGCCGTTCCCTCTCCTCCTGTCCCTGTTCCCTGCCAGCAGAGCCCGACCCCCCCGGCTGCCCCCTCCTGTCAGGGACTTGTGCAGAGCCACAAGGTCCCCCCTGAGCCTCCTTTGCTCCAGGCTGAGCCCCTTTCCAGCTCCCTCAGCCTCTCCTGGGGCTCCAGACCAGAAAGAAGGAAAGAAAGAGGTAGACATAAAAAAAAGGAATAAAGGAATAGATAAAGAAAAATAAATGCTAAGTGATGAAATAAAGAAGATGTAGGGTTCTATCCAACACAGATAAGGAGCCAAAGGCAGTGGCAGAGACCCTGACAGAGCTGGGAGCACAAATCCCCCATCCCTGAGCACAGGAGGAAGGGGAGATTAAAGGAACAAGGCTTGTTCAGATCAACCTCTCTGAAGGGGTGGAGGTGGTTCTAAAAATGTCCCCTGCTCGCCCTGAGTGACACAGAGTCACCTGCCAGGGCTGGCAGGACATTGTCACACTGCCTCAGTCCCCCTGGGCTTGCAGTGCTGAGCCACCACTGACAGAGGCTGGAGGGAGGCACTGAGGGCTCCTATTCTTTCCTCTACTCATAGATATTTGTATTTCCCTATTTTAAAATCTTCCTTAGCTGATAGAATTCCAAAAGGGGAAAATCTCCCATTAATGAGCCACCAATAGAGATTTTACAAAGGACCTGACAGGGCTGAAGCCATCAATTCTCTGAATTAACTGGAGTGGAGTTGTGGATGCAAGTGGGAACTCAGCCAGGAACGAATTAAAGGAATTCAGCCTCAGATTCATCAATGTCCTCGTTAATATTTTGGCCTCTCCATGGTCCAGGAGTGATGAGGGAGAGAGCAGAACTGACAGGAAGAACAAGGCTGGTGAACACTCCAGGAGTTTTATTGGCAGG
Organism: Coloeus monedula; assembly: GCF_965178545.1. Taxonomy (NCBI): domain Eukaryota; kingdom Metazoa; phylum Chordata; class Aves; order Passeriformes; family Corvidae; genus Coloeus; species Coloeus monedula. The sequence continues at coordinate 775,327 of NC_138806.1, read as the reverse complement.
AGATGGTGAGAGGTGCCCCAGCCCCCAGCGTGCCCCCTCCTCCCCGAGCCGGTGCTCAGGGCTGGGAGCAGCTCCTGTCCTCCAGGGCTGGCCCTGGAATGGGCTGGGAGGGAAAGTCCTGGGGCCGTTCTGCTCAGAGCCTCGGGGAAAATGGGGAACCAGGGAAAGTTTGTGCCAGACTGTGACAGAATCTTGGCTGAGGTTTTTATTGGATCCACAATGGGAACAGGAGACAGAAGTAAAATGGTGACAGAGACAGAATTATGGAATCCCAGCATGGTTTGGGTTGGAAGGGACCTCAAAGCCCCTCCAGTGCCACCCCTGCCCTGGCAGGGACACCTCCCACTGTCCCAGGCTGCTCCCAGCCCCAATGTCCAGCCTGGCCTGGGACACTGCCAGGGATCCAGGGGCAGCCCCAGCTGCTCTGGGCACCCTGTGCCAGGGCCTGCCCACCCTCCCAGGGAACAATTCCCAATTCCCAATCTCCCATCCATCCCTGCCCTCTGGCACTGGGAAGCCATTCCCTGTGTCCTGTCCCTCCATGCCTTGTCCCCAGTCCTTCTCCAGCTCTCCTGGAGCCCCTTTAGGCCCTGCAAGGGGCTCTGAGCTCTCCCTGGAGCCTTCTCCAGGCTCATGTTCCAGATGTTCCACAAGTTCCAGAACAGACTGGGAAGAGGAAAGAGACCCCTTTGCCATCAGAGCTGGGAGCTTTGCTGTTTACAGCCCAGGCCGATCCATCATCCCGGTGCAGAATTGTTTGACTTCATTTGTGAAATGCAGCTTTGGCCTGCTGGACTGAAACGTTTCAGTTTCATTTTTCATGCTGATAAATGACCCTCCCTCACTGTTGATTACATTTAATTTAATGCAGACCTATGGGTGCACAGCCAGGTTTAAACAACAGATGAACTCACCTGGGCTGTGGAAGTGTCCCTGCCCACGGCAGGGGTGCTGCTGGATGAGCTTTAAGGTCCCTCCCAACCCAAACTAGTCTGGGATTCTCCAATTCTATGGTCACTGTTAAAATGTGTGACATATTTGAGGTATTTATTCATCTGCTTAGGAAAAAATGTCAAATCACTCATGACAAAATCAAGCTCAAGAAGTGTCCTCAGAGCTGGTTCAAGTGGGATCCTTCACTCATCAGTGTGGTGGTCCAGAACTGGCAATGTTCCCTTCTGAGCTCATTATCTGCAGCGTCTGGAACAGACAGGCAGCTCCAAAGCCTGATCTGCTTCCCACATTTCAATCCTGATCCCAGGAGAAGAACAAAGTCGTGCCTGTTTCCTTCAGCTTTCAAACAAATCCAGACAATCAGTGCTGGCTGAATCCCCGGCTCTGTCAGCGCCCTTGGATTCAGTGCCACCCTCCCTGGGCACTGTCACACAGCCCTGCAGGGCCCGGGGAAGAGGCAAATTCCCCCTTTTCCACTCACACAAACCCTCCCAGCCATGTCACCAGCCACTTCCCACCCAGTTCACCATTCTCAGACAATTCTCAGACCATTCACCAGCTGCGGGGTTAAACTTGCCCCGGTCCCCTCCCGGCCGCGGTCGAGCCGTGCTGGGCTGAGCCCCCCGCGGCTCCTCGGCTTTGCTGCCCGGGCTGTGCAGGGAATGCAGCCCCGGCACGGCCAGACAGCACCAGCGTGGGGATAAATCCCAACCCCTCCGTGCCTCGGGGCTTCCCAGCGCCACCAGTGCATCCCTGTCCCTCCCTGTCCCGTGTCCCTGCCTGGGCCGTGCTCAGGGGAAGGGGCTCAGCTGTTCCCGGCAGGTTGGAGTGCCTGGGGCACCCCGAGGGACCACAGCCACCCTTGGCAGGAGCACCCCGAGGGACCACAGCCACCCCTGGCAGGAGCACCCCGAGGGACCACAGCCACCCCTGGCAGGAGCAGGGTGTCAGTCCCTGCCTGTGGGTTCAGTCCTTCCTGGAGCTCCAGGCTCCGGGGCAGCTCAGGGCCTGCAGTCTCCAGTCCAGCTCCCTGCTCAGAGATCCCCCTCCTCTCGTTCCCAGACCACTTTCCAGGCTGGCACGGCGCTCTGCTCAGATACGATTTCCCCCCCAGTTCCCATCAATCCTCAGGTGCTGTTGCAGGCCCCAGAGCTGCTGGCTCGCTGGCAGGGCTCCCACCCCGGAGATAAGGGATGTTCATGTCAGCAGTGATGGATAGCGCTGGCTCTCCTGCTCTGGGATCCACCTTTATTTGTCTGTTCCCTGTTCCACAGAATTATCCATCGAACGAGCGCTGTGTTTGGTGTCTGCTCCTGACAGTGGTGCCACTGACAGATGCCGGGGCTCCTGCTGCAGCCTGGCCACCGGGCACTGCCCCGCGCTGGCCCTGCCTGAGCTCCCAGCAGGAGCCACAAATGGATCTCATCGATTTCAGCTCTTTCCCCAGCTGGGCATCGCAAATTGCAGGAGGAGAGAGCTGGAAAAGCTGTTCCTGGGCTCTAAAGGGCAATTACCCATCCTGAGGAGCAAGAACACGCCAAGAATTCAGAGGAAAACGAGATAAGTACCTGGAGATGGAGACTAAATGATGCCTGGGAGTTGTTGTGGCTGGGTTTAAGAACCAAAGGTAAACACAGAATCCCGGCCTGCCCAGCAATCAGGACACCTCTGGAAAATCCCCAGGGCTCAGGGGGTTTTTAAAAATCCATTTTAGGCTCCAGTCTGATTCCTGGCTCTTTGGAGGGTTTATATTTCCAGTTGTCTCCACTGGCATTTGGAAATGTGGGGAAGGGGAGAATCCCCCTGAATCCTGGAATTAAAAGATACGGAGTGGAAAACCAACAAACCAAGCACCCTTTCCATGGTAAAAGATTGATAACAATAATAAAATTGTAACTGTGAAGGACTGATCGAAACTTTTCCCAAGAATTTTAAACTCAGGGAAGTCTCATAAAAGCGGGGTGTAAATAACACCTTTTATCTGGAGAAAATAAACCTGAAAAATGTGTCCATTGATTCCTTCCCTCCAGGAATCAAGGGCACTTGGGCAGTTTGAGTTGGGCCTTGCAGGTTTGGGGACTCTTGCGAGGTGTTTTACCTGTCCCGAGTCCAAGCAGCCTCAGGGTGAGTCCTGCTGCCACCAGTGAGGAAATGTGACAACAAATGCACAAAAGTAACAAAAACTGTCACAAATTTCCATGAATTTTGTGCAGAAAAAGGAGAGAGAAGGGAGGGAGTTATTGATCAAAAGGCAAATTCAGGTGGATGCGTTATTAATTGTCCAGACATAGTCTTGAGTTAATGTCAGTCATCCAAGCCCGGAAATACGGTCCTGTAGCATTTTATTTAATCTTTAAATCAACTTAATTGGAATTAATTTTCACACAGAGGCAGGCACTGAGTGTCTCTGGTGGAGATGGATTTTTCATTCCCTTCTTTTTCCTTTCCATTTTTTTGTGAGACAACATCAGTGCCTCAAAGCTGCAGGAGTGTCAAGGGCCACGAGAAACCTTTATTTAAGCCGTGCCTGCTCCCACAGGGAATGTGTCTAATCCTGGCTCCGTGACCTCCCTGGGCAGGTTCCGAGGGAAGCAGCGCCAGCTCTCTCTCCCAATTCTTGTTTCGTAGTAACTCCCACAAAGGATCAAAGGGAGGCAACCCCAGACAGACAGGAAAGCCAGCAGACAGAGGAGAACTGGCACCGTGCAGCTCTGGCCTGCTCTGAACACTGAACAAATTCTCTTTATGGGGTTTTCCCCCCAGGCACCTCTGGTGATTGATGTCGCTGCAGCCCTGGGGAGCAGAGCTCCCTCCTCCCCTGCAGCCACCACCAGGAGAGGTTTTCAGTGGGGTTTCTTGGAGTGAGACCTCTCTGTGAGAGAGAAAACAATCACTGGGTTTATTTACCTGGGAGCAGAGGGCTCAGGCAGAGAGGAGTCGGCTGCTGGGTGGGCATTTGCCTGGAGAAAATTCCCAAAGGTTCTGGATTCTGTGCCTGTGGAGGGCTCTGACCCTGCAGGGGAAGGGACTCACGGCCCCACTGGTGCCAGATGAGGAATTGTTTGCCCCCAATGGGTTCCTACAATGCTCATTATGCAAACCCACAGGCCCATGGAACCCACAACACCCATTCTGTAGAAGAACTGGAAAGCAAAACCCAGCCCAGCTGTGCCCAGCTTAACCAGCTCACCAGGGGACCAGGTGTGACTTTGGGGTCATCAACCACCAGGGACCACAAAGAGACCCCAGGACTGCAGAGTGCCTGCGCAGAGGGAAGATATGGAAATGATTTGGGGGAAATGATTATCATATGGATGTTTATTCCAGGAAAATCAATGGATATCTATGTAAAATGTAACATCAACCAGGAGCTGTCTCTGTACCCAGCAGACAGGATATTCTGGAGAAGAGATCCCCTGGTGCCTCCGGCTCAGTAAAGGATTTCTGCCTCTCAATGCTGCATGGGCGGGAAAGAGTTTTGTTTTTGTGGGTTTTTGGTAACACCACCCATTAGTCCGGGATCACAGAATATCCTGGGCTGGAAGGGACCCCCAGGGATCACCCCAGCGCCTGGCCCTGCCCAGACACCCCAACAACCCCACCCTGGGCATCCCTGGCAGCGCTGTCCCAGCGCTCCTGCAGCTCTGGCAGCCTCGGGGCCGGGACCATTCCCTGGGGAGCCTGGGCAGTGCCCAGCAGCCTCTGGGGGAAGAACCTTTCCCTGATCTCCATCCCAAACCCCCCTGGAACAGCTCCAGCTGCTCCCTCTATGACAGAGTCCAGCTTCCCGAGGCAATTTCCTGAATTTCCCGTGAACAGGTGCTTTCCCTTCTCCAGAGGAGGCTTTCAGGGAGGACGAGGAGGGTGTGAGGGAGTGAAAGGCTCAGTCAGTGCCACTGGAACCTCTGTGCCCGCAGGGAAGGGCACAGCCGCGTCCTGGCAGCGTCTCGGGGCTGTGCGGAGCAGCAGGACGGGGGAGGACGATCCGTGGCCTTGCTCCAGCTGTGCAGGACCAGCGCCCACCCTGCTGTGGGGCAAACACAGCCGGGGCCCCTCCGGCTCTGCAGCCGGGAGGAGCCGCAGGCTTGGAGCAGCTCGGTCACCAGATGGCCCCGGGGCCCCGCGGGGATGCGACAAATTCCAGTCTTCACAAACGCTTTGTAGCGGCGCGGCTCGGGACGTGCCGGGGATGTGGCACTGGGGGTGACACGGGACGTGCTGAGGCTGCGCTGCGGGTGTGGCACAGGGAGCTCTCCCTGCCCTGGGCACCGGCTCTGCGAACGTGTTCAGTGGGAAGAAACGGAATTCTCTCACTTCAGGTTTCGCTCTGCTCTTTGAGTATTTCACAATCAAACACTTCATTTTGAAATCCCACTCCTTTTCCTTTCTTCATTTGCTTTCCTTTGAACTGTCCCTGCCCCCACCTCGTGTGGTTCCACTTTCTCCTCCTTTCTTGAGGGGAACAGGAATGAGTGAGAGGAGCTGGGGCTGATTGATGCTCCCACACCTTTCCACGGCGAGTCACAGGGAGAATTTGCTCTTTTTTCTCAGATCACTTATTTTTTCTTTTCTTCTTTTCTGGATCCGTCCCCAGTGGGATTAACCCCTTGTCCTGTCCCTCCAGGCCTTGTCCCCAGTCCCTCTCCAGCTCTCCTGGAGCCCCTTTAGGCCCTGCAAAGGGCTCTGAGCTCTCCCTGGATTTTCTCCTCTCCAGGTGAACATTCCCAGCTCTCCCAGCCTGGCTTTGTGGGAGAATTTACAGAGCAGATGTTTGATTTTTCAAGAGAGTTAAAACTGAAGGAAAACCTCCTGTTTACCCTGAAATAACCTCTGGAGCTGGGGATTCCTGGAGTGCATCCAACGCCTTTGGTGACCTCTGGTGAGCATGGCACAGGACCAGCCACTGTCCTGACCTTCACTGGCCAGCACCTCCTCTTATTTCTGCCATCCTTGGCTGTTACTCCAATATTTCAGAGGCTGGGGGTTGGGGCGGGGGGGGGGGGGGGGGGGCGGGGGTTGGACTGAATTTCCTTTCCATTTTGGAGTGAATTCCCTTCCCAATCCCCTCCTACCATCTAGTGGGAGATTTGGGTAAAACATCAGCACGAGGTGCTTGCTGAGAGGATCCCAGGTGGTGCTGTCTCACCTGAGAGCAAAATTCCTGCTCCCCTCGTTAAACACAGCTGGGGAAGGTCAAGAGAAAAACACCCTCAGGTTGTGGGAACAGAAAATTATCTTGGGCTGGGGGGCTGGGGATGGAAACTGAGGGGAAAAGGAAAATGTCCAGGGTTTATTGTGGATTTGCAGGGAGAAAAGCAGAAAACTGAGAAAAAGAAAAGGAAATAAAGATTGGAAGTAAAATATGAGGGTGAAAAAAGTTTTGGAAGCGAGTGGGTGCATTTGGGGGCCTAGAAGGGTGCTGGGGAGGGAATTTGGACAAAGGCCTGGAGGAACAGGACAAGGGGGAGTGACCCTAAACTGAAGGAGGTCAGGGCTGGATGGGATATTGGGAAAGAATTCCTGGCTGGGAGGGTGGGCAGGCCCTGGTACAGGGTGCCCAGAGCAGCTGGGGCTGCCCCTGGATCCCTGGCAGTGCCCAGGCCAGGCTGGACATTGGGGCTGGGAGCAGCCTGGGACAGTGGGAGGTGTCCCTGCCAGGGCAGGGGTGGCACTGGGGTCCCTTCCCACCCATGATTCTGTGATTGATTTCATCGGGAAATCCTGTGGAAAGCCCCAATCCCAGAGCAGTTTTTAGCCCTAAACTGAGTCCCTGAGCAGTCTGGAACTTCAGTGCTCAGACTGAAAATGCCCCACAAGGGAGGATCAGATCTCCAGGAGACTTCACCACAGGTCAGCAAATCATCCAACCCCAGAGTCCTGGAGTGCTCTGGGTTGGAAAGGACCTTAAAATCACCCAGCTCCAACCCCCACCACAGGCAGGGAACCTTCCACTTCCCCAGGCAGAGGGAGGAGAACAGAAATAGTCGGGACTGGGGGCAGAGTTGGGAGCTGAGGCAGAGGGAACCCCCCCACCAGGTATCAGCTCCCACAGAAACCCATCCAAGGCCAGGACACGGAACCTCTAGCTGCCGCTTTTACCTCCCAATCCCATTTTCCCTTTGATTTCCCGCTCTTTGAGTGCCTTGCAAACCCATCAAACCCAGATTTTCCATGGCTACATCCCAAATCCTGGCTCTGTCCAGGACAAACGGAGCCAGAGCCTTTCCAAGTCCTTTTGTGAGCTTGTTCTGTGAGTGATGCTGTCCATGGAGAGCTGCACAGCCGGGAACAGCCCGGGGGAGACAGGAGATCCCACGGGGACCTGCTGACAAGCTCACATGTGACAAAACACAGATCTTGTCGAAATGGGCATTCCCTTTGGGGAGACTCCAAAGCGAAGCTTCTGAATCAACACTTTGAGATTTCAATCTGTCAGGAGCTGACGTTGCTTTGAAAGGAGGTTTGTGTTTTGCTCAGAACAGACAGGGATTTTCAGGTTGCTGTTTCCAAATCAACACTTTCCTGAATGCCACTGCAATGTTGGGATTTCGGGGGCTGATCCAGCTCGCAGCCAGAAATGAAAGCTAAAATCATGGAATTCTCAGTCAGAGGCCCTGGGCAGCCTATTCCAGTGCCTGACAACTCTTTCTGTGGAGAATTTTTCCCTAAATCCAACCCAAACCTCTCCTGGCACAGCCTGAGGCTGTTTCCTCTCATCCTGTCCCTTGTTCCCTGAGAGCAGAGCCCGACCCCCACCTGTGACTTCACTCCTGTTTTATCCTGGCTCCTTTCTGTGATTCAAAAATCAATTTTAAACAGAATTTCCAACCTTCACGCACACACTTCTAAGTTTTGCTTTTAATTTCCTGACTTGAATCTTAATTAAGTGACTAATTGCTTATTTGGGTAGCAGCTCAGGAGCTCCAATCTCCAGATCTATCAGAGTTATTGTTCACTGATCCAGGATGTGACAGAGCTAATGGAAGTCTTTCCACGGGAGATACAGTGACATATTCAAAGGTCTGCTTAGCATCTCTGGTTCTCTGTGCAGCACTCAAAGTGCAGCTGAGTTTTGGGGTGAGTAAGCCCAGGATGAGTCAGCCCCGACTCCCTCACCTACTCCTCACTGCTGCCCTTCCTGCCTTGGGCAGGAGGTGGGGGTTTGGTTTTTGTTTGGTTGGTTTGTTTCTTCACCAGAAAAATTCAGTGTATTGATAGCAAAGCTGTTCTTGCTCCTTGGATCCTGAGGGGATTTCTGACCCACAGTAGGAAACAGGGAGTGGATGAATCAGCACCCACAGGCTGCACTTCTGCTCAGACCATGTCCCTCCTGGGCTCCTGGCATTGTCCTTGGCCCCAGGTATTGATGGGACAGAGTCCTGGACAGGAGGCAGCAGGGCAGGGTGTGGGGACATTGGGCAGACAAGGGACACAAACCCAGGCACCGAGCCAGGGATAATTGGAAGTTGTGCAGTGTTTGCATGAAAAATACACATTTTAAAATTCTATGGCAAACAGACACTCAGAAATGGAATCACATCTCCATTTCAGGTCAGAAAGCAGCTGAGGAGGGAGCATATTCACCCAGCTTTAGTGTGAAATAGGTGGCAGAGCAGTGAACAGGGCTCGGCACAGGCTCAGCTGACAGTGCTCCAGTTTGGGTACAGGAACCTCTGGATGGCTCCTGGCACAGGGTGCCCAGAGCAGCTGGGGCTGCCCCTGGATCCCTGGCAGTGCCCAAGGCCAGGCTGGACACTGGGGCTGGGAGCAGCCTGGGACAGTGGGAGGTGTCCCTGCCAGGGCAGGGGTGGCACTGGGTGGGCTTTAATGTCCCTCCAACCCCAAGCATTCCATAATTTCCAAGAGACAACTCCAGGTGATCAGAAAGGCTTCGTTTGCTTCTCCATGTTCCCTCTGAGCAGTGCTGACTTTGAACTCCAAGCCCACAGAAGGAGCATTTTCCATTTCTCCTCCCAGAACACCGAGTTCACAGCAGAATGGCCTCTCTTCCTTGTGTGAAAAGATCGGCTTTACAGCGTGGAATGTTCTGTTGGAAAACTGCCATGCCTGGTTCCCACTGCTGCCTGATCCTCTGGTTCTGTTAGCAGCCAGAGGGAGCTGGGATTGGAGCTTTCTCCCCCAGTTTGCTGAGCTGGGAGGGCTCAGCCCCTGCTCTGCCACAGGGAACAAGCACAGAGCTCTTCCCACACCTGCAGCACTCAAGGGCTCCAGCCCTGCTCCAGCAGTGATTCCTGCAGCTGCAGGAGTCCAGGCAGCCTTGGCCTCCCTCCTGCAGACACCTGCAGTCGGCCAGCTGGCAGCACAGGTGGCACAGAGGGGACAGCACAGGGAAAAGTGGGGGAAAGAGATGAATATCCTTAAAATGCAGCCCTGGCAGTGCCTCTCGTGCTGCTGCTGAGCAGCACAGGGGCTGTGGCAGGTGGGCACTGCCATGCAGCTCCTGGCTCCATGGAATCACAGCATCATTTAGGTTGGAAAAGACCTCCAGGATCATCAAGTCCAACCTCTGACCAAATCCCACCATTGCCACCAAACCACATCTGCTCGTTTTGTGAACACCTCCAGGGGATAAAACTTCCAGTTCCAGCCAGTTCCTGCAGCCTCCCTGTGATTAGTGCTGGGTGTTAATCAGCTCTCTGCAGTGCTGCACAGCAGGAGAGAAAGGTTTGTGCTCTCACTAAACTTGGAGCTCACAGACTCAGCTGGGAGGGTCTTCTTTCAGTCCAGGGAATAACTGAGCCCAGGTTGGAAGGAAAGAATGCTCCTCGGTTTTCCCAGGAACTGAGTGTGGAGTTCTGGAATGGATCATTGCTCCCGTGTGTTCAGCAGCTGAGCAGAGCAAAGGGCTCTAAGTGTGTTTTCCATTCCTCTCCATCCATCCATCCATCCATCCATCCATCCATCCATCCATCCATCCATCCTCTGAAGGGACATCTCCAAGCTGGGAATATCCCAGGGGATGCTTTAAAGCTGCCATGGAAAGCTGTGCCAGGAACAGCCCCTTCCTTGCTTTTCCGTGGCATTTTGATAAGGAACTGCAGGAGTGATATCTCATGGATTGGAAGGAATGACCCTCCTGGTACATCCGAGCATAAACCTGGCTCTCTTCCCTTTTCCCAGCTGCTTCCCAGCTTTGGGGATTATTCTGGGGACCTTCTGATCAAATGCCCTCTGTTGAGATTTACCTGGGAATTCCCGTGGCAGGAGTTCCATGGGAACGACTGGAACTGTTCCAGGGGGGTTTGGGATGGAGATCAGGAAAGGTTCCTCCCCCCGAGGGTGCTGGGCACTGCCCAGGCTCCCCAGGGAATGGTCCCGGCCCCGAGGCTGCCAGAACTGCAGGAGCGCTGGGACAGCGCTGCCAGGGATGCCCAGGGTGGGGTTGTTGGGGTGTCTGGGCAGGGCCGGGGTGGGATTGGGTGATCCCGGGGGTCCCTCCCAGCTCAGGATATTCCAGGATTCCATGATCTGGCTCTCTCTGTGTCTGACCTCTCTCCGGGGCAGTTCAGCCCTGTCACCTCGGTGCCGTGGGCTTCCATTTCCCCCTGGCTGCTGCTGGGGATGGCTGGGCTGTGTCCCAGCGGGACTTGGTCCCTGCCAGCTCTGCTCAGATCGGTTCCCATCACCCTGGCCTGGGGCTTGGAGCCTCCTGCCAGCGAGACAGGAGCTGCTCCAGTGGGGAATTCTCTGATTAACCCCAAACCCTTGCTCAAACAGCTCTGAGCTCCCACCCAGCACCTGCAGATCCATTCCCTGCTCCTCTGCAGCATCTGAAGGAGAGGGAATGAGGGATTAGGGCCAGAAGGGACTCTGCTCTCAGCAGAAGAGGCTCAGGTTTGCATCAAATGCTGTGGAACCCAAGGCTGGGTTGGTGCTTCCAGGGGAACGCTGAGGGTGGAAATCCCCAAGGAGAGGCTGCGGGAGCAGGACAGGGAACGCTGCACCCCCTCAGTGCAGTCATTGCAGGGCCCAGGGTGTGCCCAGTTACCCACGGCACTGACTCCCAGTTTGCCCCAGCACTCGCAGCTCCTTTGCCTTGAAACCCCAAACAACTGCCCGAAGCTCCAGTTGTTCCGTTTCCAGCATTTTCGTTGCCGGGCAGGTTCCTTTGCTCTGCTTTCCTGCTGTCCCTGCAGCAGCTGCAGAGCTCCCGTCCTGCAGCTCCTCTCTAACCCTAGAGGGTGCCATTCGCTCGGAGAGCCTCAGCAGAGCGCCGAGATTGGAATTCCAAGGATTCCTGGCAAGTCAGGGAGGTGGGAGAGGAGCTGATGCTGAGAACACCTCAGCCAACGCACTCCAGGTTCCAGAATTCCGGTACTCCCTGTGTGCCTTCCCTGCCCGCCCCTGCTGGCAGCGTGGGATGCGGAATTGCAGGGCAGGGGAGCTGCCGGTGTTACCGTGCTGTGGGACAGGGCAGGGAGAGCTGCCGGTGTCACCGTGCTGTGGGACAGGGCAGGGAGAGCTGCCGGTGTCACCGTGCTGTGGGACAGGGCAGGGGAGCTGCCGGTGTTACCGTGCTGCTGGAGCGGCTGCTGAGGATCTGCCCCGATCCCGGGGATGTGCAGCTCAGCCCCTTCCTTCCCCTGATCTGCCATGGGATGGAATTCCCATCTTCACCAAGGTCTGAGCTGCGGGAATGACCCGGCCCTCAGCCCCCCGCAGATACTCCTCGTTAGGGGTTTCTGTTGTACCTCTGGGAACATTTCAGAAATCAATCGGTCGAGCCCATAGAACAAATGCTCGAAGCACAACAAAGAGTCCTGGGAAGGGGAGCATTGGAAGCAGCCAGAGCTCCCTGTTTGAGGAGATTTCCATCCTCCCCACATCTCCCTCATGCTTATTGTGCTTCTTTTGTGACTACAAAACACACAGAGAATTCCTTCCCCTTCCCAGTGGAGACAGGGCTGGAAAGTCAGTCCCTGCTCCAGCTCCTCCCATTTGGATCCCTCAGGGATTCGTTCTCTGCAGGTCAGGAGGGGACTGCTGCTAAAACCATCCCCTGCCTGAGAATGCAGTCAGCCATTCAGTCTCGATTTTAAGATCTTTTAAAAGACTAAATATCAATTAATTTCTTTAACTGCTGCCATAAATCTGAATTGGGAGCAAACCAGATGAGATTAAAGGACCTCTGGAGATCCCTCGCAGACCTGGGTTTAAGCTGATGGCAGCAGCCACCTGATGGTCTGAATTAAATCCACGGATCTCAACCTGCTCTGGGCCGACCAGAGAAGGAACCTGGTGCAAGGTTTGGGAAGTGTCATCGTTTCTAGGCCTTTCTGAAATAAGGATCCCCCACAGCAGCACGGCCAGGCCGGGCCCACAGCCCAAGGACTCCGCTCCAACCAAAGCCCTGCTTGCCTTTGCCAAAGAGAAGATGAGGCCCCACCTCGAATTCTGGGGTCAGGGCTGGGAGGACTGAAGAAGGACCTGGAGGGGCTGGGGCGTGTCCAGGGCAGGGAACGGAGCTGGGAAGGGGCTGGAGCCCCAGGAGCGGCTGAGGGAGCTGGAAAGGGGCTCAACCTGGAGCAAAGGAGGCTCAGGGTGGACAGCAGCAGGAATTTCCCCATGGAAAGGGTGCTCAGGCCTTGGCAGGGGCTGCCCGGGGAGGTTTGGAGTCCCCATCCCTGGAGGTGTTCAGAAAATGTGTGGGTGCAGCACCTCCTGGTATGGTTTAGTGGGAATGGAGGGATTTGGGCAAAGGTTGAAGTTGAGGACCTTGGAGATCTTTTCCAACCTCAGTGACCCTGTGATTCCATGGAAGGAAGAGCAGGAGCTGAATGCAGGGCCCTTCTCCAGCAGCTCCAGCCCCAGCACAGCCCCAGCCCCCTCAGGAGCACTGGGCAGACTCTCACACACCAAACCCGCCCATGACAAACCGCTGTAAATAATTGACTAATAATAAATAAATCGTTAATTACAAGAGCTATTTAAAATCACTTTTCCTCAGATGAGACCTGACAACTTCTATTGATGGGAATACATCACTTTAAATGCTTATTAAAAACCCATTTCGAGCTACTTGTAAAATGGAGTGCATGAAATGAGGTTTATGTTCCCCTATAAACATTTTGCCTTTTTCAGTCATCCAGACACTGAAATTCCTGCCGGATCCAAGTCACTAAAATCAATAGGAAAATAAAGCCCAGTGCTGCAGTATTATTAACATAATTGCTCTGCTATGCAAACAATAGACTCTCTTAACTTGTGCAAAAACAGATGGAAACAAGGCCCAGGAGCAGTTTCCAGAGGATCTGGGTGTCTCTGGAGCAAAATGAGTTCCCAGCTCCTGACAGCCTCGAGCTGCACCCGGAGCAGCTGCTGTGTCTGCAGGAGGCACCAGGGCAAAGCAATTTGCTGTGCTAATGAGGAGAAAACTCGTCAGGATCATCCCAGGGACCACAGCCCAGAGCTCAGAAAGGTCTCACTGGCGTCCGGAGTGAATCCTGCTGCAATTGCAGATTGTCCAGGGGAGCAGGCGCAGGAAAAGGGGATTTTTCCTTTGAAGAACACAAAAGGGCTGGAGAAGCTGTGGCTGCCCCTGGATCCCTGGCAGTGCCCAGGCCAGGCTGGACACTGGGGCTGGGAACAGCCTGGGACAGTGGGAGGTGTCCCTGTCCTTGACTGGATGGGCTGTAAGGTCCCTTCCCACCCAAACCATCCTGGGATTCTACAGTTCCATAAAAATCCCTTTAGATTCATTAGGCCCTGATGTTCACCAGGAACTGCATCTAAGGAAAATCAGGAAGGATTTATGCAAGGCACTGCTGGAAACGGAGCTTTCCACACAGACCAGCTTGGTTCCCATGAACTCCAGGATCCAGGGGCTGGAAGGCTGGGAAGCAGTGCCTGAGGCTGGAGGATTTCTGGTTAATCTGGCACTTCTGCAGCTGTAACCAACACTCCCAGCATGAATCCCTACCCAGGGGTGCTGCTCCTCTGCCACAGCTTCTCCTGGTGTCGGGAATCTCTGTCCCAAGGTGTTGGACAGCTCTGCCCTGTGACTTGAGGTTGGGTTAAAGTACAACCCAGTAACTGCCTGAGCTGCTGTGACTGCCAGGTGTTCCCAGGCATTTCCAGGTGTTCCCACTCACTCCCAGATGTTCCCACCCTCCTGTCACTGCAGGTGTTCCCATCCTGCTGTCATTCCCAGGTGTTCCCAGTCCCACTGGGCCAGGGTGGGAGCTCTGAACTGGCTTTGTCCATGCAGGAAAGCTGGTGTCGGGTGGATGGATCCCTTTGAGTTCTCCAGCTGTCCCCATCCTGCAGGAATTAACTCCCTCCTCCTCCTTCTCCTCCCTGGATGGATTTCCTCAGGAACAACAGGTTTGACCCAAATCGCTTCCCTCTGACCCCTCCTAGGGCTGGGCTCTGCTGGTGTGGGACTGACACCAACTCTTCCTCTCACACAACATCTGGGGCTCATCTGGGGAGGGTTTTCCTGGTGCTCATTGATCCCATTTATCCCTGCAGTTCTCTCCCTTCCTGGGTGTTATTTGGTGCTGCCCATGCTGAGCAGGTCCCTGCACACACCGACAGTTCTGGAGTTCAGCTTTTCCCCGCTACCCCACTGCCCATTTTCTGCAGACACAGTAAAGGCACAAGGAGTCAATGGGAAGGTTCTGTTTTGTCGAGGTGCCTGTTCTGGAACCTTCCATTCTCCCTGGAAACTGGGATGGTTTGTGTTCACAGTTGCTGTCACAGGAACAATGCCAAACATTTTAGTTTCTTCCTCCCTGGATCTGCTTCCCATGAGATCTCATCTCCTGCTTCTGCGGTCATTGAAGTGACCATTTTCCCACTGTTCTTGCCCTCTCTCTCTCCCAGCCATGCTCACCCTCACCCCAGTGTCCTCCAGCTCCACCTCCACCAGTTCTGTGCGAGAGAATCCAGCTTCCTCCCGCATTCCCATCTCTGTGACCTCGTTCTTTATCAGATCTCTCCTCTTTTCCTTCCATTTATGCAGCTAAAAATCCCATTCCTCCCCTCCTCACTGTCCTGTGCAACCCGGCAGGGGCAGGGGAGAGCTGGAGGGAATCAGGAGGAACAAGGCTGGGAACGTTAATGGAGGGTTTCTGCTCCCAGACTGGGGCTGGAGGTGCTGCCACTTCCACAAACCCTGCCCGGCCCTGCCGCAGCTCTGTGCTCTGGCTCGGGGTCGTGGAAGGTCACTGCACATTCATTTCTCAAGCTAACCCAAATATTTCAAATCAGTGCTGCTTCCACTCTCTGTCCAGGACTTCCCTTCTGCGCTCGCAGCAAATGTTCCCGAGGAGGAGAAGGAAAATCTGGGCAGTGACAAGAGCAGCAGGACCCGACGGGGCTGGCACTGGGACGGTGCCCAGGATGGCCCCGCAGGGTCCTGTGAAGGGCACAGCTGAGTGAACTTCCCCCCGCTGGGGAAGCTGCAGGAGCATGCCCAGGTTTGTTTTCCAGGTGTCCCCACCTGCCAGAGGGATCCCTGCCCTGCACAGGTGCCTCGGCCTCCAGAGCCAATCCCTGTCTGGCTCAGCCTTGGCCTTGTCCCCCCTGGGCCCCTCTCCCCGCACTGGCAGGGAACAGGCAGGCCTTGGGAGGAGCCTCCGTGTCCCACAGCCACCCTTCTGTCCCCAAACTGCCTTCAGATTTTTATGTGCAATGCCCGGTAATGAGGTTAAATATTGTCACAGGATCACGGAATCCTGGAATGCTTGGGGTTGGAAGGGACCTTAAAACCCCTCCAGTCCCACCCCAGGACATCTCCCACTGTCCCAGGGTGCTCTGAGCCCTGTGCAGGCTGGCCTTGGGCACTGCCAGGGGTGGGGGATCCACACCTGGGCGCTGTTATCCCAGACTGCTCTCCCATCCAGCACTGCGATCTGTAACCTCATCTTTTAATTCAGCTCCTGAGGAATTTGCTCCTCAGGAGGTTGTTTGGTCCCAGGTGTGGATTTATTCCCATTTCCGGCTCTCACATCAGGATTAGCTAATGGCTTACCCAGGCCCAGCTCTCTTCTGGAGCTTAAAACCAGCTCAAAGCCTGAACTGAAACAGGCACCTGTTCTCTTTTCTAGAGGAAAATTCAGGTTTAGTGGGTAAAGAAGACATTGATGGGTTTGCATAGGAGGGAAGAACACTTGGTCAGCAGCGGGTGTTGAAGAAAAGCAAAGGTTAATGTCAACTTTTTAACTGGGAATTGAAATTTGTTCAGGTTATCAAGAGAACGTTTCCAGTATTTTGGGTCAAACATTTCCTAGCAGATTTCTCTTACTTTCAGAAGAAACAAAAAGACCTGAGTCCACTGGATTATTTCATTTATATTCCCGGGGAAATGCTGACCTTTAGAATAAATTAATTTCCAGTAAAACACAACAATCCAGGTTTAGATGTTCCACAGAAAGAACTTCCCCAAACAGGCAAATATCAGCTGATTCCATGATAAAATCCAGTGTTTTCACTTTGGTGGAAGGGCAAAATATTAAAACTGATTTCTTGAGTTCCCCAGCTGAAAACTAACGATGAAAACAAGCAAAGTCAGGCACTTGTGTATTCCCAGGCTCCGGAAAACCCTGGGACACAGCTTTTGTGCCATCAAACACCTTCAGCTGGTGAATTACAAGGTCTTATAAAGCCAATAACATTTCCGTGCTATGGGACAGAGTTGTAAAGCTGTTTCAATTTACTTCCAAAGGAGAAGGAGAAATCTAAAGAGGGAAATACCCACACTGAAGGATATTTCTTGTGTGGATGTGAACAATTCCCAGACAAATTAAATGAAATGTATGTGCTTTGCAATGCAGCCGTGCAATGAGCGGGCCTGGAGCAGAGAGGGAGGGAAGGTGTCCTCCAGGAGCACCTGGAATATTTGTCTGCGGCATTTAAAGGCCCTGCAGACAATGGAGGGTCAGGAGGGGTCAGGAGCAAACCTGGCAGGAAAAGCTGCTGGTCCACAGGGAAAGAGGGGAAATTCCACCCTGAAGGGTGAGAGGAGGCCTGGGCAGGCCCTGGCAGGGACAGGTCGGTCCCACACAGAGTTCACAGCTCCGATGCCACCTCTGCAGCTCAGCAAGGAAGAGTTTAACCCTGAATTTTGCTAGGAGAGGCTTTTTGCTCAGGTTTCTTTCCCAAATCTCTCTTGTACTCAGAGGGCTGCAGGAGTAACAAAATGCTTTATTTGCAGTTGTTTGGAAGCTTTTGGGCTCGGATTTTTGAGCGCCTAAGTATCAAATCCCAAATCTTGGGAGGAAATTTCTCAAGAAATTCCCAGCATCAAGGCAGCTGATGGGTACAGCTGAGTGTGTTCAGCCAGAGAAACCTTGGCTTCAAATCTTAAAGCAAATAGAGGAAAAGGAATTCCGAACTCCAGCAGCTCGTGCAGCTCTCTCAGCAAGTCAGGCCTTGGGGCACAGCAAGTGCTGCGAACTTCATGTCCTGATCAAAGCCTTTGGAGACAATCAATCCAGCTGGGATCAATAAGGGCAAAATCCAAGCTCAGGCTCCTCCTGGGCTGAGCTGCAGGGCTCCAGCAAACCAAAATTCTCATTTTTGGGTTAGGGTGGGGCTGAACTCAAGCTCAGCTGTCCCTGCACAGACGCTCCAGAGGAACAGACCCCCCACCCCTCCAAAGGGCCCTGGCATTTGCAGCTGGCACCTGCAGGAGTGACACCTGGACACAGCTGGACACCACCAGCCCCTGCCAGGTGTGCCCACAGTGCAGGAGCTTTGGTGACATCCTGTACTTGGCCCCAAATCCCTCGGAGAAATCCCTGCTCCCTCTGCTCTGGAAGAAGCCAGGCTTCGGAGTCTCTGTCACAGCAGGTTCCGTGCCCTGCCCGGAGTCTCCCAGGGCTGCAGCCCCTGGATCCCAGGAATTCTGCTGCGCTGCCACCTCGGTGCTCCCAGCCCTGGCACCAGCTGTGCCAGCACATTCCCACTGCCAGGGAGGGCAGGGAGCAGCAGGGAGCACCAGACCGTGGAGAACATCGGGCACTGCCCCGGGGCTGCCTCTGCCTGGACACGGGGCAGAGGAAACTGCAGGGGCTGGGAAAGAGAGCCCCAGAGCCTGGAGAGTCCAAGAGGGACAGCTGGGGGAGTGAGGGAATGGTTCTGCTTGGAAAAGACCTTTAAAATCCCACAATCCCAGCATGGTTTGGGTGGGAAGGGACCTCAGAGCCCACCCAGTGCCAGCCCTGCCCTGGCAGGGACACCTCCCACTGTCCCAGGCTGCTCCCAGCCCCAATGTCCAGCCTGGCCTTGGGCACTGCCAGGGATCCAGGGGTGACACCATCAAGTACAAGCACCAGCCCAGCCCCAGCCCCATGGTCACCCCAAACCACGTCCTCAGGGCCACACCTTGGCCTTTGGAAGCTTTCCAGGGCTGGGGACTCAGCCCCTGCCGTGGGCAGTGTGGGGCCAGGGAGCAGAGGAGCCCCGGTGACAGATCCTGGGTCAGGTCCCCGCTGTCCTCGGCTGCCTGTGCTCCCCAAAGGCTCCTCTCCATCCACATTCTCCATCTGTCCCTTGTGCAGGGGGAGGATGGAGCTGTGTGAGCAGCGGGAATTTTAGTTCATTAATTGGATCCAAAATGGAGACACAGAGAGAGGAAAGAGACCTGGTGTGTTTTTTCTGTGCAACGTGAAAATAATTATTTCCGTGTTCTAGGATTTTTTTTGTTTGTTTTTGAAAACTGGAAATAAAAAAATCCTTTTCAGTCTCAACAAAACCTGAATTCCCTTGAAAATGTGTTTTTGTTTGTTTTTTAAGCTTATTATTGCCTAATTAAGATGGAATAAACTTTAGAGGGAAAAGCTCTTCTGAACTGAAATAATGAGAAACGCGAGGTTTGAGAATGGCTCTGTCTTGTTTTGATCTCAGGCTGGTCACTGTCCCCTGTCCCCGAGGGGCACCACAAGGACCCCTAAAAACCTGCTCTTTGTGTTCTGCACTATTGGGTTTATCTGCACCCTTTTACCTGCACTGGAACAGGCGCCTCAAACTTCAGTGTCTGCTTTGGGGCAGGATCTGAGCCCAGGGGAGGTCAACGGGGTCAGTGGGGTCAGTGAGGTCAGTGGGGTCAGCGGGCAGTGGGGTCAGTGCGGTCAGTGAGGTCAGCGGGCAGTGGGGTCAGTGGGGTCAGCGGGCAGTGGGGTCAGTGGGGTCAGCAGGGTCAGCGGGCAGTGGGGTCAGTGGGGTCAGCAGGGTCAGCGGGGTCAGCGGGCAGTGGGGTCAGTGGGGTCAGCGGGCAGTGGGGTCCATGGGGTCAGCGGGGTCAGCGGGCAGCGGGGTCAGCGGGCAGTGGGGTCCATGGGGTCAGCGGGGTCAGCGGGCAGTGGGGTGCAGGTGAAGGTGCTGGTCATTGGAAAAGTCTCCGAGCAGTCCTTGACTCCACTAACCCAGACCGGGCTCCCTTGAGCTGCCGCCACGGAGCACCCGGACAGAGGAATTGCCGCGCTCTCCTCCCCTGGCCCCACAGCTCAGAGGTTTCATTCCCAGCCATCCAGCCACAGCAGCCGGGTGCTGCCTCCCTCCCCCCGGGAAATGCGATTCCTTCCTTCCTTCCTTCCCTTCCCCCTTCTCCTGCTCCGGTCGGAGCGCGCGTGGCTGCAGCCGCCGCCGGACGGCGGGGCCCGGCACCGAATGACCCTGAGCAGGGATTCATTGCCCTGCTTTCCTTCACCCGTTAATCGCAAAGGGCGGCCTGGGAGCCTTTCAGCCGAGCAGGAGGAGCCCCGGGTGGGACCTGCCCAGCCAGGTGAGGCTTCTTCCCACACAGGTAAATCCTGCAGGGGATTGCAGTTCCTGGAGAGAGCCTGGAATCAGGACTGGAGGGTTTCTAGAGGGATTTTTGTCCCTTCTGGGGTATTTGTGCTCCTTCATCTGTGCCAGGAGCAGCCCAGAGCTGTGGGAGGTGCAGGGCACTGCCCTGGCACTGCTGTTTCTCTGTTCCAGCAGTTGGAGGAGTGAACAATGGAGCAGAGGGAAAGAGGCAAATCCAAAGATTGTGTCCCTCGAGCAGCATCCAGACCGTGCCCCATTCCCAGCTGTTCTGTATCCCGGCTGTGAATCCAGCCAGGCCTTCCAGCCTCAAAGCACTTCAGTTAATGGGATTAAAGAGGGATTTCCAGGTTAGCTCTGCCTTTTCATTCTCTACCCTGAGCTGTGCCCCAGGATTTTGGAAGGTTTGAGGGAAGCTCTGGAAGCAGCTTCCTGCCCTCCCAGATCCCTGGGATTGATCCAGCAATAAAGATGTTTAGTGCTTGTCCCTGTGCATTGCAGCAGGGCAGTTCTGTGGGAGAGGCTGGGAAGGGGAGGGGAAGAGGATGGGAAGAAATGTTCAAGGCAAGGCAGAGCCTCAGAAGTAATGGGACAACACCCACAGCACCCCAAAAGCCAGGGAGGATCTCCAGAGCTGCTGCCAGCACTTGGTGCATCCCGTCCCAGTGACGGGAAACTGCCACCATCCCACGGGAGCCCACCAGGATAATGGAGAAAGGGAAAACGGCCAAACTCTGCTGATTCCTGTTGGAACTGAGCTTAAATCCCTCAGAGCTTTTCCCTGCTTATCCTGACCTCGCTGAGGGAACAGAGCCTTGGGGCTGGAACTTCATCCAGGATTTCTGCTTCCTATGGATGGAGCTGGGGCTGTAACAGCCCTGCATATTTCCCAGAGGGAAGGGAAGGGAAGGGAAGGGAAGGGAAGGGAAGGGAAGGGAAGGGAAGGGAAGGGAAGGGAAGGGAAGGGAAGGGAAGGGAAGGGAAGGGAAGGGAAGGGAAGGGAAGGGAAGGGAAGGGAAGGGAAGGGAAGGATGAGCCCTGCTTGTGGCCTGATCATCTCTGCTGACATGGGGATCCTTTTTTTACCCCTGTCAGCACCATAAAAGCAGCAGAGCTTCGGCGCCACCATCCCTGAGCCTCGGGCACCCTGAGCACCCAGGTGTCAGCACATTCCAGTCCGGGAGCATTTCCTGCTGGGAAAGGGGCAGGAGCAGCAGCACAGCTGGGGGCAGTAGCTGCGGCCTGGGCGGGCTCCAAAGCCCCGTCTAAGGGCTCAGAGCTGCTGTTCTGGTTTTCCTGATCTCTGGATGAGCTTTCCTGGCTGCTGGTTAGGAAACGTTTTGCCGTGTGAATGGAACTGATCTGGGTGGGAATTGCAGAGCTGCTCAGAGGGGGATGTGCTCCCAGCTGTCCATAATGTCCTGCTGTGTCCAGGACTGCCTGGAACAGGGCCTGGCTCTGAGCACAGGCCGGGTTTCACTCCCTGCTGCCCCGGGAAGGTGGCCAGGCAGAGCTGGGAGGTTGCGGCTCTTGCAGAGCTGGTCCTCATTCACCTTCAGCTGCCACAAACTCAGTCTTTGGCAGCTAAAGCTGAACAGGCTTTTGTGAATCTTGGCAGGAATCTCCCTCTGCTGGATAAGGGAATCTTCTCCAGCTTCATTGTGCTCCAGAGGATCACCCAACAGGCTGAGTTTTTCCTTTTTTAATAGCTCCTGCTCCTGCTGGCTTGTCCTGCCTGTCCAGCCTGCTCTGGATCACACCCAAGCTCCTCTTAAATTAATTTTTTTTAAAAGGACGTGGCTTTAGCCCCCAGCATTTTTATTATTATTTGCCTCAGTAAAATTGCCTGGGGATGTTTTCTAGGGAGACTCAAACAGCCCCCAGAGAGCCCCTGACACGATGAACGCTCTGTTCCTGTGCGGACTCTCATGGCTGGAAGGGAGCAGCCCTGGCACTGCACTGATTCCATCCTCCCTTGCTCCTTGGAGGATCCTGGGACCCAGCTGGAGCCAGCCCCAGCAGCCTGGTGGGAATGCAGCACTGAGCCACCAGGAGGAGGGAGCAGAAGCTTTCCTGAGGTCCCTGGCACCTTCCCTTCCCACCTGTGCCACTCCACAGGCTTCACATCCCAGGAGATGCCAAGAAACCCAATGCCGGTTGTATTTGGATTGGCTTTATTTTCTCCTGCTCTGAGCTAGGAGGAGCTACCCTGTCCAAGTGCACAGGAACCCTTCAGGCTTCTCACACCTGGGTCTCCGTTTGACAGGGAGCAGCTGAGCTGGAGCTCTGGGGTGGCTGCAGCTTTTATTTTTTTTATTTATTCCACAAATACCCTGTTCTGCTCCTCTTCCAGCCCATGATCACAGTGAAGGCCACCCCTGTGCAGGGTGCCCTTGCTCATCCTGCTCACTGAGACTCAGCGCTGGTCCCAACTCTCATAGAAAATCATTTAGAAAAGAGTAAAAATCCAGCAAAAGACGTTTTGCCTTTGGTTGCCAGGAAAAGTAGCTGCGACCTTTCTTGGCAGAATCTCCAGCATTAAAAGATTTTTGTGAAATGTTTGGTTTTCAGATGGAAAACCAAAAGGGTTTTTTTGTGGAATGCAGCCACTTTTCCTCCAAGGCATCTGCTCAGCCCAGCCCAGCCCTGTCCAAGAGCCAGTGCAGGGAAGTGGCTCCAGGCGTCCTCCCTCAGCTCCTGCAGGGACTGATTCCATCTCTCTCCAAAGCAGCTCCTTCTCCTCTCCCCTGCATTTTCATTTGTTCTGTCGGTGCCCACAGCTCAGGCCCTCCTTACACCCCTCTCCACATCACTGCTCTGTTTCTTCAGCCTCTCCCTGCCTGCCTTCCCTCTTGGATACGGAAAATCCATCCCTTTTTGTGTTCTCAGCTTTGGGATTGTTCATTTCTCTGCTCTCGGCAGCACCAGCTGCTCCAGCAGCACCAGGACCCCTTTTTCACAGGTCCCAGTGGTGTCCACCCACCCCGAGGGTTTGGGAGGGGGTTTGGACCTGGATCTCACTGGGGTCAGGGACCCCAGCCCCAGAGGGGCCATTCCCACAGGGACATGTTCCCTGATGGATTCCAGTGCCCAGAGTCCAACCAGTGACCCCTCGAGTCTCAAATCTCAGAGGGTGGGCAGGCCCTGGTACAGGGTGCCCAGAGCAGCTGGGGCTGCCCCTGGATCCCTGGCAGTGCCCAGGCCAGGCTGGACATTGGGGCTGGGAGCAGCCTGGGGCAGTGGGAGGTGTCCCTGCCAGAGCAGGGCTGGCACTGGAGGGGCTTTGAGTCCCTCCCAAACCATTCCATGATCCAAGATCTCTCAGATCAGTCTCAGGGCTGAGTCTGCACAGCCACGTGTGGGGCTGGCATTCCCAGATTGTTTGATGAGATGTAGGAACCATTGAATTCCCATAATTATTTTTCTTTTCAATTTTTCTTTTCTCCCTGAAACATCTGAGATTTTACATTTTTCCCTGTCCTCCTCCTCATGACACTTCCAGGCCATTTTCCAGCTTCCCTGGCCCTAATCTGGCCCTACCTCTCTGTCTCATTCCATGACCTTTCAGGAAGAATTCAGCTCTTCCAAGGGGATGTCCCATCCCATCCCCAGCTGAGCAATGGGGCCCAAACCGCCCAGACCCCAGCTCTGCAGGGGACACTCTTCCCATGGTTATCCTGGGGAGATCGGCTCTGCCTGGACAAACAAGGACAATATTCCCTCAGAAAGGGACTCTGTTGTTCCAAATTTCCCCTCTGTAACTTAGCAACATTTTTTGTCAGCCAAGGAGCCATTCTGGAATATTTCTGCTCCTCTCAGTGGAGAGGATGGAGCAGTGAAAGGCCCTGAGCTGGGAGCAGCTGGGTGTTCCCTGGCTCACAGGTGCCCAGACAGACACAGGGATGTCTCCCTGCCAGGCAGGACTGGGGCTCCCTCCTCCCAGATCCCAGACACGCCAATTACTTCCAAGTCATTTTGCCTTTTCTTATCTGCCACTGTTGCTTAATCGATGGTCTGGGTTTAACAAGGCGGAAAAGCAGCGAGAGAATCCAAAGGCTCCATTCAGTCGGGGATATTTCACATGTAACCTTTGGAGGGAAGGTGGATCTGCCCTGGAGCTGGCACTGGGAAAATCCCAAGACTGCAGCAGCAGAGGGGGACTCAAGCTCTGCCTGATAAACAGGGAAAACTTCCAGGAAAAGGTTTTTTTAACAAGAAAATAACCTATCACCTTTCTCAAAGCATCTTCATCCCAGGGCCTGAGAGCAAGGCTGGAGAAAGAGGCTCAGTTTTAGCCCACAGCCACAATTCCCAGCTTCCCCCTCACTCCTCATCTCCCGGGAAGCTGCTCCTCCTGTTCCAGACCCCGCACAGCTCCAGGGCACGCAGGTGCCAGCCCGGAGGGGATCCAGGGAGACACAGCCATGGAGAGCTCCTGGTGGGCATTCCAGGGGTGGAGAGAACACGGAAAGGCAAGGAAACCCCTGCAGCAAAACAGGGATGAAGGCGCTGAAAGCCCCGGAGACTCCCTGTGCACAGGAACACAGGACCCCAGCACCTGATTCCCTCTCCTCCCTGGGAAGCAGTTCAGGATTCCTCCCACTGCTTTATTCCAGCAGCTTCCAGCCGGCCCCTCAGGACTCCTCCTTGCTGGAGGCTGGGGAAAGCCTTGCAGGGAAACAGCAGCGAACAGGGACAGAGCCATGCCCAACCCACAGCCACGGCTTCCCCACTCTCCAACACCCCCACAGCTGAATTCCAATTCTACAGGAATGCCAGTGGGCCTGGAGATGATTCTGTTGGGAAATTCCCACTGATCTCTGCCTTCCTAAATCCCAGAATTTCAGTGTTGCTGAGAACAGTCCCAGCCCCGAGGCTGCCAGAGCTGCAGGAGCGCTGGGACAGCACTGCCAGGGATGCCCAGGGTGGGGCTGTTGGGGTGTCTGGGCAGGGCCAGGCTGGGACTGGCTGATCCCGGGGGTCCATCCCAAGTCTGGACATTCCATGATTTTGTAATCCCAGGAACCATACAATGCCAGAGGGAAAGCACCATATTCTTATTAGCTTAAATCTAAATGCAATGCAATTAAATCAAATAAATCATCAGAATTGGGAGACTGGTCCTAGGTCTAGTTGGTGACTCCAGGCTGCAGCTCAGCAGCTGCAGCTGGCTCCTGTAAATGTGCAGGGATTGCAATCAGCTGGTGTCTAATTAACCTCATTAGCTGCAAGCACAATTCTAACCTTGGAGCCTTCTCCTGATCCCTTCCCGGGAGGCTTTGTTTCATTTGGGGAGGGGTGGAGCAGGACAGGTGAATTGTGCTGGGAGGATCCCTGGCAATGCCCAGTGACCCCACAGATGTTGTGGCACCAGCACCAGGGCCAGGTTTTGTGTGCAGTCAGTGGGAACATCTCAGCCATGCTGCGAGTCCCCAGCCCTTTGTTTCTGGAGCAGCTGGGTGGTGGTTTGGGGATTTTTTATTCCTGCTGCTCTGCTGTGGTTGCTCTAAATCCTCCATCCCTGCACAGGCCAAGACAAGAGGATTTGTGCTGAACACGGCTCTGATAAGAGTGTTTCCCTTGATAACCACTTGGTGTCAGTTCACTGACTATCCCTTACCCACACCTTTCCTCTTGTTTGTCTTTACAGCTCCATCACAGAAATCACTCTGTGTTTGCAATTCCCTTGGTTTTCCTCCTTTCTTGTTCCTCCACAGCAAATATAAAACCAACAGCCTTTGGAAATCACACAAGAAGGTAAAAAAATCAGTATCTACCTATGGAAGTGAAAGAAAGAAAAAGCCACCAAGCCCCCCAAACCAGGAAGGTTCAATTCTCCTCTAAAGGATTTGGCTCAGTGATCACCCTCAGCACAAACCCAGAGCCAGCCCACAGCCCCTGACAGGGCACCGACTGCTCCAGGAGAGAGCCCCAGGCAAATCCTGCCACTGCCTGCTGTGGATTTGTGTCAGCAGCGGGAGTGGAAATCGTTGGAAAGGCACCTGCAGAAGAGTTGTTCAAATCCTGCATTTCTGGTGTTTATTTCCCATGTCTCAGAGAACCTGCCTCTATTTTGGGCTCAGTGAGTGTCTTTCACCACAGCCCTGCCGTGGCAGGGACACCTCCCACTGCCCCAGGCTGCTCCCAGCCCCAATGTCCAGCCTGGCCTGGGCACTGCCAGGGATCCAGGGGCAGCCCCAGCTGCTCTGGGCACCCTGTGCCAGCCCCTCCCCACCCTCCCACGGAAAGATTCCTGCCCAATATCCCATTTAAACCCACGATTCTGAGATTCATCGGTCTGAAGGTTCGCCAAGTTTGGTCTCAATACCTTTACCTAAAACACAGCTTGGATGTAGTCAAACATTGCCCTTGACTTAAACACTTCTCTGAATGGAAAATCTTTCACTAAAACGGGGATGCTTTGGGGAGAAGTTGATTTTTTGACAGTGCAATGTTTCCCTGCCAATTCCTAAACCCCTCTGGAGTTGGGACCTGGACATTGTCTCTTTTGAGAATCCCAGTTTGAGGTTTTTTTAATACCCTGGCTGCCGGACTGGAGAAGTTAAATAAAGTTAAATGAAGTCTTCCTTCCTTCACTTTAAATGCTTCGGTTTTATACTTGTCATTTTGAAGGAAACACAACCCTTAAGCAAACAGAAAGAAATATTCCAGCAGTTTATCTTTTAAAACAGTCCTGGATATGCCATGAGTGTTAGGGAAATGTGATTTCTCAGGGCCTGAACCTGCCCAATCCCCAACAACACACCAAGAAACCACTCCCCAGACGATGCCAACGCTGCAATTTGTTATTTTAGAGCTGCTCTATAAAGAACAAAGCCCCCAGCTGAGCACATCACACGTGGTTGTGTCTATCTTTAAAGATTTGAGTAGGAAATTCCCTGGGAACCACTGGAATCACTCGTGCTGCAAAGCAGGCACGTGCTGGAGGTGTCTCATGAGCTGCCTGAGGATGGGGATGAGCTTAATGAGCATTCATCCCAAACACTGAGCAAACATGAGCTGTGAAATCCTCATCAAAAATAAAAGGCCTCAAGGCATCCCGAGATGATTCATGGAAAACAAATTGTGGAGCCTCTTTCAAAGCCGAGCAAGCAGCCCATCGTGCAGTCAGAGCAGCAAAGAGCCTCGGCTCCACGGGCTGCGAGGATCGAGCGCCCCAGAGCACCAGCACCGAGCCTTGGAGTAACAGCAGGGAACCCGAGCAGAGGGAGCAGCACCTGAGGATTCCAGCGCGGGACACAGAACAAATGTCACCCAGCTCAGCAGAAAAGCTGAGAAGCGTTCAGCGAGTCCAGGAGTGACAAACTCTGAAGGAGCTGCACCTCTCGGAGCTGTGCTGGGAGCAGGGCTCCAGCAGCACCAAATCCCAGACCGGGACCTGGAATATCCGGACCAGAGCGCTGCATTTCCTTGGATCTGCCAAAGCCCGCTCCAGAGGAACTCACTGTAAACACCGACTTGGGCAATTTGGAATACACAGCTGGCCTTCCTCAACGCTGCCAGGGGCACTCCCAGGCCCCAAACTGCTCCTGTCTCCTTCAGCCCTGGGCAGAAGTGTCTCCTGCAGTCAAGAGCTTTGTGAGCCGGAGCCCCCGACCTCTGCCACAGCGGCTCCCGCAGCTTTTGAAACATAGATTTAGAGGAAACATAAAGATTTTAGTCATAGGCTTGGGATTTCAGTTGTAGGTTTGGGCCCAGTGAGGGTTAATCAAAATAGTTAGGAGAGCTGGACTTGAAATAGAGTTTTAGATGTTAGTAACTGATTACCAAATAACTGATGATCTGTCATTTGCATGTTTGTTTAGCTGTGCTTAGAATAACGAGCAGAAACATTGATAAGTTGGTGTATAGAATAAAGACAATTACCAATTTCCTCCCTTTGTGGGAGCCCATCCAAAAGTCACGCAAGAGGAAACTTAGAGGTCACTAAAGTAATTAGGATTGTTAAAGTCCAGAAAAGCAAAAAGGTCAAAGTGAGGAAGATGAGTTACTTCATCTTCCTTAGGACCACTGACCCAATTCAAGACTACTGACTCCATTCAGGACACACACTATGCATGCTTAATGACATTTAAGCTAATTTCCATATGAAGTGGAGAATGGGAGGTGTTAATGTTATGAATATACATTTGTATTTTGGATATTCATAATATTTGGAAATAAAAGGTATCATGTTGGCTTGGATTGGGGCCCTGCGTCTTAGGGAGCTATCCCACGCAGTGCCTCGTGCCAAATAAAACATGCACTTTCTAACTCTAAACTGTTAGAGAGTTTTTGTCCGTCTCAGTTGGATATTGATATCATATCAATATTCATATGTAAATATGAATATGAATATTGATATGAATAAATCACTTTCCTGCCCTGACTGACGCCACTGGCCCAACTCTCGTGTTCCCCTTGCAGGGTTGGTACAAGTTCAGGGCAAGCAGCTCAGCAGGGTCACAGGTTTCTCTCTCTGTTACAGCACAGCATCAAACTCCTCACTGTCCTTAGCAAGGAGGGAATTTATCCTCTGCTGGGACTGCACCTGTGGAAGGCTCCTTAGCAACCACCTGAGGAAAACTCTCCTCACAGGACTGCCAAGAAAATCCAGCAGTTTATGGCACAAAAAGTTTCTGGAGCTTTCTGTGAACTACTGAGAACCCAGTGTCCAGCCAGAAAATGCTGAGGAGCCAGAAACAACCCCAGCTGCTTTAATGAGCCCACCTAATAAGCAAAATTAAAAGAACAGCACCCCTCCAGGGCCTGGCCTTAGGAACGAGGGGATTATGGGCTCAGAGGAAGAGCTGGACTCACCTGGGCTGGGGACACTCTTCAGGGTTGCTCTCCTGACAAAAGTGCTGCTGCTCCTGCCAGAGCTAACAGGGATAAGAGAAGGAGGAGAGAGGGAACCCCCCTGCCTGTGCTCCCTGCCCACTCCTGGCTTATGGAAGTCAGGCCTACATGGGCTGTACCTCTAAACCTGGGGCCCAGCTTGTCCTCCTCCACCTCCTGCCTTCTCCTGAACTCTGCTGTTGTGTTAATCCCTTCCTCAAAGCCAAAATCAGCCTTTGCTGGTGGAAAAAATGAGTTTAGTCTCTCCTGTGTCTTCCCAGCCTCTGCCTTCTCCCAGGTCTTCCCAGTGATGTCATCTCCCTTCTTGATATTCCTTTCATTTTGACAAGAATTATTAATGAATATTTAAAGAAACTTTTTGCTACCATGAAGATGTGACTCTTTAAGGCCGCAATGTCCCCATCTTTCACAAAATCCACAAAGAAACCCAAATCCCAGATGGGAATTGAGAGCCTGAAGGACTTGCCTGAACCTCAGCAGGGAGCTCCCTGCTTGGAGCCCAGCCCTGTGTCAGGGAGGTGCGAAACTGCAGCTGCAGAAGGAACAGACCCTCTTTGGGGCACAGAAATAAACCCAGCAGCACAGGTGTTGAATTATTTGTGCTTCCCAGGTGAGTTCCCTCCACCGAGAAGGCCGGAGATCACTCACGGAGAAAAGGAATTACAACCCCAATCTCCTTCTGCTGAAGAGAAGCTTCAATTATTTATGGGGGCTTGAAATATTTAGCTTGGCACTCGTGCCCTTAAGGAAACTCCAGTTACCACTTTCCCATCACGAGAAGCCGATCATTTATTCATGGGATCAATAGGAACACGAAGCAGAAAGAGGGTTCCGAGGAATGCTGGTTCTGAGGCAGCACAGGGGGCAGGGCTGGAGGGGCTGTGTCCTTCTGGAGGCAGTAACCCGATTTTGGAGGTCATTTAGCCATTCCCGTTGCTAGGAGGGTTTGGTATGGAAAGGTAAATCCCAGAACCAGGCAGGGATCCCAGCAGGAGCTGAGCACATCCAGGTGTGGGGCAGGGAAGTGGAGAAAACCCCCAAACCTGCCCTGGGTGCGATAACTGAGACCGCCGGAGATTTTTGGTGGATTGCTGAGCTTTTCCTGGCATGGAATGGCAGAAATGGCCTGTGCCCGGATTTCAGAAGCAAGAACTGCCCCTGGGACCTTGGAACCTGAAACCAGAAATGTTTGTGGGTTCCCCAAGGATCCTGTTTCAGCAAGGCCTAAAGCAGGCCCATGGAGAGGGGAATAAAAGTTATTTGCTTGGCAGCAAAATCATTTTGTGGTAGGGAAAGGTGGGAAAATCCAGTTCCCTTTGGCATCCTGGGCACATCAGCCCATTTTCAACAGCCAGAATGGGAAGGATCCTTCCAAATCACAGAGGGACGATACCGTGGGAACCTATTTTAACCTATTTTTATTATCCTTGAGGTCCTTATGGAGGTGGTTCTGCCCCCCAACATCAGGGGAAGGTGTCTCTGCCCATGGATCTGGTCCTTAAGGTCCCTTCCAAACCAAAGCATTCTGGGATTCTGTGATGATAATAAATAGTTCTCTCATCAGACATCTCCAAATCTCCAATAATTGCTACTTAATCAACAAATGCAGCAGTCTGGGAAGTGGTGAATATTGATGAGGTCATGGTTCCAATACAAGATCAACACTGAACACATTGTGACTGAAGAATAATTGAGCTTTAATCACTTTAAAGAACCAAGAAAGGTCCTCTATGAACGAATAAAGGCAGAAAAAATGTTCCCAGTGCTTGTTGAGGTGATCAGAGACTGCTGTTATTGAGTTGGATTTTACAAACCGAGACAGAATTCTCAGTCCAGGCAAAGGCAATCCGGGTCCCAAAGCACTGCAGCTTTGGTTCCCTGGGCAAATCCTGGAGATCAGCCTGGACAGCGGCACAGGGAGGGATTCCCACTGCTCTTTGCTTGGGGCTGCATTAGCCCATTATCCCTTTATCCCATTCTCCCACAAGTGGCAGGAAACACAGGAGAATTTGACATTCAGACTTCCCAGTGCAAATGGAGAGAAATGAACGCTTTTGTTCCTGTGAACATTTTCAGACATTTTCTATACAAGTGCTCAGTGAAGAGCTTTGTCTGTGCCCTTTCCTGCTTCTTCCCACATTTATAAAGGATTTTGTCTGTAAAGAGGATCTAGGAAGATGAACATCAGTGACAGAACCTGCTAAGGGGAGATAAGGTGGAAGATTTGGTTGTGCAGAGCAGCTGGGGCTGCCCCTGGATCCCTGGCAGTGCCCAGGCCAGGCTGGACATTGGGGCTGGGAGCAGCCTGGGGCAGTGGGAGGTGTCCCTGCCAGGGCAGGACTGGCACTGGGTGGGCTTTGAGTTCCCTTCCAACAAAACCCATTCTGGAATTCCAGGATTCTCTCATCCTTCTCCTGGTGCAGTCACACCTTGTGCTGGGCAGTGGTAACTGTCCTTGTCTCGTTGCCCTCTCCCCAAAATCTCAGCGCAATCCTGATTTCCCACGGCTGCGGAACCATCTCAGTGCTGCTGTGTTCCTTCCACCAGGAGCTGGGAGGGTCTGAGCAAACCAGCACGAAGGCAGCTGTGAACTGATGAGCAAAACCCCTCCTGTGGGAAGAACGGTGGTATTTTAATGCTTTCAAATGCAAAAACTCCTGAAAGCTTGGAACAGAACCCCTGTTCATGCTGTGCCTGTTGGCTCTGGTGGCTCCCGCTCTTCCCTTGCCAAACCCAGCAGCAGAACCCCTTGGATTTGTTTAATTCATCACGAGGCTTTCTGGTGCCTAAGCTGCAGCATGGACCCTCATGGCCACAGGGTAGGGTGGGAAATCACTTTTGGTACTGGAATTTTATCCAAAATGTGGGGTTTTTAAAAAATAAAATGATCAGAAGGAACAAAATCCAACCCCAGCAACTCCCCTGCAGCATGAGACAGTTTGGGCCCAGACTGGAGCCCAATCCACACAGAGCAATTTCCTGGAGTGTTCCCCGGCAGGAAAACTAAAGCTGCTTTTCTTTGTCCATCTGGGCTGGGTTGGGGTTTCCCCACATCAAAATCTCATTTTGTAGGAAACAGCTCTGATGGATGGAGGGATGGATGGATGGATGGATGGATGGATGGATGGATGGATGGATGGATGGAGGGAGGGATGGATGGAGGGAGGGATGGAGGGAGGGATGGATGGATGGATGGAGGGAGGGAGGGATGGATGGATGGATGGATGGATGGATGGATGGATGGATGGATGGATGGATGGATGGAGGGAGGGAGGGAGGAATGGAGGGAGGGATGGAGGGATGGATGGATGGATCCATGGATGGATGGAGGGCAGGATGAGGGAGGAATGGAGGGAGGGATGGAGGGATGGATGGATGGATCCATGGATGGATGGAGGGCAGGATGAGGGAGGGATGAAGGGAGGGAGGGATGAGGGAGGGAGGGATGGATGGAGAGATGATGGGCAGAGGAGCTGCCTTCAGCTGAGCCCACACCCCAGAATCCCCCTTGGCCAAAGGGGCTGGGGGTCAGCTAAGACAGAAGATTTTGGGAGGGGGAAACAGGGCAGCTCCTTCCACTCCAGCTCCTTCCTTTTGCTCAGACAAGAACTGGGAATTATTTCCCTCAAATCCCAGCATTTAAAGCATCTCCCTCAAAGTTTGGTTCATTCTCTAAATTTCCTTCTCCAATCTGAACCTCCGTCAGTGAAAGGAAATGTGACAAAGGGAATGTGACAGCCAGCAGGCAGCAGGTTTAGAGAAAATCTATGAAAATAGCGGTGGCAACAGAATCCCAGAGTCCCGGAATCTTTAAGGTTGGAAAAGCCCTCCCAGCCCATCGAGTCCAAGCTGTGCCCGATGCCCACCTCGTCCCCAGCCCAGAGCACTCAGAGCCGCCTCCAGTCCTTCCTGGGACACCTCCAGGGATGGGCACTCCCAAACCTCCCTGGGCAGCCCCTGCCAAGGCCTGAGCACCCTTTCCATGGGGAAATTCCTGCTGATGTGCAAGACTGGACATTTTATAGAGCTGGTTACACTTTTTTTCCTCTAAAGACAACTTCTGCCTGTTGCTTTCCAGCTCTGTAATGCTGCAAGGGGGTAATGACATCGATATTCCCTGCTGTCACTGGGAATTTGACACAGATTAATACTAAACTGGATTTGAGATGTTGTTTTTCCATGATGGGTCTGTAATTACCTGGCTGATAGCAATGACAGTGCTGGAGCAGAGTTGTGAGCTACTCAGGGGAAATTAAAATTAAACCCCAATTCCACACTCACTGGGAGCACATTCGGGAAATTCAGCTGAGTTCACACACAGGATTTGCTTTCTGTGTCCCCCAAAAGCACAAGTGGTTCTTGTCCTGAGCTGCCAACCTGCAGCACCAGGGAGATGAGCCTGAGGAACCTCCCCAGAACCTTCCAGTGCTGCAGAGCAGCTCCTGATGACCCCACCATGGACTGGCCTCCAGCAGAAATGGGAATGAAGAAATTTCCCCCAATATCCCCCTGAGCCTCCCCTGGCCCAGCCTGAGGCCGTTCCCTCTCCTCCTGTCCCTGTTCCCTGCCAGCAGAGCCCGACCCCCCTGGCTGCCCCCTCCTGTCAGGGACTTGTGCAGAGCCACAAGGTCCCCCCTGAGCCTCCTTTGCTCCAGGCTGAGCCCCTTTCCAGCTCCCTCAGCTCCTTCTCATCAGACTTAGAGCTTTTCTTCAGAAAAATAATATCAATATCTACACGCTCAGCACATCCCCGCCGCAGTTTCCCTGCATTGAAGCCCAGCACCACCAGCTCCTGCAGAATCCCTCACGACAGCCTCAGCTCGGCTGTTTAATGCCTCACATGTCACTTGTAGCTTTCTCTACTCAACCATCAAATTATCCCTTCACAGAACGAGAAGAAAGGAGAATTACAGTCGTCACCACTGAGCACAGATAGAATGGAAGGTTGGAGCTGAAATAAAGCTTCCAAAACTTGCAAGTCTTCAGCTGTCCTTTCTAGAAAGCTCCAGGAGAGTTCCCCCCTCCTGTGCGGGTGGCAGCCAGGCCAGCAGGGTGATTGCTGCCTCCTGCCTTGGCCTGGCTCCTGGATCCCTGGGAACTGTCTGATGGGTGAATCCTCTCAGGGCTTCCCTCCCAACCCCCAGGGACACATTCCCAGCTCAGGGTGGGCAATCTGCCCCCCTGCCTTTTCCCTGGGGCACACTCCCCATATGTGGGAAGGGAAATGGCATCTGAGCACAGAATGGGTTGGGTTGGAAGGGACCTTAAAGCCCAGCTCCTCTTTTTCAGCGCACTTTTATGTCAGGCCACGGTTTAACTGGACAAACAAAACACCCCCATGCTGCAGTGCCACGGGCTCAGGGATAGAATTCCCTCTCCAGTTCCCAGTCACTCCAAGAGTGACACAAGGCTGTGAGCCCGGGGAGCATCAAAATCCTCTGGAGGGTGAGAAATGGTTTCCTAAAAGGTTTAGACTTGGGAGCACAAGCTGGTTCCAGCAAACAGAATCTGTAGTTCCCACTGGTGCCCTTACCCCAGGATTTAGGGAGGTGTGAGATCTACCAGGGGGTAAATCGAGTTCCTCAGAGGGTTCAGGGGTCAGCCAGGCTGGGGGAGTTTGGTTTGCTGGACAGGTCACCAGTGGAGAAAAGGGCTCAGGGTCTGCACTCCTGCAAAAACTGAAATCCAGGAATCTGTCTGGCCCAGCCAGGACTGCTGCACTTCTCCTTTTCCAGGAAGGACATTCATAATCGCTTGGATATTCAAACCAATCTTAATTGTGATTTAATGGCTCACAGTGTAATAAGCCTCCAGGGAAAAGTGCTTTCAATTAACCATGTAAACATTGCATTTGTTACACCATTACATGTTCTGCTAAATTTCCTGATGAAGAGCTGGGAGTGGAGCAGCACCGGGCCAGAACTCGGGGAACAGAGGGAAAGAGGGACGTGCCTGGAAATTCTCCCTTCTTCCCTCTGCAACTGAGGGACACTGGGAGGGTGCCCGTGGCTCCTGCGGCTGTGGCTGGCGAGGCAGCGACCTCCTCAGGAGGTGGCCCTGAGCCATGGAGCTTCTGTCCATGCCAGGAGGGATAACCCTGCTCCTGTCCCTGGATCCCAGCCAGGTTCCAGCATTCCCAGGGCCCTGAGGCACAGGAAGATTTCCCTACCTTGTGGTTCTGCTGTGTTTATTTTGTTACATGGCCTTTATATTTAATGGCCTCAAGTTGCACCAGGGGAGGCCTAGATTTGATAATAGGGAAAAATTTTCATGGGAAGGGTTGTAAAGCCCCTGGAACGGGCTGTCCAGGGCAGGGGATGTGGCAAAATCACCTGCATGTGGCACCTGGGGACAGGGGTTGGTGGTGACCATGGTTCTGGTGCTGGTTCATGGTTGGACTTGATGACCCTAAATGTCTTTTCCAACCTCAATGATTCTGTGATCCTCTGTGCCCTCATCAGCTGGCAGAGCACAATTGTCAGGATGGGTCTGTTCCCCCGGTGCCAGGGGAATCTGCAGGGACTTATCCATCCTAGAGGCAATGAAATAAACCCAGCAAAGTGAGGAGGAGTAAACTGCTGGTGAAAACCAACCAAAAATCACAGGAACGCAGACTTAAAGCCCCTCTAGTGCCAGCCCTGCCCTGGCAGGGACACCTCCCACTGCCCCAGGGTGCCCCAAGCCCCAATGTCCAGCCTGGCCTTGGGCACCACCAGGGATCCAGGGGCAGCCCCAGCTGCTCTGGGCACCCTGTGCCAGGGCCTCCCCCTCTCCCAGCCAGGAATTCCTTCCCAATATCCAACATCAAACAGGAGGGAATGTCAGGACAGAGTTCCTGTGCCAAGGGGGAGGTTCATACCCCCAAAACTCCAGTGAACGTCCTTCCCTGGGAGAGCAGAGGCAGCATTTGCCCTTTAAACAATGGGAAGGTTTTACTGTGGGGTGTCACTGAATCCCAGCATGGGTTGGGCCAGAAGGGACCCCCACTGCTCCCAGCTCCTGCTCCAGCAGGGCCCTCCCAGAGCACATGGCCCAGGATTGTGTCCAGATGGTCCTGGAACATCCGCAGTGAGGGGGGCTCCACAGCCTCTCTGGCAATCCGTGTCCTTTTTCCGTGTTTATTCCGAGCTGTGCCTCCTGACAAAGCTCAGTCCGGGAGCTGGGCAGGGGGAGCAGAGTCCCAGCAGAAATTCCTCACACCTGAGGCGGGTCCGTGTGTTCTGCCCGGCACCGGCAGGGCTGCAGAGGGGACAGGCCAGGTCCAGGCCATTTCCCCGGCAGTTCCTGGCTGATGCTGATGCTGGAGCCCGGCTGGTCCCCGGAGCCACGGGGGAGCTGCCACCAGGGTGGGATTCACCGCCCCGGCATGGGACAAACGCTGCTGGGGACAGCGAGGGACCGGCAAGGGCGGCAAGAGGAGCGGAGCTTTCACGGCCCTTTCGATGCTCCCGTCACTGCAGCGGCTCGTGGGGATGTGTGGCTGACAGAAAGCAGCTTGGAGGGTCTTTGACGAGCAGCTCCGGGTTATAAATAGAAATTTGGATGGCTTTTTTTCTTCCTACCATTTCCATAAAATATGGAATTTACATTTTGTAAATTTTTACACTTTATTTTCTGCCCATCTTTCATTTCCTCTAGCAAAAGGAGGAGTCTAAAAAAAAGAGGAGGAAGTAAAAGACAGATGAAAACATGGCAAATGCTCATGAACTTATCAGTGAAGAAGTTTTCAGGATCTGTTTTTTCCCCTTATCCTTTAACCTCCTCCTCTGTTGTTTTCTTGCCAGTGAATTACTATTTATAATTCAAAGATTTTTAACTAGAAAAATAATCTTTTCAGTTCTTCTATTTACTCATCTTCTGACCTTCAGAATTAATTTCCAGTGATGGAAATCAGAATCAAGCATTTGTTGCTTTTGCTCCATTGAACCAAATAAAACAACTTCAATCTCTGCTTTTTTTTTGTACTTGAAAACAATAATTTAGATGACAACCTCACATTCAGAACTGCACATCCCCCATCCTCTCAATATGCCGAGGCCAATTTAGGATGAGAAATAAAAGCTCAGCGCCAGGAGTTTAAGGGGTTTAATGTCTCACTCCACCAACATTGCAGGAGAGGATATTTGCAATAAGAACTCAGTGACTGACTTAGACTTGAGCTGAAAAACTCAGTTCTCCTGGAAGCTTTGTAGCTTTAAATAGTCTGAACTCCTGAGAACTCTTCCCAAATAGTATAATGGGATTTTCGCTTCAGATACCAGATAACAAAGGCAAACATCAGGTAACAAAGCTAATGTGGAGATGATGCTGTCAAAAGAACTGCTTGACATGACAAAGGTAAAAAGGAAGAAACGGGGCCACAGTCACAAAGTTTAAAGATCAGAGATGGCTGTGATTTCATTTAGAAATCAGCCTCACCATATCTGACATTTCAAAAGCTTCCCTGAACATTTCTCCCCATTTTTGTGCTCCTGAAGCTCATCCTCCCTCACAGGAGCCTCGGCCAGGCCCCCAAGTGCAGCTAAACCAGTGTCCAGGAGCTGCTCTGCTGCCTCCCCCCTCCCTTCGTGTCCCTGCCCCAGGCAGGCTCCTCTCTGCAGGGAGCAGCCGCTCCCGATGCTGTTCCCAGGAGTCCTCATGTGCTGGGAGCGCTGGGAGCGCTAGGAGCTGTCCTGGGTTGCAGTGTATTCTATTCCCATCCTCATGAGGTGTTGAAACCAGGTGGGGCAGTGTTTCCTTGCCTCCTCCCCCCAGACTATCTTGCTGTTAATGGCCCATCATTGTCCTGCCGCCTGACTCAGAGATAACTCCCTCCGGACTATCTTCTGTTAATGAGCCTAATCAACACTTGGCCTCATGACTCATTACCCCATTGTGAGATGCTCCACCCAGAGGGAGGAACCAAGCATCCCAGCGTGGATATAAGCTGGGACTCTGAACGCCAGAGACAACCTTTCCACTGGATTTCCAGAGGACAGGAGCTACACAGCCACCACTGGACCTTCTGAGGAAGATCAGCCCCTTTACTAAAGGACCACCGCTTCAGAGGACTGCAGCCACCATTCTACCAGACTGCTGCCAGCACTAACAGGGTGCCAGGTTGTATCCTGACTCTGTCAGTTTAACCCAGTGTTATCCGCTTTTATTGTTTTTTTCTTTCCCCCTCCTTTTATTTCCCTATTAAATTGTTATTCTGACTTGGTGTCTCCCACTAGTTTGTTTTCAAACTAGTACAGGAGCACTGGGAGAACCAACACCCACAGCAGCCATCCCAACCCTTCCTTCCCAAGGGATCGAGCAGCCCTGCTGGAGAAACCCATCCGTTCCAGGGAAGGTCCAGGCGCTGCTTCGCTCCTTTGACCAGACTCACCTGCCGGGGGTCCAGAGCCTGAGCAGCTCCCAGAGCTGCTTCATCCCAGTTCCACACAATGGAAAATGTCCTTTGTGTCCCGTTCCCACCTGCTCCTACCGACCTGCTCCTTACATCTGTCTCCCTGCACAGAGGATGGGAAATGAATTCCCTGGATTTGTGATCCATCAAAGGGAGTGCAGAGGGGTATCCAGCTGTGCCACTCACAGACCCAGGAAAGCAGAGGTACCAGAGGAATTTGTTCCTGCTCGTGCTCTGCTCTTGAACACAGACACATGAAAAACAGGGATTTTCTTGTCCCTTTATGGTGTAATTATGAACTAAGCACTTTCCATGAATTGTTACATCTCCTCCACACATGGAATCACAGAATATCCTGAGCTGAGAAGGACCCCAAGGCTCACTCAAGTCCCAGCCTGGCCCTGCCCAGACACCCCAACAACCCCACCCTGGGCATCCCTGGCAGCGCTGTCCCAGCGCTCCTGCAGCTCTGGCAGCCTCGGGGCCGGGACCATTCCCTGGGGAGCCTGGGCAGTGCCCAGCAGCCTCTGGGGGAAGAACCTTCCCCTGATCTCCAGCCTGACCCTCCCTGGCCCAGCTCCAGCTGTTCCCTGAGGTCCTGAATTCCTTGTTTGAATTCCTAGCACCTGCTCTCTCCTCTTCCATCATCACCTGCTGACCTGCTCTGCTCAGGCACTGCCTTCATTTCTCCTAAAGCCAAGTAAATTTTTTGGCACTTAGTAATAAATATTTTCTGTGCCTTTTGACGTTTTCACAGCACACACAGAGCAGTGAATCCAGTACCAGGGTGTCCCTCCAGCAGGAAGCTGCTGACCCAGGCCCTGGGGGTACAGGGAACACAAAGCCCTGCATGTACAGCTTGTTAGGCCAAAGGAGATGTCGGATGAATAACACGGAGCCTGGATCCCGAGCTGCTGGAGCTGTGCCACACCTCCTTCCAGTGGGAATGGGAGAGACACTTTCCTGGGAGAGGTTTCCAGATGGTTTTCTCACTGCTGCAGACAACTGAGCAGCCTTGCCGTGCCCAGAAATGCTTCATTTGCTGCCTCCCTTTGCACCTTTCACACCTCATCTCCCTGGGTCACCTAGGGCACCTGTTCCAGACCTCAGCACTGCCCTGGCAGCATCTGCTGTCCCAAAGACACTATTTATCCCGTGTTCCCTGGGGACACTCAGCTGAAGCAGGGGAATGGTGTGATGGAAACAATACAGAAATAAGGATGGCTGATTATCCACTTTCAGAATTCTTTCCTCTCTGTGGAGGTGCAGGAACGAATGTCTGCCTTTTGTGAGGTTTCATTCACGACTGTTCTATTTAACTCAGTGTTCTGTGATCATCTTAATTTCCAGCCAGAGAACAGACCCCTGGCAGGATTCAGGTCTTTAATAACTGCACTGTCATTCTGATATCTCCATCTCTACTCCTGATTTCCATTGTTTGCATCTCTTCAAAGGCACAAAGCAGCAGAGTCCCAAAGGAGGAGATTTTTCACACACAGTTTCTGGTATCAGTGCAGACGTTTAGCAGTGAGCAAATTAGAGCCGTGGTTATAAATTGCTGCTGGGGACGGGAGAGGATATGGAAGATGTCAGGGAATGGTTCCTTGCTGCCCTCAGGGCAGGGCTGATCCCGTTCTTCTGCATCCACAGAGATCCTGAGTGAGGGAAGGGAAACTGCCCGGAGAGCAGCTCAGGGGAGCTGCAGAGCGATTCCCGTTCCTTTCCATGGCAATCCCAACATCCCAAGGCTGCATGCAGATCCCAGTGGGAGCCGTGCCTGGATTGTGCGGTGTTTGTGGGACAGAGCCGGTACCCACAGGGACAGGGGCTGTGGCTGGTGGGAGCTGTCCCCAGGCTGACAGACCCATTAGAGACCACGGACTGTTCTGCGTTCCCCACCGGGGCTCCCTTGGAATGGCTCCGTCTCCGGGCAGACTTCCCTGGATGTTTCTTCCAGCCAGAGGGGAAGGAAGGTCCCCATGAGGAAAGAGTCTGAGTAGATTTGTCTTTTGAGAACTGTGACAATGCTCAGCGTCCTGATGGCTGCAGCTGCAGGAGGGCAGGGCTGGATGGGATATTGGGAAGGAATTCCTCCCTGGGAGGGTGGGCAGGCCCTGGCACAGGTGCCCAGAGCAGCTGGGGCTGCCCCTGCATCCCTGGCAGTGTCCAAGGCCAGGCTGGACATTGGGGCTGGGAGCAGCCTGGGACAGTGGGAGGTGTCCCTGCCAGGGCAGGGGTGACACTGGAGGGGCTTTGAGGTCCCTTCCAACCTCAACCGTTCCGTGATTCCATGGTTCTGTTTCTCTCCATTGCCATTAGAAGAGGCCTCAGTCTCAGACATCCCACAGCATGATCACCAGAACCAGGTGAAGCACCAGGAGCTGGCACAGGAGGCCCTGGCATGGGTGATCCCTGTGCAGCTCCCTGCCTGTGAGCCTTGGAGCAATCCCAGCCCCCAGGTCCTCAACAAAGCCAGCAGAGTTATTCCTCTTTGTAAAGTAATGCCAGACAGAAGTAATTCCATGTTAATAGCAAACACTGGGTGTTTATTGACAGCTTTTCATCACCTGAACAAGCCCTGGGACGTTCCCTCGGTGCGAGGAGCACTTCGGGCCCAGGGGGTGACTTGTTGGGACTGAGCAGTGCCACAGGGAGGACCCGAGCCAGCCCTTCACGCCACATGCCCTTGAGCTCTTCCCCTCCCACTCCGATCCTCCTCGACTCCCAAATTCCTGCATAAACCAAAGGAAATTCTGGCACTTTAATTAAGGCCAGCATTTACTCAAGGAATCCCCTCTCAGTCTGCACAGCTTTGCAGTTATTCTGCATAAGGAGCACATGGAGTGCTGGAATTAAGAGGTTGTAAAACTACTCCTCACAGAGCAGAACAGAACAGAGGGACAGGCTGAAAATCCATCAGCCTGAAATTCATCTGGATACCATCAGCTGCAGGACTGAGAAGATGGAATTTAACAGAGCAATACTTAAAATTCAGCTTTCATCCAAAGAGCAAAGCACTTAACAAATTAATTGAGCTTAGCATCCATGTTGAGAGCTCAGCACTGGTAACATCATCACAGGAGAGCGGCTGGTTTATGAGGGACTGAAGGAAGTACAGCAAGCCCTGAACAGACAAATCCCTGCCCCAGAGAGCCCCTGAGATGACAAATGGCACCTCTGCAGTCTCTGCACATCATAACTCTGCACCCAGCGCTGGCCAAGCTTTCCCCAAGGAGCAACACACCTTCCTCAGGCAGGGCTGGGACCGCCTCTCCTTGTTTTTCCTGGCTGCTCATCAAAACAGAACACCCTGGGCACCACAAACCTTTTGAAAGCCTTTTTTTTTTGCTTGTACCACAAGATGCAGAAGCTCAGCAGCTCTCCTCCCTCACAGATCTCCCTCTCTGCTGGTTTTTCCCCTCCCCTGCCACATCCTGGTGGGAATGTGTGGCTGGATAGAAACCTCTCCTTCCCCCCTCGCTGTTTAAAGCACTGCAGCACCCGTTCGATGGAACAATCGTGTTCTGTTCCAATGAACAAGATTTATTCTTCCCTTAAGGAGAGCCTGACTTTGCTCAGTGAAAAACTGTTTGCAGTCACCCACAGCTCCCTTACAACCTGTAATCGAGCACTTACATCCCCCCTTCGGTCCCCCAGGGGCCGAGCTGTTCATCATTTTCTTTACAGAAAGTGTAAAATACCCTTCCTCCCAAAATAAAACCATCACATAAAGGATAAGAGTGAGAGGCTGTGAAAAGCCCTGGAGTGACCACTTAGTGATACTTGGGTAAGGTTTGCCCCTTCAGAGTCAAATACTGCACTCCATGAATCCATTCTGTTCTGTGGAGTGTTTATGGTGTGTTCTGCAAAGCATT
The DNA here is from genome assembly GCF_965178545.1 of Coloeus monedula. Taxonomy (NCBI): domain Eukaryota; kingdom Metazoa; phylum Chordata; class Aves; order Passeriformes; family Corvidae; genus Coloeus; species Coloeus monedula. The sequence continues at coordinate 733,477 of NC_138806.1, read as the reverse complement.
CAGCATACAGAGGCAATTCCCCTCTAAACTGTACATTAAGGAACCATTAATATTCCAAAGGAGAAGGTTGGAAGTTGATAAATGCCAGCGCTGAGGTCACTGTGGCCACCCTTTCCTCTCCAGCTATTTAATGATGTATTTGCTCCAGGTCTGCTTCTCACAGCTGACAGGAACTGCTCAGAAGAGCTGGGATGGGAACAGGCACAAACACAATTTCAGCCCAGGAGGGTCTGGAGGGCGATAACTGAAACTCCAGTGAGTGCAAATCGAGTGTCATGGTGGGGCACAAAGTGTCTCAAATATCCCCAGCTCCTCCTGCAGCATGGAACTCCCACGGGGGTCACCAATCCACTGGTGTGAACTGGAGCACTGAACATGTCAGCAATCGTCCCATTTGGGCACAGGGGGAGCACAGGGATCCCAATTCTGAGCCACAGAATCATGGAACGGTTTGGGTTTGGACAGACCTCAAAGCCCACCCAGTGCCACCCCTGCCATGGGCAGGGACACCTCCCACTGCCCCAGGCTGCTCCCAGCCCCATCCAGCCTGGCTGGGAAGGGATTCTGTGGGGCTGGGAAGGGGTTCTGTGGGGCTGGGAAGGGGCTCTGTGGGGCTGGGAAGGAGCTCTGTGGGGCTGGGAAGGGATTCTGTGGGGCAACCAGAACAAGAAAGGGAAGAAACGTCTGTTGTGGGAATTCACCAGCAATGGGCTCCACTTCCCACGGAGAGCAGGAGCTGCCCTGGGGGTGCTGCTGTGCCCTCAGGTCCCATCACCCAAGTGCTGCTTTTGGGGCAGGTCAAAGAACCCAACACAGCAACAGCAGCAAAGGAAGGGTTCACAAGGGAGTTCCTGGCACAGGGTGCCCAGAGCAGCTGGGGCTGCCCCTGGATCCCTGGCAGTGTCCCAGGCCAGGCTGGACATTGGGGCTGGGAGCAGCCTGGGGCAGTGGGAGGTGTCCCTGCCAGGGCAGGGCTGGCACTGGAGGGGCTTTGAGGTCCCTCCCAACCCAAACCATTCCAGGATTCCCTGATTCACACCCGACCAAACATTCAAGCCCAAAGTGTTGTTCTTTTCTTTTTCCTCAAATTCCTGAAGCCAGGTGGGCCACAACCCATTTTCTCTGATTCCCCTTCCATGCAGGATCTGGGGCTGTTTCTCCTCCACATCGCTGCAGAAGAAGCCAACTGCACACGAGTGGTAAGGAGCTGAGTGCTCAGAAGGTGGGGAGATGTTTATCAGAAACATCACGAAGTTGGTTGTGGTTTGATGGGAGGCAGCAGACTGAGCCACGGCTGAGGCAGCTGCAGGAGATCAGAACAAGTTATTCAGCCACGGTGGAATCTGCCCTGATAAGAAACACCGAGTGACTGGAGCAGGATTTCTCCGTGTAAATTGAAATCAGGGCTGTGTAAAGCTGAATTAAACCTTTGTCACGAAGCTGCAGAGCTGTCACTTGTATTCTCCCAGGATAAATTGGCAGCATCCACTGAGAACAGCCCTGGAACAGTGCTTTGACTGCAGTAGCTGCTTTTAGAGCAACAGCAAAAGGAGATGATCTGTTCTTCAAAATCCTAAAACGATACTAATTTACAGCACAAGAGAATGAACCGCACCAGGCTCTGCTGAGGGAACTGCTCCACAAAACCGAATTTCTACTGTAAAGCTGCTTTATTTTCATAATTGCCCCTCTGGAGGAATTTTGTTAATTGTTCCCCTCTCTTCCCGTACCTTTAATTTCAATATTCCCTCTCTATCCCAGGGGAATGAAGCCAAAGGGTTTTCATCTTGAGTTTGGAAAGCTGGTCGGCTTTCATTAGGGCCTCAGTCACTTTTCATCAGCTCTCCCCAAAAAACAATTGAAAATAATTACCTGAGCTTCTCCTGGGCTTTGGGATCAGTAGAAAGGTGATCAACTGAAGACAGACCAAAGGACACTGCTCCTCTCAAAGCCTGGACACTTCCAAGCTCTGAGCCAAGGAAATAACACCGACTTTCATAATCCCTGTCCGTGCCAGTTAAGAACCCACACAAAAACCCTTGCAGGGCTTATAAGCGATTTCCAAGTGTCCTTCATGCTGCTGCTTCCTCTGGCTTTGTCCTGGCTCTTACTCAGAACCACAGAATCATGGGATCGTTCAGTTTGGAAAAGACCTTTAAGGTCCTCGAGTCCAACCATCACCATCACCACTGACCCATATCCCCCAGTGCCACCCCCAGGTTTGCTGAGCACTTCCAGGGGTGGGGACTCCACCCCTGCCCTGGGCATTCCAATGCTTTGCAACCCTTTCCATGAAGAAATTTTCCTGATATCCACCCTGAGCCTCCCCTGGCCCAGCCTGAGGCCGTTCCCTCTCCTCCTGTCCCTGTTCCCTGCCAGCAGAGCCCGACCCCCCCGGCTGCCCCCTCCTGTCAGGGGCTTGTGCAGAGCCACAAGGTCCCCCCTGAGCCTCCTTTGCTCCAGGCTGAGCCCCTTTCCCAGCTCCCTCAGCCGCTCCTGGGGCTCCAGCCCCTTCCCCCTGTCTCTAGCCTATGGTGAAGTCGCTCAGACCTGCACAGAGACATCAGCTGGTTTTAAATTCCCCCAGCACACCCTGCACCATTTCCCTGAGTCAGGGCCGAGGTGTTGGAAGTAAAAGGTGAGGCTGTGCTGATGATTCCACAGGGAAGGCAGCACAGGAGAGAGCAGAGAGAAGAGCTCCACAAGCAGCAGAACCAGCCCAGTTTCTCAGACCAGGGGGAAGTTGGAGCATTGCAGCGCTGAAAGGCTCTGAGAACTCTGCTTCCAGCAGCTGGGATGAGCTGATCCAACAGCTCCCAACAGCAGCCTCTGCTTCCCCTTCTCCCCTTGCTCCCAGACTGTTCCTCCCTCCCTTGCCCCAAACCAGCCCCAAACCTGAGCACATGCACCCCACCAGGTCACCCACAGTCCTGGCCTGGCTGAACTGACCCATGGGACCCTTACTGGGTACCCCCAGAACTGGCCCCAGGGAAGGACGAACATCCCATTCCACAGGAATGAGCCCTGATCTCAGCCCAGGTGCTCCTGAAATGGCTCCTCCTGGGCCAGGGGCTGCAGGGACAGGTGGGACAAGACCGTGAAAGGACACCAGGAGCCAGATCCCCCATGGAAGCCATGAGGCCACTGCTCAACAGCTGCAACTGTAGTCCTCAAAAATTATTTTTATTTTTATGGAGCATGGGAGACTTAATCATAGAATCCAAGAATAATTGAGGATGGAAAAGCCCTCCAAGGCCATCGAGCCCCCCCGTGCCTGAGCCCCACCTTGTCCCCAGCCCAGAGCTCTGAATGCCACCCCAGCTGTTCCTTCGACACCTCCAGGGATGGGCACTCCAAACCTCCCTGGGCAGCTCCTGCCAAGGCCTGAGCACCCTTTCCATGGGGAAATTCCTCCTGAGAAGAAATGAAGCAGATCCAGACCATGTTTGACAATAACATGGGGTTATTGTCTGTGGGGAATGGAACGGCAAAACTTCTCTGAAATGCTCTTCACAAATGGGGACGTGTGGGCAAGGTCAAATTTAGGTTGGGCTGAAGTTTCCCAAAGCTCTTCCCCTCATCACTGCACAGCCCTGGATCCCAGGGGAGATGTGTTCACTGAATTCCTCTGCAGCACAAACACACGAAAGGATCTCCATCCCCTCTTATGTTTCTGCCTCTTCTCCAGGAACTCCTACACTGGAGGAAAACCACCCAGAAGCTCTTGGCCAGTGCAGCGCAGGGCCCAGAGGGCCCAGGGAAATGGGATAGCTGGGAATGTTCATTGCCCTGTCAGTCAGAAATGCCACCGGGAGGGGACAGGCCCAGGTGCCCCTCAGGGTCCCTTGGAGCCGGGCACCCTCACACACAGAAAATACAAATCCGTGCCCAACTTCCAGCAATTAAACTCCAGATCAAAAGAACCACAACTGTCGATGTGCTTTGCTTATTATCAGCTCTGTCTCTGGTTGCCTGAAGGTCTTTCCAACAACGTTTACTTTAATTACTTTAATGAGAGAGAAAATGATCTGAGGAGTGTCAGCTCAATGGGGCAAGGTCCTGATGGAAATGCTAAGTCTGGGATCATTAATTCAGCAGTTAATAGTACATTATCTGAAGTTATTGGAGCTAAATGTAAACAGCTCCTGGAGCCCGGCTGATGTCAGGAGCAAAGCTGGGGAAATGAATTAGGAGAGGCTTTGAACTGAGCTTGTGTTGGTTCTGCTCCCACCCTCTGCAGAGGCAGCTCTCTGTTGGTCCAGAGCAGAAAAAAGTGTTCGTAGAGAGAAAAGGAAATTGAATCCACCATGGGCTTGTGTTCACCAAAACCCTCTCGACAATTCCTTGCAATGAACTTCTTGAAGTGACTGAGTTTATCTAAACCAAATTAAGATAAAGCAAATCAAGGCCACTTCAGCCCTTCAGGGAAGCCTGAGATGTTAATCTGCTCCTTTAGCAGTCCTGAGCCTCCTCGACAGCACAAGGAAGGCAAGATGGAGCAATTTAGCTTCATTTGCAATGAAAAGGGATTAAATTGCATTGTACGACCTCATCTCTGCTGCAGGTGAGCGCTGCCCACAGCCACCCGGCTCAGCTGACAGGCAATTAATTTGAGGCAGAGGTAATGTGATTCTGGTTCTGGGCCGGCAGTATTTGTTACAAGGATATAATCTGGTTAAATTAATCCCATTTAATTTTTCACTTGCCGTGGTGGGGCCTGCACTTGTAAGAACAGGCCTTCCTTGTGTTACCTTTGTGAGGATCAGAACTTGTTTCAGCTTGGAATTAGAAAGAAAAGTGCATGAAAATTGATGAAACCAAGGATTTTACTTCCCAAAGCAAATCTTCTCCTGAACTTTGCTGTGATAATGTGGTCCTGTGCATAGGCCAAGCACTGCACGTATCAAAGATAACCAAGGCCATCCTTGGAGACTCCAGTTCATCAGACATGCAGATTCCTATTGCGGCCTTCAGTTTCTCTGTCTTAGGAATAATTCTTGGGTTTTATACAAGTGCTTTGAACAGCGTTGCTGGTTTGTGGCTTGTGGAGGCAGAATGCATCTTTGAAATGACCCTGGAGTCCCCATCCACTGCAAAAGCCCTGTCAGGAGCAGCCTCCAAACCCACCAGAAATGCCTGAGGAGCTTGGCCAAGTACCCAAGGCAGCGAGGAGAGCACAGGCTCTGCTGCAGGCAGGTGAGTGAATTCAGCACCTCAGGGGCCAGGGCTGTCCTGCTTTGTCCCAAAACAGGGAAGTTTGGTCTTGGGAGACTGAGGTGAGCAGCTGGGGCTGCCCCTGGATCCCTGGCAGTGTCCAAGGCCAGGCTGGACATTGGGGCTGGGAGCAGCCTGGGACAGTGGGAGGTGTCCCTGCCCATGGCCTGGGCAAGGTGTCCATAGAATCATAGGGACATAGGATCACAGAATCCTGGAATGGGTTGGGTTGGGAAGGGACCTCAAAGCCCACCCAGTGCCAGCCCTGCCCTGGCAGGGACACCTCCCACTGTCCCAGGCTGCTCCCAGCCCCAGTGTCCAGCCTGGCCTGGGGCACTGCCAGGGATCCAGGGGCAGCCCCAGCTGCTCTGGGCACTCTGTGCCAGGGCCTGCCCACCCTCCCAGGGAACAATTCCTTCCCCATATCCCATCCATCCCTGCCCTCTGGCACTGGGAAGCCATTCCCTGTCCCTGTCACTACTCTTAGGATGCTTTAAGATCCCCCTATGCTGATGGGAACCATGGGGTGCTTTGTGCACAAATCCCCTCCTGATCCAGGTGAAAGGAACAAGACTGAACATGGCACCACCTCCATGTCTTTCCCACACCTGGCACTGGCTGGGGGAGGAGGAAGAGTGGAAAGAGGGAACGTGCAGCTCTGCAGATTTTCATACAGAGCAACTGAATTTACTGAAGGAGCTCAGGAGCCTTCCCAGCCCGTCCCTTTCAGACCATGTTTGCCTGGGGAAAGACAAATGTCCAGTTAACCACGAACAGCAGAAACTGCAACCCTGTGATTTGAGCCATGACCCTGATTCAACAGCCAGGAGATCCTGGGCAACCTCCAGAGCAGCGTCACATTCTTTGCCTTGGGGTGAAGGAGAAGGAAACAAAGAACAGATCTGTGCAGCCTCAGAAAGGATGAGGCATTTCCAGCTCTCAGGCAGAGTGTAATTACCAGGGCACCCAATTTCTCTGCTCCAGGCAGGAGCTGATCAGCAGATGGTTTGCAAAGAGCTCCCATTGCTCCTGGTGGCTCACACGGCGTAATTAGCCAGGGAAATGGGAGCTGTGACAGGAGTCTCACAGTCCCAGCAGCCCCAGACACAGCCGGTGACGTTTCCTGACGTGGCAAACCTGAGAAAACTGCTCTGGAATGTGGAGCAGCACCGGGCTGGGGACTCAGCTGTTCATTCCTGCCTGGGTGCTCCAGAAAAAACCATCAAATGAGAAATGTGTTGGACAGACCCACTTAAAAGCAATTTGCTTTACCTGTGGCAAGACGGAAGTTCATGAGGTGAGAGCTCCAGGGAGAGACGTACTGGGAATCTCACAAAAATCCTGGGGTTTACTGGTGGGAGCAAGAGCAGGGAGAAAGAAGGAATTTGGAATTCCTGGCTGGGAGGGTGGGCAGGCCCTGGCACAGGGTGCCCAGAGCAGCTGGGGCTGCCCCTGGATCCCTGGCAGTGTCCCAGGCCAGGCTGGACATTGGGGCTGGGAGCAGCCTGTGTTTACCCCTGGAATTGCTGCCTATTCCAGCAGCACTCTGCAGACTGCCACAGCCATTCCAGAGGTGCTTTATGGTGGATATTTCACTGCGTCCTTCCTTCCAGGTCAGGGACAGACAAAAACCTTTCTAAAAAGCCCAGGGAAGGATTTATGGCCCAGCAGTGATGAGCAGCCTCAGTTTGCCTTGACTTCTGTTTAAGTTCCTGGGTTCCCCAGGCAGACACAGGCTTTCCCCTCTCAAGCCACTCCTTAAACTCATCAGAACCCAGGCTTCCATTTGGCAGGAAATGCCAGTCCTGTAAGCTCTGCTTTGATCTCAAACCCAGCATTTTGTTTTCTTCCGGTGCTCTGAGTGATGCTGCCACTCCCCTGCTCATGCCACAGCTCCATTTTCAGCTCGGTGCACTGATCCCATCCCAACCATTTCCTTGGGATCAGACAAAACACACGATTACTGAGCCACATCTCTATTGCCGAGTTCTCCTGAACAGCTTTTATTTCAACAAAATGGAGCTTCTAAATATAAACCCCACTATTGACAGTTTTCCTCCTGTCTCCTCCATCCTCACCTGGAGCAGGGCCAGCACTGGGTTTGGGTAGGCATTTGAACTGGTTTGAGGGGAAGGAGCTGCTCCGGTTTCCCCTCTGTGCAGCCCCAGGATGTTGGATCACCCATGTCCATGGTTTCCCTGCCATTAATCACCTCCGTTTCACAGAGCCCTGACTGGAGTACTGCAGCTGAACCTGCCTGGGCTCCTGTGGGGCACTTCAGGGCAAGCAGAGCATCCTTGACAGAAGTTATTCGGTGCTTTGTGCGCCAGGCATTGTCTGGCTCCAGCAGTAACTGCAGGTTGTGCCGTTTCATTACTGAAGAACTTTTGCTGCACCGTATTCAGGACATGAACTGTGGGGATTTCTCATCTCAGGAGTTTAATTACCTCTTTGATTGAAGCAAATGTTGTATCAAGTGGAGAGAGGGAGGTCAGGGCTGGAATGATCTCCTCATACCCAGATTAGAAGCACAGGTCCTGTATCTGCTATTGGCTCCTAATGAGGAATTTCAGATCCGCCAGCTTCAAAGTAATCTCCAAAATGCAGCTGAACAGCTCCGGAGAGGAGATTCGACTTTGTTGCTCTGCATTTTGCACCATGCCCCTTTTTTCTCTCCCTTTTGAGCTGTTTGATACTGGCTGTGTTCCTCGTGCTCTGGAAACTCCGCATCAGAGATTTGGGAGCTGCAGTTGGATGGTGAATGTGATTAAAAGAGCCAGAGGAGTTGGTTTCTCTGTGCTTGGTCTTGGACTTGGCTCAGCTTCCTTAGCAAGGGTTACAAAGAGCTCCCCAGGTCAGGGGAAACAGCTTGGTGCCGTTATTTATTTATTGTCCCACCTTCCCAGCCCTGTAATGTTCCCCACAACACCAAATCCAGGCCCCAGAGCAAAGGGGCAGAGGGGAGAAAATTCCCTAAGAAATGTTGCAACAAAACAAAGGGGAAGAAACTTCAGAGATTCACTGGAGCTGGAAACTTTGAGTGTAAACCTCCAGGAATGGGCTGAAGACTGGGAAACCAGGCCTTTGTCCATGACTTGGTGTGTCCAAAGCTGAAGTGTTGGAAGGTGCAGCTTTTCAGCCCTGGGGGCAGAAATCCTGGAGGATTCCTGAGCTTCAGCCTCAGTGCAAGCCCATACTGAGCTCTACATCCACTGCCAGAGCTCCCTACAACTTAAAAATCAGGGAGGAAAAGTTGTTCAGCAACAAAATTTGTCCCTTGGTTCTCATCTTTAAAATTCTTGAACCAAGTCCTTCAGAGCTCTAAACTTTATTGGTGAGAATCCACCCCCTGAGTGCCTGAGGCTGGGAATCCAATAACTGAAGGAACTCACAACATGCCTAAAAGTAGGAATTTAATAACTAAAATCTGCTTTGGATCATGACTCTGAAGGTTGGGTGCCTTGAAGACCAAATTGTTCGATAAGAGACATCCTGGAGGGTGGGGATTTCTTTTTCTGAAGTTTCCTTGAGTATTTCATGGATCAAATTCCCCTCCACAAATACCCAGATTTCCTCCTGTTTCCACTCCATTGCAGCAGGATTTCACCAAACACTCATTCCATGACCTTTTAGGAGGAATTCAGCTCTTCCAAGGGATGTTTTGTCCCACACCCAGCCCCTCCCTTGTGAGGGCCCCTCTTCTACCAGGCTGATTTCCTGAGCAGAAAAACACAGCTGAAAAAGGCACCTCAGCCCAGCCTTTGGAATGTCCTCCGGCAGAATGCAGAGGCTCCTGCCAGCCTTAAAGGCCCTGCACATCTCCATGGCACCGAGGATGGAATCAGAAAATGGAATCTGACTGGTTTGAGTGGGAAGGGACCTTAAAGCCCCTCCAGTGCCACCCCTGCCCTGGCAGGGACACCTCCCACTGTCCCAGGCTGCTCCCAGCCCCAATGTCCAGCCTGGCCTGGGACACTGCCAGGGATCATGGGGCAGCCCCAGCTGCTCTGGGAATTTCATCCCAGCCCCTCCCCACCCTCCCAGGGAACAATTCCTGCCCAATCTCCCATCCAGCCCTGCCCTCTGGCACTGGGATCCATTCCCTGGGTCCTGTCCCTCCATGCCTTGTCCCCAGCCCCTCTGCAGCTCTCCTGGAGCCCCTTTAGGCCCTGCAAGGGGCTCTGAGCTCTCCCTGGATCCTTCCCTTCTCCAGGTGAGCACCCCCAGCTCTCCCAGCCCTGGGATCAGCTCTGTGGCCTCCTCTGGACCTGTTCCAACAGCTCCATGTCCTGCCTGTGCTGAGGGTCCCAGACTGGGAGCCAGCTCTGCTGCTGGGGTCTCACGAGGGCACAGGGGGACAATCCCCTCCCTCAGTCTGTTCCTGCTCCCTTTGGATGTAGCCCAGGGATTTTGGCTCCTGGGCTGGCAGTTCACAGTGCTGGCTCGTGTCCCTTTCCCTTCTCCCATTATTCTGTGTGGGCAGGACAGGGACAGGGACAGGGACATCCTGCCTGGCCCAAGAGGGCAAACAGAGGAGCCAAATCCTGCATGAACAAAGCAAAACAGGCTGTGACAATGCCAGAGCTGCAACCCCAGCCTAAATCCGGCCTGAATTCTCCAGATTGCTCTTTCTCCATGAACCTGCTCCTCCTGCAAAGGCAGCTCCCCAGCAGGATCCTGCGGGATGTCACCCAGGGCTACCCCATCTGCCACCTCTGTGCCACACTGGCTTCAAACAGGTCCCAGTTGCCACCAGAGCTGCAGAGAGACAAAAGGCTCTGGGCTGTCATGGCAGAAGCTGCTCTGGGTTCAGCTGAGGTGGGGAAGGAGCTTCCCAGCTCTGCCATCAGCTGGCACCACTGATCAGATCCTTGCTGTCTAACCTGGTTCTGTCAGAACAGCTTTAAAAAATTCAACAAACAAAACCCTACTATTAGCAATGTTTTAAGCTAATCCAGATCATTTTGATAGAACTGGGCTAGGGAGCAATTCCAGCTGTCACAGCAGGAGCAGGGCTGGCCCCTGGCAGGGACAGGGCCGTGGGCAGGTCGAGCAGGACACGGAGCTGCACCTTTTCCCTGGGGAGCTGGGGGAGCCCGGCAGGACTGGGCCAGCCCTGGGTGCCCAGGTGGCCGCAAAGCTGTTCCACCACAGGGCCTGGACTGAGTGCAGAGCAGGCCAGAGGGGTCTGAGGGAATCACTCCAGGTCACACCTCACTGTGTTCCCCAAGCTGTGCCCGCGTGAGCCCCCGGGGACCAGGATGGGGCCCAGGAGCAGGGGCAGTGACAGGGCACTGAACTGTGCCACAAACACCGCTCGAGCACAGCGCTTGTGTGACATTATCAGGGTGACAGCAGCATTCTGGTGACGATTCACCCTGGCTCATGGGGCTGGATAATTCAATGTTTCAGTGATACCACACAAGAGTTCAGGCAGAGCAGCAAACGCTGCCGCAGCCCCAGCCCAGCCCTGCCCACGGACCTGCATCTGGGTGTTCACAGAACCACGGAATCAGAGAATTGTTAAGACTGGAAAAGACCTTTAAGATCATCGAGCCCAACCACCAGCCTGATGTGGTGCTCCTGGAGCAGCCCAGCTGTTCCCACCACTGTGATGATACAGAGCTCAGCTGTAATGAGAGGAATAACCCAGTTAAGGATATCCTGAGCCTAGGCAGGAGCAAATGGGTGAGGACATAATTCCCTGTGTGTAGGTGGGGCCCTGGAGCACAGAGGCTTTAAGGAGCAGATTTCTGGCTGTGCATTAATCAGAAGTGGGGACAAATTTTTTATGTAGGTGCCAATCTCACCTCAGCTGTGGACACATTTCCAGTCAGTGGAAAGTCAAAGCAGCGCAGGACTATCCACAAATCCTCCAGGGACTTCTGACTAACAACACCCTCCACTCTGGCCAGCTGTTGGACACCTCTGGTCCACCAGGTGTGGTCACAGCAGTGACCTTGCCGTGGCATTGCTGGGCTTGGATAAATTCATTTTGGCTCTGCCTTGAGCATGGCTGTGCCAGTGCAGACTCTGCCTCACAGACAGGAATTTCTGTGCTCCTGCAGCAGCTCCTGCAGCCCCTCCACCAGCCCCAGTTTAGCCCAGTGTTGGTCCCAGTGGGAGTCAAGCTTTTGCGTGGACGAGCAACAGATCTCTGCGGCTGCCTGGGGATAACAGAGGTGTGCCCAGAGCTCTGTACCTTAAAAGCTCCCTCAGCACTTCAGACAGAGGGGGTCCGAAGGGGGGCTCTCTCCAGGCTCCCTCCCACATTTCCATGCAAACAGGTTTGTTTATCCCTTGCAAACACAGACAAATCCAGCAAAAATTGGCCTTCTTGGCTCGAGGAAGTAATTTGGTGTCGCAGCAATTGTCAGACACGGTGGCACCATCTGCCACGCTCACATGACTGTAATTTGCCAGACACTGCATCACCTCCCTGTTTCCAATTATCCTTTTCCTCTGAACAAAGCCTGTCTTTAACACAATGCTGGTACATCCAAGGGAAAGGAGGAATAATAATCACTGTTTACCATTATCCAGCAATACATTATTCATGCTTCCCTCTCTTAGCAAGATCTTCCCTTCCCTAATATCAGGTGGTACATATTGGAGGGGAATGGCAGAGCCTCTGGGATTCCAGATGACTTTGCAGTGCTCTCATTAGCACAGGCTCTCAGATTAATCAGGATATTCATTATGGAGCAATTTCACTGCAAGAACTTCTTGGGGAGCAGGTGCAGTTTCACCTGGACTGGGAGCACAGCACCAGGCTCAGCTCCTGTGGCAGTGCCAGAGCGACCCGGCTCCCACTGCCACGCACCCCGATAACCCAGCCCGGGGCACACCGGTGCCAGGGGGTGCTGAGGGCTTGGCACATGCCAGGGTTGGTTGCAATGACCCCCTCAGGATCACGGAACCTCAGGGCAGGTCCATAGCCCATGTTACAACATCAAGGTTTCTCAAGGATCACACACACTCCAGGCCCAGCTTCAGCTGCTGGGATGGGATTGTCCAACTGCCAGGTCACAGCCTGGAGGCCCCTGAGCAGCCCTGGAACAGCTCTGCACCAACAGCATTAAAGGAGGACAGGCAGGTGCCAAAAACCAAAGCAAAGCAGGCAGGGAGCTGGGCAGAAGATTCCTCCAGCCAAGTGCTGCCTCTGTCAGGCTGCTTCGGCCATGAGAAAGAGATCCAACAGAACTGATGTGGGATGGCTCACACAGTGCTGGGGCCATAAAATGTCTTGGCTGGAAAGGGAAGACCCACTGAATTGAGATGAAAGCCAGAAAATTTGTAGGGTGAAAGAAGACCAAGATATTAATAAAATATAATAATAAAAACCTGGAGAGATGGCTCTTGCCAAGAGAGGTTGGGGACTCCACATCCCTGGCAGTGCCCAAGGCCAGGCTGGACATTGGGGCTGGGAGCAGCCTGGGACAGTGGGAGGTGTCCCTGCCAGGGCAGGGCTGGCACTGGAGGGGCTTTGAGGTCCCTTCCCAGCCAAACCAGTCCATGATTCTCAGTAGGGACCAAGGGAAGTGGTGCATGCCAGGTTTTGTGATGGCTCCAGCTAGGGACAAACAGCTTTCCCAGCTGAGACATTTCAGTGCCCTTCCCTGCGGAGCCAGAGGGATCTCTGCAGTTTCCAGTTTGCAGGAATTGTGTGGGAAGGATGGTGCAGGACACAGTGCTCTGCCACGGCCCTCACACCTTCACCTGCCGCACTCTGGTGACTCCTCCATTAAATCTTAAAGGGCTTCTGCATAAAACAGAAGGGCAAGGACTTAAAGTTTAACAGCTGTGACATTTCACAGCCAAACGAATTCCCCAGCCAAAGGAAAACGTCAGTACCCCCGCAGTCCTAGGAACTCTCCAGGTCTCCTTAGCCCTTGGAGTAGGTCCCAGGGCAGGTTTTCCTCTGGGCTTATTCTTGCAAATAGCAAAGGTACCTGTTTGCAATGACCAAAATCCACCATCTTGAACCAATTTCCAGAAAAGGTGCTTTAATAAACCTGTTCAGCCAGAATGACCAACCCCAGAGACAAGGCTGGTGCCTCCAGCTTCTCCAGCACTCGTATCTCAAATCTAAATCCAGGAAAAACAGAAACACAAGGAAGTGCAGATTGGTCCTGCCCCTCCTGCCAAGCCTTGCTCAGCTGCTTCTGGGGTGAGTAAAGAGGAGGAATTGCCTTGGTTCAGAGCAAACCTGGCACATCCTAAAGGATCTTCCTTAGCTGGGAGCGCTGGGGGTAAAGCAGAATTCCAGACAGTGGAAATAGGGCCTGCACCCTCCTGGGCCAAGTCTGTCTCTGTTTTTTCACCAGAAAAATTCTGATCTTACAATGAAACCACGAAAACTTGTGCACCTGTAAAAGTGTCTGTAAATTCAAAAGCAAAACTGCAACTTCTGCTGAAATGAATCCATTGGGAATTTCTGCCAAAAAATAACAGAGAGGGAGAGGGAGAGATAGAACCCTGTGCTTTACACGTTCAGCTCGTTCTAATCTCCATCCCTGTAGACTGCTCTGGAAATCTCAATCTTTGTTGTTTCAAATTGCACCTTGTAAACACAATTTATTGATGCTTTATTAAATGCAATTTTCTCTTCCTGCTCAGATTTGCAAACCTTTTACAAGTTGCAAATGATCTTTTATTGATTTTTCCCTTTATAGAGTTGTTGTTATTTACTTTGTTTACCTGGGAGCTAAAGGCCTGCTGGAGAGAAGTCTCATTTACTGCAAGCTGGATGAAAATAAGTCCAGCAGTAGCTGCTTAATTGTTTTGAATTATTATTGTTAATTGGGATTGTGTCTTTGATTCGCTGAAAGGCAGTGATTTAATTGCATTGCACCTAATTAGCAGTTTTGATTACTGGGAGCTTCAAGTGGCACCAACCCTCAGCAAGCAGAGCCTTGAGTGAATATTTTGCCAAACATCACGGGAGGAGGCAGAGGCAACACTGGTGTTGGGGAAAGCAGGAGGATGAACCAGAGATGGGGAAGGGCAGGAAAATCCTCCCGAGCAGCAGCACCTGAGCTGTGTCTGAAAGGAGAGGGGGAGGATCCACGAGCTCCAGGTGTGGAGGTCAAGTTCAATCCTTTAAATCACAGAATCATCACCCTTGGAAGAGACCTTCAAGTTCATCTGGTCCCATCAGTCCAGTAGCACCATAATCCCAATAAACCACTGCATTCCCAAGTGCCACACCCAGACACCCGTGGAAAACCTCCAGAAAGTCATTTTCTCTGCAGCATGAGCTGGGATCATTCACCAGCTGGCAGAGCTGTGGTCAAACCACATCTCAGATGATTCTAAGGGAAGGAAACCACTCACAGAAAGGCCAAATGTGTCACAGGGAATGTCCTCAGGGTCGCATTATTTGGAAGAGAAGTTGCCTGGCTCCTATCACTGGAGAATTTCTTCGGGGAAGGAGAACATCATTACTGCAGTACTGAATTGCACAGAGAGATTTATGGTCTAATTTACAGGTGCGGGGATTTATTTGTTAATTGTAATAAACAGCAAGTTCGTTACAGTCCAGCCTCCAAAGCAGCAGCAGCATCTCGTCAGCAGGGAATAAAATACTGATTTCATTCACTTGCAGGGCAGAAGTTCATCAGGGACATGCCAAGAACTGAGAACAAAACCACCACTCCCCCTCTGCTGGAAAATGTCTTTCAGTGGGAACAAACACACGGGAAAAGAGGCTCTTCCTTTGGAAGGTCCACCCGGGTCCTGGGAGCACCACACGAGGGGTTCTAAGATTCAGTTTATGTCTCATGATGTTACTCTGATTTATTGGCAGTAAATTAAACTCAGTTCCCCAAGCTGGGTCTGTTTTGCCCAAGGCAGTGACTGTTGAGTGATCTCTCCTTGTCCTTCACCCGACCCAGAGCCTTTCATCCCATTTCCTCTGCCCTGTTGTTCCGGTTTGGCCAAATTTAGAAATATATCCTCTGAGGGAAGGCACAACCACCCCTCCCCCACCACGTTTGGGAAAAATAAATTTTCCTCGAAGGAAAGTGAAGGAGATAAAACTATTTATTTAACAAACACACGGGAAAGGAAAATGATGCTAGATAATAAAATCTTTCGCTGTGGAGGAAAAACCTGGGAAAGTGTTCGAGTCCTCCCTTTGGTCTCCTCGGAGCTCAGGCTTGGCCCAGGGCCAGGCCCTCTGTGCCCGGTGGAAAGTCCTCCCGATGTGCTCTGATATTGAAACAGTCCAGTGGAAAAGGGAGAAAATCCGAAATTCTAGGGAAGGGAAAAAAAAATTCAACTCTCAGTCTCTCTCCAGAGAAAAAGAAGCTGAAATTGGCCAAAAGCTGACTGGAAAGCAGCAAGCCGGGTGCTTTCTCCCTCCCCTGCCGCAGCTGGGAAACCAATTGCTATCTGTGTGTGACCTTGAACAAGCTGCACACTGCTTTGAAAAAGTTTTGCTCAGTTTTTTTCCTTCCCCCTCTCAGGCTCAGTTTAGAGGCACAGAAAGGCCCAAAGTTAATTTCTGGGCATAGGCAGGGACATTGGATACACATCATAAAATCACCCCAAGACACCTGTCCACTTGGGAAGGGCAGGGACAGAGCAGCTTTGGGAGCACCTGGAATCCAGGCAGGGCCAACCCACCAGGGCCTGAGTGCTCCAAGGGAAGTTTCGAGTGTGAATAGGACCAAACTTCTGTAAGGAAACAGGCTCACATTTCCCTGCATGCTATCCCTCCCAAACCCATGGCTTTTCCAGGGCAGTAACGCTGAGGTTCCAGGACCCTCACTTGGCTGCTTCACTGTGGTACCACCCTGACCTTTCTCAACACTTAAATCATTTTATTACATTTCTATTTGTATTTATTTCTATTTATGCACGTAAACTTCAGTTCTTCCTCGGAATGCAGGCTTAGCCTTGAAACTTAAATCCTTTCATTTACCTGCTTTTATTCCATTGGATGTTGCCTGTTAACAGCCTGTTTTCCTGTGACCAGGAATATTCACTGGAAAATGGCATTGGCCTCTTCCTTCAGTGTGAAAGGAAAGATTTAGGAGCTGGTTCATTGAGGAGATCTCTCCTTCAGCATCTGATGCTTGGCAATGATTCGTTATTAAGAGGACGTGTCCATGTCGAGGGCTTTTGCTGTTAACTTGTGCAATTTGCTGATTTTATCTGCAAATCCCTATTTAATGTTTCCTCTGATCCAGGGGATGGGCTCCCCATGACACTATGGTGAAAATCAAGGAAGTGTTTGAAGGAATTCAGTGGGAAAAAAGAGGGAAAAATAAAAGATCCCAATCAGATGCTGAGAAAAAGAAAACCTCTCCCAAAAGCACAAATCCTGCTTGGCAGAATGAATTCAGTTCCACAGCAGAAGAATTTGCTCTCCCCCATATTTTTCTGGCCTTCTTTGCAGTTTTTTGGTCCTCTGGACCACAGCACTGACAAGTGAGTCCCTGACTTGATTTCAGACCACCCTTTCTGACTGGTTTTCCACTGGGAAAACCTGGAGAAACATCAGCGAGAGAGAGGAATTCACATCTGCCAGACTTGGATGCTTTTCAGCCTTCACAGAGACATGGACTCAGCCGGGCTCGGGGCCCTTTTTCTCCCCATTCCCTCTTTTTTCTGGCTCCAGTCTTGCCACAGAACTGGCACCATTTCCAGGACCATGAACCAGATCAGCACATGGCATAAACAACAAGAAATCATGGAATTACAGAATCCCAGAGTTGTTTGGGCTGGGATGGACTTTAAGGATCCACCCCTGCCCTGGCAGGGACACCTCCCACTGTCCCAGGCTGCTCCCAGCCCCAATGTCCAGCCTGGCCTGGGACACTGCCAGGGATCCAGGGGCAGCCACAACCTTTGCCAGTGTCTCCCCACCTCGACGGGAGAAGTGAGGGCAGGAGCTTCCCTTTCTGTGCAGGAAGGGACAGGGATTTGTTTCTCCCTCCCCTCCTTACTCACACGGACTTTGCCTCTGCCATGAGCTGGAGCAGTCCCCAGGCACTGTGAGTGCAATTTCTCCCATTCTCACCACTCAGTACCAGGCAGATTCTGCAGCTTAAAAAGGAAAACCTCATCCTGCATCTCCTTCAAACATTTTATCCCAACTTTCCTAAGAAATTAAGGCAAAAAAACCCTTGCTTTTTCTGGGAGGCAGAACTGCTGTCCTTCTTTCCTGTATTTTTATTTGCTTCCAAAATGCTCCAGAACTTCCAAATATTTTTATTCTATTTTCAGTAAAATGCTATTTTTTAATTAGCACAAATTCTCTGTTAGAAGAACAGGCTCTCACTACTGAATACAGAGGGTGGATCCACCATCTGGACAACAGACTCTGCACGCACAGAAAGCAGAAGCAGAACAGTCTGATGTCATCGCTCTTCAAAGCATCAGAATTTTCCTTTGCAATTTTACAGCTTGGGGAGATTTCAGACCGGACAGAGGGAGGTTTGATGGTGAAAATTCGGGGACTCTGCAGCCCAGCATGGGGTTCTGAGCAGGGCTGGAGGGCCGTGGAACACACACAGGGAGAGCTTTGCTTTAAAGGCAGAGTTGGGTTTTGCAGAGATTTGCAGGAGGGTGCTCAGGGCTCCAGGGGCAGCCCCAGCTGCTCTGGGCACCCTGTGCCAGGGCCTGCCCACCCTCCCAGCCAGGAATTCCTTCCCAATCTCCCATCCATCCCTGCCCTCTGGCAGTGGGAACCCATTGTCCCTTGTCCTGTCACTACCACTTTTGCAGCAGCCTCCCCTAGGTACTGAAAGGCCACAATGAGCTGTTCCCAAGCCTCCCTTCTCCATGTTATGTTATAACAGATACATTCATTATAACTGCATTAAATAGGTGTTCTTCATCTGCCTCGGGGATGGATCACTGCTATGAGGTGGAGCACGGAGGTGCTCTGCTATTCCAGATTCTGTAGCCCAGACAGAATGGAAAAGCAGGATCTGCTTTGTTCCCCTTTGGTTCGGCCTGTGGCAGCACCTGCCTGAGCTCTGGGGTTAAACCTGCCCAGGCTCTGTCACAGCTCAGCACAGGATGTTTGTAAAGCAGGGGAAAGGCAGGAGGCAGAATAATAAATTCAAAGGGAGGAGGTTACAGGAGCTGCTGGACTGAAAATCATCCCTGGAAGTGCCCAAGGCCAGGCTGGACATTGGGGCTGGGAGCAGCCTGGGACAGTGGGAGGCGTCCCTGCCAGGGCAGGGGTGGCACTGGGTGGGCTTTAATGTCCCTCCAACCTAAACCATTCCATGATTCCATAATTCCATGGTTCCAGCTGTCCTAGGCTTTCTAGCTGAGTATCGCTGCCATAAAGTCCTGAATCCTCACCCACACCAGATGGAAAAGAAGATACCATTTTAATTGAAAATACTGATTAAGTGGAAGTGCCTAAGAAGGAACTGCCAGCCCATAACCAACTCACCTCTTTTTAACACAACTCCCAGGTGGACAGTTCACATTCACAACTGAACAGAGTGAATCATAAAGTTGTTCCATTAAAAAGCACAAATACAAAAGGTATCTACAGAGAAAAGATTTTGGAACAAGAATGTTTTAAATAAAGCCTTGGGGAAACAAATCCGTGGATTTGCTTAAGTGAAGTTGGAGAGAAGAAAACGGGGCCCACCAAAAAAACAAATTAGAAAACAATTAATACTCTCTAAAGCACTTTTCCCAGCCTTAAAGTCAATCAAACTTGTGTTGGCAAATCCTGCTTCAGCCCATGAGCTCCAAGAGCCTTTCAGTGCCACTCTCAGGGTGCAGCAGTTCTGGGCACATGGAGAAAACTCCTGGCCCTGCCCTGGGGCCATGGGGGGAGCAGCAGCTGGACCACACAATGTTGTCTGTAAAATATGGCAGAACATTTAAAATATTAATGTGCTCCAGAGATTTCCTTTACTTGCTCCATATCCATGATTCCTTCACTAGTTTGTGAGGAGTTTGCTAAATGGGTTAAGAACCAGCTCCACATTTCCCTGCACGTGCCATGTGTGACACTCGCTGTCCCTTCTGCTTCAGAAGAGAATCCCACAGTGGTTTGGGTTGGGAGGGACCTCAAAGCCCACCCAGCCCCTGCCCTGCCCTGGCAGGGACACCTCCCACTGCCCCAGGCTGCTCCCAGCCCCAATGTCCAGCCTGGCCTGGGACACTGCCAGGGATGCAGGGGCAGCCCCAGCTGCTCTGGGCACCCTGTGCCAGGGCCTGCCCACCCTCCCAGGGAATAATTCCTGCCCAGTATCCCATCCATCCCTGCCCTCTGGCACTGGGAAGCCATTCCCTGTGTCCTGTCACCCCAGACCCTTGTCCAAAGTCTCTCTCCATGTTTCTTGTAGCCCCTTTGGGTCCTGGAAGGCCCCAATAAAGTCATCCCAAATCTTCTCCAGGCTGAGTTCATTGTCCCACAGCATCTGCTGGGGTCACCTCATGTGTGAGGCTGTCAGGAACGCCCAGGAAGGTCAGGATGGAGCTGTCTGGAGATGGTCCAGCAGCACAGGACCTGAGCTCACAAGTTCCCCAACGCTGGGTGCAAAGGACAGGAGCTGCTCCTCCAGCACAGGTGATCTGCAGGTGGCTGAGGATAAAACCTCTCACAGGGCCAGCAGGAAGAGCTTAGAGGAGCTCCACAGGTGCTCTGCCTGTACCTCTGAGGCAACAGAGGCAAGAGCCAGTCCAGAGGAGAATTCCCTGTAGAAAGGGTGTTGGGATGGAGAAAATCCTTCCAGAGCCAAGGGTTGCGTGCCTTGGAGAGGGGAAGGCATTGCCTGCCTGAGCGGGCTTTTCCCAGCACTAAGGTGGAGGATGGGAAATTGCAGAGTGTGCAAAGTTGGCTGAGTGTATAAAATTGACTGAGTACATACAACTGTCTGAGGGCCTCAGGTGGCCTCTGGGACCTTGGTGCACACACACCCCACAGAAGGAGTCTGTCTGCAGAAGGGTTGGCAAATCACACAGCTACTCATGATTAACAATTATTGCCACAGCTGATGGGAGCTCTGCAGCCATGGCAGGTGCTTTATTTCTGCCTCAGAGGATCCACAAGTTAATTTGGGTCTAAAATAGACTGGTAAGGTTCAAGGAAGGACACAGTTGGAGCAGCCTTGCATCCTTTGTGTGTGGGAGTGCACTGCTCAAAAAAAGTAAGAGAGTGGTGGAGTGTAGGAGAGGCGTTTGAAATTAAAGGGTGGGATGGGGTTGTGGCTTCCCCAGAAGTGTCCAAGACCAGGCTGGGCAGGGCTTGGAGCAACCTGGGAGAGTGGAAGGTGTCCCTGCCCATGGCAGGGGGATGGAATGAGATGATCTTTAAGGTCCCTTCCAACCCAAACCCTGCTGGGATTCCATGATTCAGTCTAAACTCTTCTCATTCGTTGAAGGACATCACAATTCCTGCCATATTTAGCAAGTCCTACCCCATCTTTGTTTCCCTCGGTGCAAACCAGGAGGGTTGTTGAAGTGCTGGAGGTGATCCACAGAACCATGGAAGCACTGGAAGGTCACTGGGGCTTGTGGTGCTGTTGGCAAATGAGCTGTTCCTGCAGCTGGCCCCTCCTGTGCCAGGCAGCCGTGGGGAAACAGAGCAGATATTGGGCATTATCTGTTTCGATTTTGTATCTGACTAAGGCCAGCCCAGAGAGCTGTGCTGAGCTGTCCAAAGCCAAAATGGGAGAGCCCAAAGCTCCAGTGGGAGCCCTTCTGCTTTGAAAACCACACCTGACACGGGAGTTGCACCAAGAGCATCAGAGACTGTCTGAAATACAGAGCAGAATTAGGCCTTACTTTGGGGAATGATTTCTGCCCTCCTGCAGTGCCACCAAAGCAGCCATCGCCTGCATCCCTCCTGTCAGGTCACTCAAATCTCTTTTGGGAGCAGCACTTTGCTCCTGGAGAGGCAGAGGTGCTTTTCCTTCCCTCCCTTCCTGGTTTACAAGAAAGCCTCAGAGCAAGGACATTTTGTTTTCATTTTTTCAAGAACTGATCACTATCAGACTTCAGGTCAGAGCTGATGTATGGATACTTCGTAGACATTCCTGGGAAACCAGGTGGAAAATGTCACTGCCCATCACATCAGCTGCACCCCAGCTCCAGGAGCTCCCCTACAGAGGAGACAGGTGGTTCAGGGAGAGGTTTCTGGGAGCAGAATTGTAACTCAGATCTTCCCCTGGGCACAAAGGGAGCTGGGGCAGGGCTCCCTCAGAGCAGAATTCCATCATCACATGAGAGCCCTGTGCTGGGATTATCAACTGATGTGAAAGTCTGAACATCTGAATTCAGGGTAAAAGAGAGTTTCCAGACGGGGTTTTCTGCCACTCTGAGTCCCAGAGGACACAGGACACTTCCCTTGGCTGATCTGGGCAATGGGATGCGCTGCTGTCATGGCTTGACACTGGCCCAACACCCACAAGAGCCGCTCGCTCACCCTCCCCTGCCACAGCCGGGCAGAGCAGAGAGACATTAACGAAGGGCTCATGAGCTGAGGACTGGGAGAAACACTCCAAGGGCTCTGCTTAGAAGTACAAAGTGCATTTATTACTAACAGAGTCAGAGGAAGATAATGAGAAGAAGCCTCTGAAACACCTTTTCTTGCCCCAGCCCCTCCCTCCTTCCCCCCGACAGTGCCGGGACGGGGCACGGGGGTTCGGTCACTTGGTCACCGAGATTTCCTTCGCTGCTCCGGGAGAGGAGTCCTTCCCCGGCTGCCCCGTGGGCTCCGTCCCACGGGAGAGTTCTCCGTGAGCTTCCCCGGCGTGGGCCCCTCCGGCGGGCAGCAGCCACAGGGCCCTGCTGCAGCGGGAGCCCCTCCGCGGGCACGGAGCCCCCAGAGCCGCTGCGCCGGGGTCACCCTGCCCCGGGTCAGTGCTGCGGGGCCAGGCTGCTCCGGCCGGGAGCAGGGCCCTCTCCACGGGTTTCCCGCAGGATCACAGCCTCCTCCGGGCATCCCCTGCTCCGGGTGTGGGGCTCCTCCAGGGGCTGCGGGTGGATCTCTGCATCCCCATGGATCCCCAGGGGCTGCGGGTGGATCTCTGCATCCCCCGTGGATCCCCAGGGGCTGCGGGTGGATCTCTGCATCCCCATGGATCCCCAGGGGCTGCGGGTGGATCTCTGCATCCCCCGTGGATCCCCAGGGGCTGCGGGTGGATCTCTGCATCCCCCGTGGATCCCCAGGGGCTGCGGGTGGATCTCTGCATCCCCATGGATCCCCAGGGCTGCGGGTGGATCTCTGCTTCCCCCGTGGATCCCCAGGGCTGCAGGGGCACAGCTGCTCCCCCATGGTCTCACCACGGCCTGCAGAGGAATCTCGGCTCTGGCTCCTGGGGCGCCTCCTCCCCCTCCTTCTCCACTGCCCTGGGCGTCTCCCTGTTGTTTCCCTCACCTGTCCTCCCTTCCTCCTCTTCTCTGGATAGAAAAAACTCACATGTCCCACTTTGTTTTGATTTTCTTCTGAAATCTGTCACCACAGAGGCGTTCCCAGCCTCTCCACATGCCCGGCCTTGGCCAGTGCCGTGTCCATCTTCAGAGCCACCAGGGACTGGCTCTGCTGGACACGGTGGGAGCTTCCAGCAGCTTCTCACGGGAGCCGCCTCTGTGGCCCCCACCGCTCCCAAAACCCAGGCTGAGCCAAACTGACACAGCTGTGCATTGCTCGTTTTAAAACTGTTCCCCCCATCTGTTTGCTGCTTTATCTTAAGGTCTCCCTGCCTATTTTCCAGCCTTCCCCATGCTCCCAGCCCATCCTTTGAGCTCTTCACATGTCCCAGTTGGTACCAGCAGCAGGCAAAGGTTAAACCTGTCCTGAAAACCCACCAAGGTCAAGTTAATGCATAAAGAAACAACAAACCCTTTGTTTCTATCCTGTGGTTTTCCTAGAAATAAAAGATTTACTGAGGCCAGGGTCAACCAGCAAAGTAAAAATCCATGAGAAGTGACCGCCTTGGGACCATCTCCTTTATCTGTCCCAAAATAGACCAAAGGCCATTTGAGAGCATCCATGAGTCGTTCAGCTTTAGAACATGGGTTGAACAGAGGATACAAAACCTTGGGAAGGGGCTCTGAGCACCCTGGGCTGGTGGAAGGTGTCCCTGCAGAGCAGGGGGTGGAACTGGATGAGCTTTAAGGTCTCTCCCAACCCAAACCATTCTGGGATTCCATGAAGAAGCCATATCCCCCATATTGCTGGAGTGGATATTTACTGACAAATACAATCCACTTTCTTAAAAGCATCCAAGCAAAGGCACAATCTGGGTGGAATCAACAGGTCTCATTATCCAGAGGCTTCAGATGAGATTTGGTTTTGTGTTGTTTTCCAAGATAAATCATCAAAACAGAGATTTACATTTCTTCCCCTCCTCTCCCCACACACATAATTTTATTATACTTGTAGATTTTGCGGACTTTGCACTGCAAGAACGGCAATCGAGAGCTGTGTGATCTCTGTGGAGAGCGAGGGATGACTCGGGTCCTGTATTTCCAAAAGAGGGGCTTTGATCTGAGCACAGATTGGGTCCTTGTCTCACTGGGCCTTGGTGAGGACTGACAGCAGTGCTCTGGGTAATTGCCCCAAGCTTGGTCTGTATTTTTAATTGCAGAGTCCAAATGATGGTGTTCAAGTGCTCATGGACCCCTCGATCTCCACTGGGCTGCTCAGGGTCTGCCTCATCTCTTGTTTGTTGCCCCTGTGGGCACCCACAGCTCTGCCCTCCCTGCCCTGCACTGGAGGCACCCCATGGTTGTTTCTCCTGGGGCTCTGGAATAGGCAAGGCCCTTCTGCTGCTCCCAGAACTGGTGCCCAGGAGCTGCTGGAAGAGGGGAAGAGCCCCCTCCAGCCCCTCTGTAGGGTACCACAGTGTTACAGAACACTACAGATGTGATCCTAAAATAAGGAGCTGCTGATGGAACTTCCACAGCAGAGCCATGTCCCTCCCCGGGTCTGCCACCAGCAGCTCTCTGGAGCCAAGGGGTGTAACTTTAACTTTGTTCAAAATTCAGGAGGACGTAATAAAATCACCCCTCATTCAGGAGTTCCACTGATTTTAAAACAAAACTTCAATCATAGAATCCCACAGTGGTTTGGGTTGGGAGGGACCTCAAAGCCCACCCAGCCCCACCCCTGCCCTGGCAGGGACACCTCCCACTGTCCCAGGCTGCTCCCAGCCCCAATGTCCAGCCTGGCCTGGGACACTGCCAGGGATCCAGGGGCAGCCCCAGCTGCTCTGGGCACCCTGTGCCAGGGCCTGCCCACCCTCCCAGGGAACAATTCCCAATTCCCAATCTCCCATCCAGCCCTGCCCTCTGGCACTGGGATCCATTCCCTGTGTCCTGTCCCTCCATCCCCTGTCCCCAATCTCTCTCCATGTTTCCTGCAGCTCCCTCAGGCCCTGCGAGGCCACAGTGAGCTCACCCCTGGTCTCCTCCCCAGGCTGAACAATCCCAGCTCTCCCAGCCTCTCCTCCCAGCAGAGCTGCTCCATCCCTTGGATCATCCTGGAGCCTCCTCTGGGCTCTCTCCAACAGCTGCAGGTCCCTCCTGTGCTGGGCCCCAGGGCTGGGGCAGCTCTGCAGGACAGATCCTTCCTCTTGTCTCTGCTCTACCCCTCCCTCCTCCTTCCCCACCTTTAATTTTCACCTCATTAACACATCTTCGAAACTCCAGTGATTTATTCCTGGGTTAAGTGCTCTGGCTGCATCTTGTATTTCAGCTCGAAGGAGAAAGCAGCCAAACCATTTTTCCTTCCCTGGGGACAGGCTGGTTCGACACAGCACCCTCACTTTCTCAGCAGCTTTATTTTACCTGCTTTCACAGCAATAAACGAGCCTTTACATATTTCCTGTGTGTTATTGTTGAGAATCAGAGAATCACTGAATTTTCAGGTGTTAAAGCTTTCATCAGCAAAGCTGAACATGGAAGGCATCACATTATCCAATGAGTCTCGACCCTTTCCACGTTTACTTTTTGATTTTGGTTTGACTTCTTATTTTTCAATTTTCAGAAAAACAAAACTTTCAGCAAAACAACCCCAACACTTCTGTTTAAGTGTAAATTAATTGGCAGGACTCCTTTCAACACTCTGCAGCTCTTCATGTCTCTCTCAGCTGGTAATAAATGCTCTACATCCTTTGGACTTCCAGGCTGCCTTTCATCTGAGAATCTCAAAGTGGTTGGCCAAGGACTAATTAATCAGCTCCAGCCCAGCTCTCAGTGGGACAGGTAAATTTGAGGCGTGAACGTGTCAATATTCCCAGAACAGATGAATTCCCCTGACACCTCGGGCCACTGTTGGACCCACAGGAGCTTTCCTGCTCTTTGGGTCAAGGTGGGAGGTGGAGTGAAGGCACCTGTCTCACTCAGGTCTTGGCAGCTTTCTGAGACTTGATTTGAAATTCTGCATTAAACCAGGAACTGAGCAATTCCCAAGGAGCCCAACACTCCCTCTGAGCAGGAGCACAAAAGAGGCGGTTCTCTCAAGCCAAATGAAGAATTCCCAGCTATCTGAAAGATGTGAAAACTGATCCCAGCAGAATTCCCTGGACCTCTACAGAGCTTCCAGCCCAGAGCTTCGCACGCTCTCCTGTTCTGTTCCTGGGGCTTTTACCTCCCAAAGCGCTGGGTGTAGGAACTCAAACACCAAGGGAAGAGAGGTCAGCGTGCTCCCCTCAGAGGCTGCTGCCATGGGAATCCCAGTGAGGAGGGATCCAGCAGCCAGGGCTGTCTGCAGTGGGGCCCCTGTGCCAGACCCCCACCCTGTGAGAGCTCAGCTCTGCCCCGAGCTGCACTGACTGCACAGCACTGACCCCAAATTGTCACCCCAAATCCCCCTCTGACCACTGGAGATTAAAGGTATTTATTATTCAATATCTCAATACAAACAGCATTGTTTCGAGTGTTGGGAAGGAGGGGCACTGAAACAAACAGGGAACAGCTGCTCCCTGTGCATTAAAAGGGCACATCCAAGAGATTTCTCTCCCTCCCCATATCCTGTTCACGGCTCCTTGGACATTTGTATAACCCTGTAGGCACCATCCCAGCTCTGGGAGAAGTTCACATCCTTCTGTGCTTTCCCAGGGATGATCTAAGCTTGGGGAAACGAGCTCCGTTTCATACCCAGCCCTTTTCTTGTGGAAATGTTCTCCAGAAGGAAAGTGGCCCCTGATTAGGAAGGAATTGTTCCCTGGGAGGGTGGGCAGGCCCTGGCACAGGGTGCCCAGAGCAGCTGGGGCTGCCCCTGGATCCCTGGCAGTGTCCAAGGCCAGGCTGGACATTGGGGCTGGGAGCAGCCTGGGACAGTGGGAGGTGTCCCTGCCAGGGCAGGGGTGGCACTGGAGGGGCTTTGAGGTCCCTCCCAACCCAACCCAGTCTGGGATCAAAGAACATGGGCCCCTTCTCTAGCCAAGATGTAAAGTCCACACCTCCCATCACAGGGATGGATCTTCCCTATTTCCTTTCCCAGAGACACGAGATGGCCCCTTTTATACAACTTGGTACAGTTCATATTCTGAGCACGATGTTTCCCAGTCTGGAATGTCCCTCTGGCCAGGTCCAGTTCAGCTGTCCTGGACCTGCTCCCTCCTGACTCCTTGTGCAGCTCCTCTCTGGCAGAGCAAGGACACTGAAACCTCCTTGACTCAGAGTGAGCCCTGCTCAGCCACAGCTCAGGTTCCAGCTGAGTTAGCTCCATGTCCTGATCCAGCATTCCAGCCTGGTTCGGGCTGACAAGCCTCCTGAATCCCCTCCCGAATCCCCTCACCACTCCCTGCCTCATCCCCTCCACACCTCGGAGTGTTTCCAAGCCCACCCTGCCTTCCCTGGGCACTGCTGCCGTTGTTGTGCTCTCCCTGAAATGGGTTCAGCAGAGTCCTGACGGGCTCAGCAGAGTGGCAGTGATGGCTCCGAGAGTGCTGAGGGAGCCGGGCTGTCATCTCTGAGCACACGGCCCTGCTGACGAGGCCCTGGGCTAGAAGACGCTGCTGCCACTCGGAATTAGCATCAGCCCCGCTCACAGATGCCGGAGATATTCTCAGGAAATGACCCTCGAAGCCCTGCTGGGGCACGGAGCTTCTCCGGTGGCTGAATGCAAAAATTACTGTTGGGAAGGACGAGGCACCGAGGAGCTCCAAGTGTGGGTCTGTGCCAACATCTCCCGTGTCCCTCCCCAGGACAGGGATTGCAGCTCGCCAAGGGCACCTGTCCCCCTGTCCCACTGCAGGGATGCAGATCCTTCCCTGAGGGGTTGGTACATCCCACACTGATGTCTCCAGCCTCCAGGGACTGCAGTCAGGAATTCAGGGCACTCCCATGGGTCCAGGAATTGCTGCTGTTCCTGGGCTGACCCAGTGCTCCTGCAGTGACCTTCACACCCCGGAGATCTGGGGCTTCACGGTGTCTGATCCATTCCCGATTTATGGGATCTCTTGCATTTATACGGCTTCTGATTTTCCCAGAGTTCACAGGACCTGTCTGACCTTTGACACCTCTAATTCCTCCCCAAATTCCCTTGAACTTCGTCCCCAGGTTCGAACACAGATAGAAACCTGTGCACAGGCAGCCCCAGCCCAGCAGCCTCATTTCCTTAGAAAACTGGGCTGGAGAACCTGAAAAGAGCCATCCCAAGTTCAGGATTCCTCTTTCAGCAGAAAATAACTTCTGACAATTCATTTCTGTGACATAATACTTCATTAAACAGGAATTCTGAGAGATACTACCTTTCTAAAAATATTCCCTGGTTTCAGAAAAGGAATTCTGGTCCAGTGTATATTCCTTTTCTTATTTCCCCATTATTCCATGAACACACTGCTCCCTCTAGCACAGATAATGTGTTATCATATAAGAGTTAATGTAGTCTGGCTTTTAGGGGTTTTTTTCACATCATTAAGTTCCACTGCTGTTCAGCACTGATTGAAATGTCTCATCTCTTTCTAGAGGAAAATGTCTGCAGCTTGCTGTAATCAAACACTTTCCAATATAAACAGGATATTTGGATGTGGAAAAGATTGGATTTTTCAATCAGTGCTAAGGAACTGCTGCATTTCTCTGAAGCCTTAGACACTTTTAAAAGAGTTTTGTTGATTATTCATTGATAGCAGTATCTGTTGAGGTCAATTATGACAAACAATGAAATACAAAATAATAGAGAATTGTAGGAACATTAAAGAAAAGCCCTCCCAGCCCATCGAGTCCAAGCTGTGCCCAATCCCCACCTTGTCCCCAGCCCAGAGTGCTCAGTGCCACGTCCAGGCCTTCCCTGGACACCTCCCGGGGTGAGGACTCCCCCACTCCCCAGGCAGTTCCAATGCCTGGCCACCCTTTCCATGGAGAAATTCCTGCTGATGTCCAATACAAACAGGAAAAATGCACAATATAAATGCTAGAAAGTTAAACAATGTCAGAACGAGTTTATAGGAATATAAATATTTCCTTGTAGATCTGGAGAGGGACTTTGCACGAGGAAGTGTTAGGACAACGTCACAATGTGGTGTTAGGACAAGGGGGAATGGCCATAAGCTGAAGGAGGGCAGGGTGAGATGGGATTTTGGGAAGGAATTCCTGGCTGGGAGGGTGGGCAGGCCCTGGCACAGGGTGCCCAGAGCAGCTGGGGCTGCCCCTGGATCCCTGGCAGTGCCCAGGCCAGGCTGGACATTGGGGCTGGGAGCAGCCTGGGACAGTGGGAGGTGTCCCTGCCAGGGCAGGGCTGGCACCGGAGGGGCTTTAAGGTCCCTGCCAAACAAAACCAGTTGGGACTCCACAAAACGCAGCCCTGCATATCCTGACTAAAAAAGGCAGCTTTATCTTTCCCTGCTTCCAAAGATACCAACCTAATGCAGCAAATAGAGGAGAAAAATCACTGGCAATTTTTGCAAAAGAAAATCACTGAATCAAGAACAGAACTTTTCAGTACTCCAAAAATAAATAACATTTTAAAACTAGATTAAATGGAAAGTTTAGATATATTTCATGGCGTGTTCTTTTACAGACTTGCACATTTTTCCCGCATTTCAGCACATCCTTAAGGACTTGGAAAGATGAAATTCAGAAGTTTTGAAATAAAAATGCAAGTTAAAAACTGAAACATCTGGAATAAGGATTTTGGTGTTCAGGATCTCAATTTCCAAGCACAGTCACTCCTCCCCTCCAAACACATTTCCAGTAAAAGGCAGAAGCTGTCCCATAAAAGAGTGAGTTGGCCCTGATGAGAAGAGATTGTGCTTTATCCCTGGGAGGCAGAGCAGCAGCTCTGCCTGCGGTGCTGCGGGGCCCTGAGCCACCTCTCCCTGCTGAGGTTCCTCAGCACTCTGTGCAGCCGGGGGTGCAGCTTTGCTGAGCTCAGAGCTCCCAGCCCCCCCAGGCTGGGGTGAAGCCCTCTTTGAATCGCTGAGGAGGCTGAAGACCAACACCTGCTCTGCCTGTGGAGCTGGGCTGGGCTTGTTCCAGCGCCTCTCCCGGTGGGGAGCTCGTTATCCAGGAGGAATATGGACCAGCCTGGAGTGAAGTTGCGTCCCCAAAGCAGAGGCAAACTCTCCATCGTTTGCTCTGCCGACGGTGCACCCGCTGTGTCCGGAGCTGGGGCAGGACGAGGATGGATTTTAGGAGGCTCTTCATAAAGTGAGTGGGAGCTGAACTCGGTTCAAGGTGGCCCAGGATGTTCAACCAAAACGTGCTTCTTGTGGAATGTGTGGTTATGGAGTAAAACCCCCATCGGTGGTGAGGGATCAGAGGAGCCTGATCCCAGAACAAGGCGAGCAGTTATGGATCTTCTCTGCTGAATTTGTGGGAATATTTGGTTGAATTCCTGGCAGAGTCCAAGGCCAGGCTGGACGGGGCTGGGAGCACCCTGGGATGGTGAGAAGTGTCCCTTCCCGTGGCAGGGGTGGCACTGGATGATCCTTAAGGTCCTTTCCAGCCCAAACCACTCCATGATTCCATGAATTCATCAATGCCCAGACTGACGTCATTCAACACATCAGCCTAGAGGCAAAGGTGCAGAGAGACCATGGCCAAAAATGCTGATGTAGGTGAGAGATGAATTCGTTTAGAGCTAGAAAATATAAAATAAAAAGCATCTGCTCTGTCAAAAGCTCAGACTCTGACAATTAGGTTTAGTCCCAGCATCTGGGTATAACAACAGTGTTTGTGTGGACATGTTTATCTACATAAAAGGGGCATCTCAGGTTGTCTGATTTAAGTGTCACATTCTGGATGAGTCCAGCAATGATTTGTCTTCTCTGCCTGAAATGATTGCTTCTGGGAGACTCTTCAAAAACCAGGTGCCCCAAATTTCACAAATTGGACATTTTCTCCTCTGGCCTGAAGTCCCAACATGCACTGAGTGCACGATGAACTCCTAAAGGGATTTCCAGAAACAGCTCGTGGAAAACACACTTTTAGTGCAGAAGCAGCCAATCTCAGCAGGAGAGAAATAACAATTCCAGCTCTCGTAGGTAACAGCTGGCAGGGAAACACGGTCCAAGGTCTGCCAAAACAAGTCAGACTTCAGGGCAAAAAGGATTGAACACAAGATCTGCTTTTCTGCATAATCCCAGTCACTGGTTGTGTCTGAGTTTATCTCAGCTGGAAAAGAGCTTTCTGCGGGAAAGAAAAAAGGGATTGTTTTACTTAAATATTGCTGGAGCTTGAGAATCCAACAGTGCTTGTTGTGAATTGTTCCGGAGCTGGGTTAACCTCTGTTAAACATTTATGCTTTACTTGCAAGCTGAATTTGTCTGGTTTGAGGTCCCCGCTCGGTCTCCTCACTCAGGCTGAGGTAGGCTGAGGACTCCGGCAAATGAAACATTTGGATTCTCCGAGCCTTCCAGCCCTGGCTGCTCTTCCTCCTCGGTTTGCACGGATGGCTCCAATTCCCAAGGCTTTTAACAACTCGTTTTGCAAGAGGTGTTTTGTTTTGGGCTTTGTTTGGGGTTTTCTGGGGGGAGAGAAGATGCTCCCAATCCATCCATACCCACAGTCCAACTTTTCCTTCTCTTACTGGTCTGGTTCAGTGTAAATATTTAATGTTAATAATTTAGGACTTTCATATTCAACTGTATTTCATGTAGAAAAAAAAATTAAATTTGAACACTGACTTCAAAAAGGAAAAATCAGGCCTGGCCAGTAAAAAATATCCACATTTTAACAATTTCGACCTCCCCTTGGCATCTTTTTTTCTGTGTTGTGCAGGAAGTTAATTAGACTCCTAGACTAATGAACTATTTGGTTAGAGTGAACCCATATTTGTTTCAACGAACTCCTTCATTAAAGTGAAAGTCAGCACACCAAAACATTTTCAGTCATTTTAAACTCTTTGAAATCCACATTAAAAAAAATCTACCAGAGAAGTGTTTTATGTTAAGGACAAGATTTTTTCTTTTCATACAAGCTTTTGACTCTTATCTTCAAATTGTATCGTGAAGACAGAAATTTTAATTTAAGTAAATAAAGTTTAAATAAATTCCCCAAAAGAACTCTGAAAATTAAGGGAAAAAAAAAAGAAGAAAATAAGAGGAGAGAAATCATGGAGGAAGATGAGACATTCACTTTGAAACAAAATAAAGTTATAGTCCATAGAATATTCCCATATTGCCAATCAGCTGCTCGGTGAACAATCAGCCGTGATTAAGGGTCTGTGCTCAGTGATCTGCAGGAGGTTCCTGTGGAACTCTGCTGCTGCAGAAGCTCCAGCCCTGAATCGCCAAAGGACGCTTGGAAAACTCATCTTCCTGAATGTCTCCAGTCTCCTCCTGAGCCAAGCTGAGCCTAATTGCCTGATTATTGATTATCCCTGTGAAGTGCAGTCATCGACGTCGGCTGGATTTGCCATCTGCCTGTCTCGTTAACAACCCGTCTATTTCCCCACAAGCTGTCTCTCCCAAGGAAAACACAGATGGTTCCCTCCCAAGCAGTCCTGGGAAGGGCTGCAAACACAGATGGCTTTGGAGGGAGCACAATGGGGTGACAACTCTGCTTTTCCTCTCCTCTGGAACCCTGGTGATTGCCTGCTGATCGGATCAGTCGGGCTCTGTCCTCCCCTTGTTGGTTCTGGGATGTTCATGGACATCTCCAAACTTAGAATCATGGAATTGGGGGATGGCTTGGGTTGGGAGGGAGCTTAAAGCCCCTCCAGTGTCACTCCTGCCCTGGCAGGGACACCTCCCACTGTCCCAGGCTGCTCCCAGCCCCAATGTCCAGCCTGGCCTGGGGCACTGCCAGGGATCCAGGGGCAGCCCCAGCTGCTCTGGGCACCCTGGGCCAGCCCCTCCCCATCCTCAGAGGGGAGGGTTCCAGGCCTGGTCACCGAGAATTTGGAATTAGGGTTTCAGCTGGAATTGTCATGGATCACATTTAAACATCCAGAATCCCCTCTGGAGCCTGGAGCTGACTGGAAGGACCAGGCAGAATCCAGGCTTAGCACCTATTGCAGACCCATGAAGGGGAATTGCTTTTGTTATCCTGGTTATACCCAGAACAGCACTGATTTCCCTGGGATCATGGGCATAGAATCATGGAATATCCTGAGCTGGAATGGGCTCAGAAGAATCACCAAGTCCAGCTCCTGGCCCTGCACAGGCCTCCCCCAACAATTCCATTCTGTGCCTGAGAGCGTTGTCTAAACAATTGCTGGACTCTGGGCTTTGGCAGGGGAGCCCAGTTTGACAAAAAAGATTTCAATGGCAACTGAGATATCCAAAATAGAAACCCCAGATGTCCAAAATAGCTCTGGAAGATACCCTTGAGAACTGACCCAGGTATTCCCAGCCCCAGGAAGCGAAATTCCACCCCCCAGAGCTTTTGCTGCTGCTCCCCAGGTGATGTGCCTGGCACATGGAGACAGGTCTTCAAAGGAATTACAGAGGAGCAATGGGCTGATGATGAGCAACTAATAATTAGCAGAGTAATTAGAGCAGGCAGAGTGAGGAAAGAACGTGCTGGCTCTGCTCCATCTGACCCTGAAGCGTGAGGATCCCACAGCACAGCCAGGGTAAAAGGGAAGGGAAAGCAGAGTGATCCATGTGCAAAGCAGCAGGAGATGGGAATATTCCCAACACCGCCAGAGCAGAGCTGGGGCCATCTCCAGCCTCCTCAGGTGCTGTTTTGGGAGAGGTGAGAGAGATCTAACCTTCA
Source organism: Coloeus monedula (assembly GCF_965178545.1). Classification (NCBI taxonomy): domain Eukaryota; kingdom Metazoa; phylum Chordata; class Aves; order Passeriformes; family Corvidae; genus Coloeus; species Coloeus monedula. The sequence goes on along the minus strand of NC_138806.1, from coordinate 700,168 downwards.
CCTAAAAGCATTTCTGCTCCTATTATTGAAGAGCTCCCTCGTGCCTCCATTTTCACTCTAGGCCCACTGCAAGGCTCGCTGGGGAGCAATCTGTCCGAGACACTGGTTTTCCACTCTGTGCTTTCCCCTTTTCCAAGAAGAAAGACTTTGGAAGGATTAGTTCCACCGCAGGCTTATTGTTCAGAGCTTGGTGGTTCTGAAATGGGTGTGAGAGGGGGATTAAGCTGCCCTGGGTTTCAGCACTCCACAGGGAGATTCCAGAACCCCCAACCCTGCGTGATGTGCAGGAGCAGCGAAGAGATGCCACGTGAGGAGCTGGGGTTTATCCAAGGGTCAAATAAAGCCTGGAAAATGTAACAGCTCTGACATGTGAGCTGCTGGGAGGGTTCAGTGGGAAGCAGGAACTGCTGGTCATTTGGTCAACTGGCAGGGCTTGTGCTCACCTGCAGAGTGTGAGTTAAAGGCCTGTGCATGAGGAATTTCTCTATAACCACAGCAGGAGATTTCCTAAAATGGAGGATCATGGTTATAATGGAGTTATTTCCAAAGTGGGCACCAAACCCATATGCAAGAACTCCTAAAGATTCCCAGCTGAACATCAGGTTATTCCCTTCCCAGATAAAGCTTTCACCCTGAGTGCATTATTCACTCAGCTGATTAAAGCCATACCACTAAATTTAAGGGGTTTTTTTCCTTATCTGCAAATTTAAAGAAAAAAGGCACCCTTGGATGCATTTTAGAGATCTGTGTGGCTCTTGCTCTGCCAGTTGCGAGAGGAATGTGGAGTTCATGACCATAATTTATTGCTGTTGCCACCCAGGAGAGCTTAGAGCCCTTCTCTGAACATGGACAGTTTGGCTTCTGTGTTGGAAACAGCTGATCTCTGCACTGGCCACAGGAGTAGAGGGAGATCAGGATTTCAGCACTTTGTAACTCATTTCCCAGAGGTGTCAGGCACTTGGGATCCCAAATCATTTATCAAAGCTCACGCAGAGACTTTGCACAGACACCCAGTACAAATAAATCACCAGAACTACCGGTGCTTCAGTCTCCAGACACCGCTCTCCTTTCAGAAACCCTTCCCACTCCTCGGTTATCCAGCTTGCCCAGCTGGTATTTTCCTCTGGTACTTGTGTTTGTAGAGGAAAATGGAGTTGTCAGACTTCAAGTGTTCTTTCATCGCCTGAGTGGATTTGCCACAGCAGCTGTGCTGTTTGGAGGCCTCTCCTGAAGCTTTAACATAATTGCCTCTCGCAATGCCAGTCCCCCGAGCCCCACAGCAGCTCTCCCATGGGACTGCCCAGGTGTGGGCAGGAGCTGGGGAACCACGATCCCCTGACAGTGCAAACGATACCTGGGGACAGAAGTGCCCCAGGAAAGCTCCACGGCAGGACTGGTCCCTCACTCCCCCTCCACACGCTGAATACTTCCCAATAATCCAGCAATCCCTGCCAGCTCCAAGCCCTCGGAACAGCCAGGGGCCAGACCCAGCCTGAGCTGTGACACAGCCTGAGCTCCAGCTGCTCCTGAGGCACCTCCTGCAGCTGCTGGCTGTCAAAGCTGCCTCTACTGCTCTTGCTGTGGAATGATGCAGTCTGGATTAGCCTTAAGCCCAGCCTCTTGAGCCATTTAGCCTTCAGAAGGACGTGTGGTGTAATTGCTGCCCTCTTGAATCACCGCTGAGCACTTTAAATATGCAGGGGATCAGCTCAGCCTTTGAGCGTTTGAGAAAACGGGGTGGAAAATGTCCATGAGACAATTTGCCTGTTAAACAGCCATGGTTCCTCTGGCAAGAGAATCCAAGGACCCCGAATCCTGGGAGAGGCAGAGGGAGAACATGGCCCCAGAGCTTCTCGGGGTTTCTCCAGCAGTGAGGTGCAAACAGCTCCGGCTGGGAGGGAGCCTGTTTTCCTGCAGAGCCCTGTGTATCCAGGGCACAGCTCCAGGGCAGACTGCAGTGGGATACTCAGGCTCCTTTCCATTTGTTTGCTGTAATTTTGTACCAGTTATGGTGTGTAATGTTTTTTTCTGGGGTTTTCCAGGTGGTCACGTTCAGTCTGGAAGCTGCACATCTACAGAGCTCCTCCTTGCTCCTGCAGCCTGCTCCCAATCCTGAAAGGTTTCACCTTAAAGCTGTCCCACATTCTACAACACCAAGTGTCCAGCAGGACTGCCCAGCTCACTGGGAACAGAGAAACCAGCACACTGAAACACTCAAACACCTCTGAACACATCTCAGGTGCTCTGCGGTGTCCTGGCCACTACACCAGGCCAATAAATTAAGGATATTAGAAAGTAGGCCTGGCCAAAGTTCATTACAATTCTCATTAGCTCTGTGGGACAGCTGTAGGGAAAGACACAAAGCCAAAGTGGGCTTCAAACACCGACGCCTCATTCCCAGCCGGGCCCTCCATCTGCTCGGAGCTGGCAGGTCCTCCACAGAGCTGCAGGTTTGCTCCTGCTCGGAGGCCTCGGGTACTCCCTGGAGGATCCCAGCATTTAAACAGACCAAGCCCTTGCAGTGGGTACTGGGAATTGTCTCTTGTGAAGCTGGAGGAAAATGAGAATCACGTTTTCTAGGAGACATTATTTGGTGGCAGGGAAGTGCTGCTGAGCAACAGCAAATGTCCACATGGTGATGCCAATTAGCTGAAAAATCCTCATGTAAGGATGATAGGAACACCTCCCAGGAGCCAGGCAAGGCCCAGGGTCCCTTTCTGCCCACAGTGGTCTTACAGTGGCTGAAAAAGCATTTTTAGCCTTTGAAAGGTGTTTTACAACTCCAAGACCAGACTCAGCCTGGAGCTGCACTTTCACTCAGCAACAAGAGGGGTCACAAAGGAGGAGGGTGCCCAGGAGGAGAAACACCAGCACCCAGGGCTGGTCAGCTTGGAGAGCTCCGGGAGAGCCCCTTCCAGTGTGTAAATGGGCTCCAAGAGAGCTGAAGAGACTTCTTTGGACAAGGGGTGGAGGGACAGGACAGGGGGAGCTGCAGTGTGAGAAAGTCTCTTCTCGGGCTCCTCAGAGAGAACAGACTGGAGTTTGCCACTGCCTCCTGCAGCTGGGATGGGAAGGACTGATGCTGGTGGCAGGAGTTCTGAATTCCCAGGGAGCACAGAGGAGACTTTTCCAAGAGCCTGCACACAGTGCTGGCCACTCCTGGGAATACTCCCTCCAGGTATTTGCCAGCACTGAGGTCAGCCAGAAGCCAAACAGAGCCTTGGCCCTTTCCATTCAGTCTGACCTGGGTGCAGCTCCAAGGAGTGTCTCCACAGCCTGGAAAAGCCACATCTTGGGGCACACAGGTGCCCTCCGGCACAAACGTGCTGCTTTGGGCCGACACCACTCCTGGGGGGGATTTGCAGAGGGTGAGATCCAAACTCTTCTGCCTTGGGCTGCTCCCGCAGCTGCAGAGGAAACCAGAGGCCAAATTCTCCATGGCCTGAAGCACACTGGGCTCAAGGGGGATAATCCACTCCTGGGGATCAGCTGATCCTGATCAGAGGCTGTGAGACCAGAAGAGCCTTGGGAAGCAGGGAGTGGCTGGGGACTGGGCTGGAATGGCAGAGATCCTCTCTGGCACAACCACCCCGCCAGGTTCACTGTGTGGCACTTGCCAGCTTCAATATAAAGTGTCCCCAGGTGCCACAAGCTGAGCTGGCAGCAGTGGGGTGTTGGCAGAAGAGCCCTATCCTCGCTGGGAGTTCTGCTGGCATCAGCAGGTTGGGGTTTTAATTGTTTTAACATTCCTTAGCTAATGGAGTTACACCAGCCAAACCCAGAATCCCACTGAGGTATCCAATCCTCTCCTCCCTGCACACGCAGCTCTGGAATCCTGGAATACCCCGAGCTGGGAAGGTCCCCCAGGATCACCCAGTCCCAGCCTGGCCCTGCACAGACACCACAACAACCCCAGAAAAAAAAAAAAAAAGGAAATAAAAGGATGTTTTCAGTTCTTTTAAAGGCCCAAGAACAGTTTCTTTAAGTAGATTTTGTAGAACCTCAGACATTCCTCTTTAAACAAAGAGAGGCAGAAAAACTCTTGTAACCTGAGCCGGGCTCCATCAGCTGGTTTGTGTTCCATGGCAAGCTGAAAATAAAGACTCTACAGTGCACTTTTTGACGTTTCCTTTCTGTGTGCAGGGCTAACAAAAGAAGACAGTGAGGGATAACACCAGAGCAAGGGCCCAGGTGTTGTGTTTTACTTTAGTGAGAAGGGAAGAGGGGAGGCAGCTTGGGAATGCAATTAAATCCAGCAGCAAAAAGCTGAAAATCAGCATGTGTGAAAAGAATGGGAAACAGTGAGTGTAGGTCTGTATTTATGGAAAATTTCCTTCTTCATTTGCAGCATTTGCATAAAGGCCAAGGCACGGAGGAGTAGATCTGTCTGCAGCAATCTGGAGCCCCGAGTGCCAGAAGTCTCCAGTAAATACGTGATGCAAAAGAAGCTTTCAAAGAGGAATGCCCCAAAGCCTCGGAATGCAGAGCAATGGAATCTTTGTCATGCACAAGAGCACAGCTGCAGAGCCAGGGGAGCGTGGCCTGCGGTCACTCTGTGCGGGACTGACTCCCTCCCCCCTCACCAAAGGGTTGCCCCTGCACTGCCCCTCTCGGGGACATCAGAAGCTCCCGGAGCAAGCAGTGCGAGCTCACACGCAGGAGCAGATATTTGCTGCAATCCTGGATCATTTCTTTTGTTGCTCGAGGGCACAGCCCCGGGATCACCGGCACATTCTTAGCAATGGTTACTGAGAGAATTTCCTGATGTGCAGCTTTGTGTTAAAAGCTTTTCTGAGGCAGCTGCACAATAGAGAGGATTCTCTTGTCTGGTTCAGGCAATGTCTCAGATTGGCCGGTCAAAAATGATTGTTTAGGATATATTTTGTAAACAGGAATTTATGAGAGGAACAGGAAATCAGATTACAAGGATGTCTCTGACATGTTGTGATAGGACAAGTGTGAATGGCCTTAGCCTGAAGCAGGGCAGGGCTGGATGGGATTTTGGGAAGGAATTCCTGGCTGGGAGGGTGGGCAGGCCCTGGCACAGGGTGCCCAGAGCAGCTGGGGCTGCCCCTGGATCCCTGGCAGTGCCCAGGCCAGGCTGGACATTGGGGCTGGGAGCAGCCTGGGACAGTGGGAGGTGTCCCTGCCAGTGCAGGGGTGGGGCTGGGTGGGCTTTAATGTCTCTCTAACCCCAAACATTCCAGGATTCCTTGATTCTCTGCAAGGAGGATTCTCAGGCCAACAAGAGACTTGGAGAATGAACACACTCCCTGCACGACTCTTCCTGCCTCCTGTGCTCCTCCGCACTACTCAGACTCCTGTCACTGCTCCTCCCTGTGCCCGGGGATTCTTTCCACAGTGAAACATTTCTCAATTTATTTTCTGAATTTCCTGAATTTGTGCTCCAAATGCACCTGTGTTGCCTGACCAGAAAGAACTTGTAGCCAAAGGGTTCTCACAGACTCAGCAGACTCGATTCTGCCCCATTCTCACCCTTCTTCCCTGCAGAAATCCCAGCCCACAGACCCCGTCCTCCAGAGGGATCAAGTCTGATCTCATCACACCAAGGTGGGGCAGGGCAGCGCCACTGGAGCTCAGAGTGGGGTACAAACACCGCGGGACTGGATTCTCAGCTGGAAATTATCATTTTATTGGGCTCCAGGAAGGACACAAACCCACGCTTGATCATTCCCTTCCTCGGTGGGAGAGAGAGGTGTTTGATGGGCAGTGGGCTGTCGTTAAACCCTCCTGGAATCCGGGAGCATGAGTGACAATCCCAGGGAACGTGGAGCTGCTTTGCTGTGGGGAAGGGAGTGGGAATTCACATCACTGCAGAGGCTGTGCCAATCTTTTCCCTGAATTTAAGCACACCAGACTCCTCCAGCCTTGCCTAGCCCTGACATCTGGATCCATTAGGAATTTGCAATTCTAATTTGGATCAGCCACACTAATTGCACTTTTTTTTTCAATTGGCTGCACTATTTTACAAGATTTTACAAGATATGTTCTGCTCTTCCACCTGTGTGCAAGGCTCCTGCTGGGAGCTGCTAATGGAAAAAAACACCTCAATTAGCAAGAATTCCCTCTGAAATCCTTGAAAATCCAATATTGCTGATTAGTTTGTTAAAAAATCTTATTAAGAAATGCTTGGTGACTTCCCTAATAACATCAAGGAGCAGATCCTCATGCTGGGCTCCCAAGAAGAGTAATCTCTCCTCCTTTTTCCTTCCCTGCCTCCAGCAAGGCTCCAAATCTGTACCATGCAGGAATTAATTTCCCAGCCCCTCCTTAGCGAGCCATGGAGGAGGAGAACTCCACTCCTGTTTTAGCTGCATGCGGCAAATGGAGCTGTGGGAAGAAATTAATGATGTTAATCCAGATTCCAGGAGAGGGGGGAAAGGAACAGGGAAAAAAGGGCCCTCTCATCCCTTTAGTTCCACCAGCAAATTAACTTCGTCTCCTGCTTATCCCTCTTCTGCTTCAGCCTTGGATTCACATTGGCTGAGCCGAGCATTTCCTCCTGATAAATGGCACAAATGTTCCTTCTGCAGTTCCTGTGGCCCAACACCTTCACAAGAGGTGGGAGAGCCCAGAAACACCAAGGCAGTTGTGTTTGGGACACAAGCCAGAGTCGGCTCCGAGCCTGCTGGTCCCTCTCCCGCAGGGACAATCCGGTGCCCTGTGCTGAGCTGAGCCCACGGCAGCAGGTCCAGCCTGCAATGAAAGCAATAAATGCAGACAGCAATAAATGCATCTGCACACGGTGGCCTCTGCTTCTCTTGCAGCTGATCACTGCAGCTCCTGTGAGCCATGCTTGTCACTGCCTGAGGAAAAGGGCTTTGTCTCCCTCTGTGTTTCCAGTGGCCAGGAAATGATCTCAGAGCGATGCAGGGATCACAGGCGGGAGCTGCCCCTCTGCGCAGAGAGGAACCAGGCTCTGCAGGATGGCTTTGGCTCCACGCTGGTGCTCCACAGCTCCCTGAGCTGGTTTGAACCACCCTGGGCTGGTGCCCTTGTCCAGACAGCAGAGAAACAGCTCCAGGAGAGCTCTGGTTGTACCAGGGGAGGTTCAGACTGGATAACAGGAGAAAATTCTTCACTGGAAGAGTGGTCAGGCTTTGGAAGGGGCTGCCCAGGGATGTGGTGGAGTCACCATGCCTGGAAGTGTTCAGAAAATGAGTAGAAGTGGCACTTGGTGATGTGCTTTAGTGGGATTCAGTCAAAGGTTGGATCTTGGAGATCTTTTCCAACCTCAGAGAGTCTGTGACTCTCTGATTCCTTTTCCAGAAGCGTTTCTGAGTCAGGGAGAACTCAAGAAAGGAAGCACAGGCTGCACTTCTCTTCTTCCTTGTCTCAGTCAAACAAGGAACAGCTTCCAAACATTCCTGCCATGCTGAGGACACTCAGACCCCAGGAGATCCAAAGCTGTGATCCTGCTGGGAAGACTGTGCATCCATCTGAGTTCATCCCTCATTTCCTCGGCCACCGAGCTGGGCTGGAGCAATTCCACAAGGTCTCTACAGAACAGGATTTGGTACAAACAGTAACCCCCTCCCCCCCGAGGTTTGTAAGGACTCCCCAAGCAGGTCTGGAGTTTACAAACACCTCCTCTGTTCCAGCTGGGGTTGTTTTGTTCATTTTATTCTAAACACAACAGGGGATGGGGAAAATGGAAATGGGAAGTCATCAGCTTGTGGGAAACAGTGAGACCGAACACAAAGGAGCCTTCCCTGCCTTGGGGGACCCAGGAGCTCTGGAAATGAGTGTGGGGAGCTCTTTCCTTAAGGTCAAACCTCCCCTTGGCTGAGGAGACGTTGCTCCCCACCACTTCCTGGGGAAGGGGACACTGCCTCGATGAGCCGGCCTTTGGTCTTCCTTAAGTTCCAACCCCTGGAAAAGCAGGGCCCTGGCAGGAACTGTCCACGTGGTGCCGTGACAGCTCTGCAGGGGCCGGGTGGGAGCCCTTCTCCCTTCCTCAGCCTTCCCTTTCCTTGCTGCTCCCGAGCCTCTGGACCGAGCTGGGGCCACCCAGCCCTCGTTCAGCACATGCTAATTCTGACATTTCCATGACGTCTGCTGTCATCACCAGCTGCTCATTCAACCTGGCTGCAGAAACGCCTCCTGCATCCCAGCCAGGCTGGAGCTGAACCCAGCTCAGGGAGGCAGCTGGATGGGGCTGCAGCACATCCAGTCACTCCCAGGTTCCATGTGTGGAATTGCTGAATCACTTCGTTTTCCCCCTTCTCCCCCTCCCAATCCAACTTTTCATTGGCAGCCACAGTCACTTGAAAAGATTTTGCTGGCAAAACAAGTCCCTGCTGAGTTCAAGCAGGGCTTTTCCCCCTCAGGTTTCTGTATCAGCCTGTGGATGTGGAGGGGATGCTGCAGGAGTCACAGTGGGGCTCAGAATCCTGATTTTCTGTACATTGCCACGGAGCCCATTGGTGTCTCACATCCCTCACTCCTGGCACAGCTCAGCTCTGCATCCCTCCTTCGAGGTGAGAGGGCTCCTGTGCTGCTGCAGCCTCTGGTAAACGCTGCCAGGCTGCCCTGCCTCTGCAGAGCTTCATCTTTGCACCCCTGGCTCCAGCTGCCCCACAGACACAGCAGTCTGGGAATTGGGCAGCCCGGGAAGCTGACACAGGTGGGGACAAACCAAGAGAGTGCTGCCAGAGCTCACAAGCACCCGAGGACTTCAGCCAAACCAAACCTTCAGTGTGGTGCCTTTTCCTTTTGCCACACTGGAGAAACCAAAAGGAAAAAAGGGAAAGAATACAGAATCTCACTGACTTCACCCAGTGACTCCTGAGCAGAACGAGCTCTCCCCAGAAGGCTGTAGAGCCCATCTCCAGCTGAACCTTTGCAAACACCACCTCCCCAGGCACCTACTTCCATCTCTTGCTGGACTAAATCCATTCCTAGTTCTGGCTCCCACTTCACAGCTGAGCTGCCTAATCCAGAACATTGAAGAAAAAAGCCCTTAACACTGAGCTGAACTCGTGGGTTCAGTGTCTGTCTCCCAAGATCAGCTTCCCTTGCAGTAGGGGTGGAAATCTCCAAGGGATAAACTGACAGCAGGATCATATTCCTCTGAATTCATTCATCAAAACCCAGACTGGGACCTTTCCAATACTTGATGAGGTTCTTGGGACCTGACCTTAGAATCTGAGTCCTTAAGGCTGGAAAACACCTTTAAGACCACCGAGTTCAGCCATCACCCGGCACCACCATCATATTCACCTGAAACCATGTCACCAGGTGCCACATCCACACGTTTTGTTGGACACTTCCAAGCAGGGTGACCCCACCCCTGCCCTGGCAGCCTGTGCCAATGCTTACAACTTTTTTCATCAAAAATAAATTCCCATGAAGAATTTTGTCTTCTCCATGTGCAGGAAATGTACCCCTCACCTGTGAGCCACAGGCACTGCTGGCACAGTGTCAGGAAGAGGCAGGGAAGGGAGAAGCCAAGGAGAAAGTCGAATATCCTGAATCCAGAGTGTGTCCAAACACAAATCATCCCGTGTCCCTCTGAGCCCTGCGCGCAGGTCACGGTTCCCGCCTCCCCCGTGAGTGACTACAGCCAACAGCAGCCAAACCAAAAGGGAACGCAAGGAGCTGCTGTACACAGGAGCTTTCGGCATTGTCGTTCAAACCAGCCTCAATCAGCTGCTGCTTTGCCTTGATCCGCTCCCTACTCAACAGCCGCTGGAGTTACGGCGCATCCCGGCTCCTCCGGATCCACAGCGGAATGTGGGAATGCCTGGAGTGGCAGCCGGAATCGGGCTTAGGCACCGAGGAGGAGTGGGAGGAGGAGGAGGAGGAGGAGGAGGAGAGGGGTGTAAATGGGAAAATGTGATTCTCCAAGCGTTCCGTGCTGCTGGAACAGCTGGCTCCCCGCCGCTCTGCCAGGCAGCAGAGAGGAACCGGAACGGGAATTAAACTGTCTCCTGTCACACTCCCGACTCGAGCTTTTGCAGAACAGCCTGGAGTCACCGTGACTCCGGCTCAACATTTTACGATGTTTAATCCCAAAATTTGACTCTTTCCCTCTCACTGCTGGGGATGAGACCCCCTTAGTGCTGCATCTGCTTGGAAAGCTTCCTACTGCTTGTATTGCTATATTTGCATCTAGAGATGTCTGTGTTTCCAGGAGACTCCTGTGAACCTCCAGCTACCCCAGGGAGAGCCTCGGCAAGCTATTGAGGACAGCAAAGATTGTCTCAAGTTATCTGGGAAGTCACACTGCTGGGTGGACCCGTGGGCATTTTCCCAGGGAAAAGGAATTCCTTTAATTAATTCCTGTTTAAACTGAGCCCTGATTTTCAGAGCCAGTACCAGCTGATCCCTCCTGGCCTCACAGCCTGTTCCTGTGGGAAGTCTTGAAATCAGGATTAAATTAATTTCTCAAGGCTCTGTGGCCTAGGAGAGCAGGGGGTGGCATTGGCTGCCTGTGTTACTCCTGAATGGTCACTTCTAGCCTTTAAATGGGTAATTCCCCAAAAGTGCCTCCTTCCCCCTTCCGCTCAGGAAGCTCCTGAGGAAAAGGCAGCTTTGCCCCAGCACTCTGCACCTTTCCTTGCTCAGGGGCTGCCTTCCCCTCATGTTTGAGGAGTGCTCAGGGAAATCCCTGCTGACTCAGGGGTGTGAGTCTGTTCTAGGGAGGAGTAACAGTGCTTGTAATTGTCCTGCTGGATCCTGGAAAATGTCCTGCTTCCATTTTCTGCTGCTACCATTGAATTTTAATGCAGCAGTGTCCATTGATATTCATTATTCATCTGTCCTTGATGCACACCAACGTGTGCTGGAAATTATTCTGTATTTAGAGAGAGCTGGGAGTGAGCAATGATTCAGCTGGGCTGGTCCATCCTGCCACACTGCAGGGCCATTTTCAGCAAAAAGAGGTGGCTGATCACCACAATCGGGAAAATTGTTAGATTTCACAAGAAAAGGATGCCAGGAGTCATCTGCTCCACGAGATTGAAATCCATCTCCCTGGGATGTGTCTCCAGAGCTGTGAGATCTCCACCACCCCCAATGTGAGGATTCTGGGCTGCACAGGCCCGGTGTTGGCTCTCTCAGAGCCCAGGTACAACATTCATTACAGAGATTTTTACATCTTTTCTTTTTAATCTCAAATACAAGTTATTTCTTTATTATTTTCCTTGGGAGTAATCCCAGTGCTAACTGCACCTTTCTTTGAAAGCATTTGGAATTCAGCTTTGTTTTCTCAATACTTTTTCCCTCTATAAATACTTTTCAGAGCTGATTCACATTTCAGCTCTTTTGGTGTCTTTAGCACTCCTCACTTTTCAAATAAGAATTGCCTTGTTTGGAGTGTTGGGAGTTTTTTCAGCCTCAGCTCCTGGAATCAGGAAACTTCGTGAGAATCTCAGTTTGCACTTGGAAGTGTATTTGTGGCTTTGTATTGCAAAGGAAGTAGGAAAATATCACCCAAATGTGCCGAGAAGGGCTGACAACTGGAGAGAAAATAAAAGAACTTTTCCAAAGAAAATCTGCACAACTTTCCTCCTCCCCCCAATTTTTTCTCCTTTATTTATAGTTTTTGGGGGAGAAGGAAATAGAAAATGTATCTGTCCTTCTGAAAGCCAGAGACCCCTCCTTTTCCTGGCTCAGATGTCCCAGGGCAGCAGGTGAGGAAGCAGGATCCAGAACTCTGATTCCATCCCTGGCCATCAGAGCCCGTGGCCAGACCCAAACCCTTGCAGGGACCCGACTCTGACCATCTCAACCAATTCCCACCACATTCCTGCTCCTTCAGAGCAGCTGGAGTGCTGGGGGTGGTTTCTGGAGCAGCCCTGCAGGTACCAGGCCATGCCTGCTCTCTCTCCGTGTGGCACAAGGCACCATTCCCCCTCAGCCCGGCTCCTTTTCCAGCTCCCTCAGAGAATTCCAGCAGACACTGATTCCATCCTCCTGCTCTCCTGGACTCCTCGTCCCTCCTTTCTGCAGCTGCCCTCCCAGGGACGATCCGTGAGCAGGGCTGACCTTCCCACATGGTCCTGGCTTTTTAACTTCTGGCTTCTCCCAAGGAACACCAGGCAGGATTCTGCTGCCATGAACTCAGAGGTGACCCTTTCTCAAGGCCCAAACTCTCCGGCCTAGATCCAAAAGAAGAAATTATCTAAGTAATGCTAAAAATCAATGACAATTAAGCATTTCAGTGCTTTGCAGAGTTGGTCTTTTGAGGTGACAGCTATTGAGAAATATTTGGGTTTTAATGAAAACCTGAATTTTCCGTAACCGTGGCAATGGGGAGATGGATTGAGCTGAACTTTTCCTTATTATTTCTCTGAGGGCAGAAACAGAAACAAAGTTCTGAGTAAGGAGAGCCTTTTCCAGAAAACGTTACAAATATTTCAGCTGTGTGGAGAATGGAAGAGCCATTCACAGAGGAATGGGAATCTCTGGGAAGTGATTGTGTCCTTTCTGCCTGGAATGAAACCAGTATCAAAAATGGGATTGGAAAGAATATTGAATATACACATCACATGTGTTTATTAGCATACATTCTGTATATTTTAGATCAACTTCTCATTCTGAATGATTTTTGATTTCTATTGTTTTGAACAATAGTCCAGGGCACTTGGTCTGTACTGGACTTTAATCCGAGTATCTCACAAGATAAATGCGATCCAGTGGAATTTCATTTTGTGTTTGCCATCACGGAGGATTTGCTAAAATTGCCTAAACCCTCTGTTCTGTTTCTTGGTGAAAAAAATCCTGCACAGATCTTGCTGGAAGAAGAGAAAAAAGGTGAGGTAGACACACAGCATGAGAAATCCTCCCTGAAACACAGACTCAGACACATTCCCAGGCAGCCAAAGCTGGGAACTGTAATGAGCAGCATTAGGAAATATCAATATCATTACCAGAAAGGCACACAAGAGATAGAGAGCTCCAGTTACTATGGAACAAATTTACTCCAGAGCCTGTTACATGAGGTTAACAACAACCTAGGAGCACCTGGAGCTCACCAGGACAGACACAGCCTGATGCTCTTGGACTGTAGCTTTTACTGCCCCTTGAAACGTCACCCTGAAACCACTTCTTCTCTTCACCTACTAATAACTGTGCTATGGAAATTCATTTGGAAAGCACAGCCTTTCCCATTTCCCTGAATTCCAGATTTGCATGTTAATTGCCAGAAAAATTGTCTTCCCAGCCCTTAGGGAACATCCCTGTGTTCCACAGCAGGACGAGACCACGGCGACGCTGGAGCCCAAAGGGAGAGGATGAAGCTTCCAACACGTCACAGCTCCTTCAGCACAAAGGGCTTTCCTTGGACCAGCAAAACTGATTTCCTTGATGCCTGAATCATGTCAGAAGAGACAATTAGGCATCAAGATCCTTCTTCAGAGCTGAGCTCTTCAAACGCAGCCAGAAAATGGACAGTGGAAAGATGGGTATCTTGGCTTCCTGCTGGTCTTTGAAGAGCGTTACCACCCCCACAGCTGAGGGAGCATTTAAAGCTGGTCTTAAGGAGAAGTCTTTGCTAAACCTTTGAAAAAATCTTTCCCTGCTGCCTGCTGTATGAACTGGTGTGCAAAGCTCTCTGCTCCTGATTGCGTTGTTCTTGGAACAGCCCAAACAACCATCAACTCAGCCTTAATACATTCTTTACTGAGCTTGGCTAAATAAGCAAGAGATAAATCTACTGGTAATGCAATTAAGTCATAATTATAAAGAAATACATATGCAATTACTTCCCCATCCTCATTAAAGTTGAATGAATGCTTACGGGTTTAACTACCTTTTAACTACAGAGCCCAGGAAAGTTAATTAGAGAGTTGTGAAATTTTACATTTTAACTTTTCCTAGTGGAAGGGTGACAATAACTGCCTGGGAAACAAGGCCTGGAGTTCTTGGAGAGAAAAATACAGCCCCACATTTTGTACAAAGCAATTAAGAGTGCAAGCAAAGTGTGTTAATAAAAATTCAATTCCACACCTATTACATGTGCAATTCCCAACTGATTGCATTGCAGCAGGATTTTTATCTGGGATAGACCCTGCATTTCCATCAGAAAAATCAGCTGGAGATGGTTTCTAATAAAGCTTTGCTATAAAAGTGCAACAAAAGAGATGACGGCGTCTTAAGAGCTGCCAAACGAGAGGTTCTGAGTGTGGGGTGAGAAAGGCCCTGAAGAGCAGCAGTGTTGGCACACGGGGTTCAGTGTTGGCACACGGGGTTCAGTGGTGGCACACAGAGTTCAGTGGTGGCACACGGGGTTCGGTGTTGGCATATGGAGTTCAGTGCTGGCACACAGTGGTGGCACACAGGGTTCAGTGTTGGCACACAGAGTTCAGTGGTGGCACAGGGGGTTCAATGTTGGCACACAGAGTTCAGTGGTGGCACACAGAGTTCAGTGGTGGCACGGGGTTCAGTGTTGGCACACAGAGTTCAGTGGTGGCACAGGGGGTTCAATGTTGGCACACAGAGTTCAGTGGTGGCACAGGGGGTTCAATGTTGGCACACAGAGTTCAGTGGTGGCACAGGGGGTTCAATGTTGGCACACAGAGTTCAGCGTTTCCTGAGTCACATTCACCCCTCAGACCCCGGGGCCCCACCCAAGTGCCACGAGGGTGCCTTTGACCACTCGCTCCCCAGAGACATGGAGGGGTCCTGCTGCCGAGCACGTGGGAACAGGGAGGAATTCCAGTAACACCCCAAATTCCACCCTACAGTGCAGGCTTCCTCTTGATGCAGAGTTCTGAGCTGCAGGTTTGGAGTGGCCATCCCTGCACACAGCTGGTTCACGGTCATGATGGTACTGAGAGCTTCTGGGAAGAGTTGTACAGAATTTAAATTAAATTAAATTAAATTAAATTAAATCACATACAAGAACAGCAGAAGCTGAAGGGCCTGGAGCAGGGAAGTTGGGGTTCTCACCTGTTGCTGTTCTTTGGGCACTCAATCTGCTGAGCACCAACCACTTTTGGTGACACTGAAAACAAGCCCAGAAATCCGTGTGGCCATGAGTCTTAAATTAAGAAATATAGAAAAAAACAGGGAAAGGTCTGGGTTACCAGAGGGACAAGGACAGTCAGCAGCTTTCTGTGAGTCCTCCTCATGGAGCCTCCCACAGCCTGGGACCTGTTCCCTGGTCACAGTGTGGGAAAAGAGCAAAGTGTTGGCTGTGGGGGCCAGGTACTGTGGTAGCAGGGAGAGCAGGAAGCCAGACAGACTGTCCAGCTTAGAGCCTGCCTCACTCCTGGCACACTGCAACCACGAAGTCATGACCAGAGCAAGATTCCACTCCAGAGACAGTTGACAAAGCAGCAGGAAAGTTCAGCACCATCAGGACAGTCTGAATGCTGGCCTCAGGAAAAGTGCACTTTATCAGCTGTTCTTTCCCATGGCTCAGGAATCATTCAGGGCAAAGCTTTCTGAAGGTTTCAGGGAGGGGAGGATCAGGTGAGGCCACAGCTTTGGTACCATGAAGTAAGGCTGGGGACAAAAAACGGGGTTGGGTATGAGTGTTTGAATGTGCTGGGCTGAAAACATCTGGGGGCTATCAACATCTGGTGGGTATCAACATCTGGTGGGTATCAGGGTTCATATCACCAGGCACAGTGGGATTTATTTGGGAACACAAGAAAGGAAATTCCTGTGAAATCCTGGGGTCTGTCTGTGCCCGTGTGGACGATCTCAAGCATCAGGTAGAGATTCGCCCTTTTTTTTCTTGGTTCTTTCTCTATTTTTCCCTGTTTTCCCTCAAACACCTCCACCCCCAGAACAAAGGGGAGCTGGAAAGCGCTTGCCTAACACATTTCTGAATCTCCTGGTGATCCTTTGGGTGAAGTGGCTTCCTACTCCATCTGCCAGCACAAAGGAGAGATAGGAAAGGTCAATCCAACACCTTCACCCTGCAGTTTCATGCACACCCTGGCTTTGTTTTCCTCTGAAGCTCAGGATTTCAGCCTTTCAGGTTTTCCTCATTTCTCCTGCCCTCAGCCAGGGTCACTTGGCCTTGGCCCAGAGCAGCCTGGCAGAGGGAAATTGGTCTTTTGTTGGAGACAAAGAGCTGAACTGCTTGGAGGGCTGGGAGATTGCAGAAGGTGGCTCAGGAGCTGCTTCTCTTCATTTTCTATGACAAAACCCAAATGTGAGGACAGGTTTAATAAAGGGCCTCTTTCATCAGTTTCTGGTAGTGCTGAAAGCCCCGATATTGCTGCACTTTATTACAGCAAGTGAAGGCAAACAGAAGGAATAAACCCCTGACTCTGACTCCTGCCACTCCCTGATCCACCAGGAAAGAGTTTTTGCCTTGCAGGGTTTTTCTGAGGCCAAGTGCCCAGTTCAGGGTTCAGAGCAAAGCAGTTGCTGGGCACAGGGAGCTTCGTGTCGCCCCCAGGGTTAAACCCGTCAGCCGTGCTGCAAGCTGAGTTTAAGATTCATCAAAAGCCACCTCCCACGTACCAAATGCAAACATATTCTCCAGCACGGGGTTGAATCAGAAACTCTTTTTAAATCTTAAAGGGTCTGATTTCCACCTGAACTTCTGGGTCGTTTTACAACAAAGAAGTGACTGAATCAGTCAAAGAAATTTAATTATGTCATTATCTGTGGACAGAAATTCACACACTTTTGTTCATAAGCATTCAAGAAATGTTACTGCAAGTGTTAAATTCACTCCAGAGTCCTTCAAGAGTATCTCTCACTGCCTGATTATAATTAGAATCACAGAGTTTTGGTGGGGTTTTTAATCTCTTCATTATAGGAATGTAATTGTCTTTGGTAATTGCCATGAAGTTGCAGATCTCTCTCTTAGCTCTGGCCTCAATGCTTTTCTTTGAGTTGCCAATAGAGGCTTTGTACTCCAAGCAAGAGCTTTTGTAAATGATGGGAGGTTTGTACAGCATTTTTAATGCTCTCAGTGACTACACCCTAAAAATCCTGATGTCAAAGTTTTCAGGCATGAAAGAAAATGCTGTCACTGAGAATTGTCTGTGCTGGGTCTGATGGGGGGGTTGGAGGCCAAATTCCCTGTTCTTCTGGAGCCATAGGGCACCAGGAATTTTCCCTGATAAGCAAACTTGGCCCAGGACAGTGGAGGTGGATCCACCCCGTGGCCTTTGGGCAAGGAACATGAGCAAACTCATCTGAGCATTGACACCAAACAAAGCCATCAAAGCCTGAGGCTGGAGCACAAGGACCTCCCCAGAACCCAAATCAGCTCTTTTCCACCCTTAATGGCTTTGTGAGATGCCTGAAAGGGGCACTGAGGGATTCCAATCACCTAAATACCATTTATTTACCTTGGTACTTCAGCAGAAAATAGGACAAGAGACTCCTAGAAACAAATCCAACCCAAGCTGGAAAAAAGGGAAAATTCTCTACACAGAAAAGGAGATTAAACCTGGTATGTCCTGACACTGCCATGCAGAAACCCTTCAATTAAAAGCAGCATTTAACACACAACTGTGCCAAAGGCAACCTGAAGATGTTCTGTCATATCTCATTTATGCTCCAATGCCACAGGAAAAAGGAAGAATTCCCTGTCAGCACAGCAGTCCTTCTCTTTCAAAGGCTAAACAAAAACCACCAAGGAATTGGAAGCACTGATGAAGAAGGCAAGATGTGATCCTGATTTTCTAACCCTGTGGAAAATGTCTTGCTCAGACAGCAGAGAAGGACCAACAGGGCCCAGCAGGTTTTGGTGCAGATATCGGGGACTCTGTGCCATGGGAATTTGCCAGGTTCCCGCCTTGCTTGCAGGGAGCACGCTGGGGGTGCTGGCTCACCAATGGTAACAAAACAGGCTCACAATGTTTGCACGGCCCATGGAACCCCAGCACCACACTCAGGCATTGCTGGAGCAGCAGTAACACACAGGGACGGACTCCTGCACCTCCACTTCCAGCTCAGAGAACGAGATCTGTGATCCAAGGAGGGAGTGGGGACTAAGGGAGCTCAGCAACACTTTGAGAAGGAATCCCCACCCTGAGAAAGAAGGGGCCGTTCCCCAAGGCCCAGCTGCCACTTCCCTTCCCAACCCCACAGAGGAAGTGTCCAAGGCCAGGCTGGACGGGGCTTGGAGCACCCTGGGCTGGGGGAAGGTGTCCCTGCCCATGGCAGGGGTGCACTGGATGATCCTTAGGGTCCCTTCTAAGCCAATCCATTCCAGGATTCACTAAGGATGATATAATTATTCTCCTCTTACCACCAAGGCAAGTTGTGGTGTCCTTGTCTCCAAATACTTCAGCAGAAAGTCCTGCTCAGCTTCTGCCCACTTCCATCCAGCCCCAGACAGAATTCAGTTAAAAAAAGGAATAGGAAACAAGGAAAATGCTCAGCTGCTTCCAGCTCGGCTGGGTTTGAGGAGCTGGGCTCCTGCCACCACTGCTGATGGAACAATTGTGTTTGACTGATAGAAAATCTTTTGCATTGAAAATGATCCCAATGCTGTTGTGCTCCATCCCTCAGGAACAAATCCGTGCCTCCACCACGGATTTCTCCTCCATCCCCATCCTGCTCTTTGATGCACTGGGAAAAGCTGGGCTGGTGCACTAAAGCTGCCAGGAGCTCTTGTTTAGAGGAGCAGGAGTCCATGTTCCATGGGCTGTTTGTGGCTGTCAGGGGAAAAGTCCTTCGGGAGCCTCCGGCAACAAGGGCTTGGAGAAGCCACAGACATTTTTAGGATGAGAAAGGAGAGATTATTGAAGACAAGGCCTGAAGAAACTGCCTGGACTTATATTCAGCTATATTTTTCCATGAAAACTGAACCATATCTTTCTTGTCACTGCACTGATTAATTAACCTGCCTTTTTATGTCAAACCTGAATCACTTCCAAGCCAGTTTTGCTGGTAATTTGGACCTTTCATTCCTTTGCAACAGTTAAAACTGATAATGAGGACCATGAGCAGTATCCCAAAGCAGTCTCTCCAGGTTTCCAAGAGGAGGTTTTAAGGCTGCAAAGGATGGTTTGGCTCATTCTACACAACCTTTCAAATTTTCTGACACTGAACCTCCTAGAATTTTGTGTTGGAAACACTGATAGGGCAAAATCATCATGGCTCTAGATGTAAATTCCTTAAGTGGGGATTAGAGACTGGAAATTTGTCCCCTGAATTTTCTCCTCTGCCTGTGAGCAGGAATGGAGTAAGTGGGTTTGGTCTCCCCTAGGCTGAGCTGTACCTGAGTACTTCCAGCATCCTCAGTTTCTTCTCAATTCCTCCCTTCTAATGGTGCCAAAATCCAATTTACATGATGTCATGGCTAAAAAGGACACCCAGAAACCCCACTAGGCCGCAATCAAAACATCCTGATTGCACTCAGATTTGTTCTGCATTAATTATAACACAGTGCAAACCGACTTCCTTCTCCCTGCTTTGTTTATTTTTAAGAATAATCACCAGAACACCCAGCAGTAACAGCACAAAACCATCCAGAGGTTCAGGATCCCTCAGAGGCTGCCTGGGGGAAGAATGACCAGGGCTGGTTTCATACATGCATTAAATACCTGAAACACCAATCTGAAAATCCCCTGAAACTAAAGGGGTAAAAGCCTTTTTCAGTAAGATTGCACAACCAAAAGGTCAGGATTGGAGCATTAACAGCGTTAACACGGACTGGAAATCCCTGCCCAGAGCTGCCTGAACATCACTTCTGCCACCACTCTGCTCCCCCATGAGCACTGGGGAGTTACTAAAGCCGTGTTCCGAGGAAAACAAGTGCCTTTGTTCTGCCCTGTGTGCCTGCCAGGCTGCCTGCGTCCCCTGCGTCCCCTGGGGCAGACGTGGCGCTTCCTGATGGGCTTTATTGGGCATGCAGGGATTCAAAGGTTGGACTCTGGGATCTCAGAGGTCTTTTCCCTCCCCTGTGATTCTGTGATTGTACATAGAATTCCACATGGAATCGTGGAATCATTGAGGTTGGAAAAGAGCTCCAAGACCATCTGGTCCAAGCTGTGCCCGATGCCCGCCTTGTCCCCAGCCCAGAGCACTCAGAGCCACCTCCAGCCCTTCCCTGGACACCTCCAGGGACTCCAAACCTCCCTGGGCAGCCCCTGCCAAGGCCTGAGCACCCTTTCCATGGGGAAATTCCTGCTGCTGTCCACCCTGAGCCTCCCCTGGCCCAGCCTGAGGCCGTTCCCTCTCCTCCTGTCCCTGTTCCCTGCCAGCAGAGCCCGACCCCCCCGGCTGCCCCCTCCTGTCAGGGACTTGTGCAGAGCCACAGGGTCCCCCCTGAGCCTCCTTTGCTCCAGGCTGAGCCCCTTTCCAGCTCCCTCAGCCTCTCCTGGGGCTCCAGCCCCTTCCCAGCTCCGTTCCCTGCCGTGGACAAGGTGTTCCAGCCCTTAACTACTGCTGTGGGGTAGCTGGGATTTGGGAAGGTGCTTAGTGCAGTCTGCTCTCCCCAAAACTAACAAAGCCCTTACGAGTCAGCCCATTTGTCATTCCAGAGGGGAATTTTCTCATCAGTTTTCAAATCAGAACCTCCTCAAATCCCAGAGCTAATCAGCCACTGATTTTCTCCTGAGTTTTGCTCTATAATTTCCAAGGCTGCATCCAGAGGCTGGGCTGGAATTGCAGTTCCTTTGTGTTCTGGAGTTCTCTGAATGGATCTGATTACAGAGTCAGGGGACTAAAGGAGCTCTCAAATGGAAAGGACAACTTCAACAGAGCCAAGTTTAGTGCTTGGAGGAACTGGAGCAGGGAAAAGGAATGCAAATAATTCACCACTAATGCAATTTTTGGTTGTATTTCTGCCAGACCTGAACAGGTACTTTGCAAAGAGACTTTATTTTGTTTCTGCTGCTCTCAGAACATTTAAATGGTCTCAGTTTTTAAAAATCCTACATTGTCTGTGTCACACTGAGATCTGTCTCTGTAATGTTCAGGAAAAGAGTTCTGGAATGGGCTTTCCTGTGCCAGGGGACCTGACTGAGCTGAGCCAGGATCCGAGAGATTAAAGGGGCTTAACTTGTCATGAGAGATGGGGGAACTTCGAGAGGTGTCTTCATCACCGTGATTAAAGCTGCAGGTACAGCCTGATGCTGTCTCCACATGTCAGGCGTGAGAAACAAGGAAAAACCTATTTCTGAGGTAGAGGTTTTTAGATTGGTACTCCAGGAAATGTAAAATCCTGAGAACACCACAGTGACAGGATTTCTTGACAAGGAGAAAGCAAACAAGCACTTGGGAGGTAATCAGGAAGTCCCTTTTCAGAAGGCCCCAGGATGAGAATAGAACTTCTTGGACTTGGAGACTGGACAAATATAAGGAAAGAATAAAAAAGGGTTTTTTTTAATTTTTAAGAAAGTCGTTGTTTCCTAATTCCCAATGAGGTCTCCTCTCCATGGGCATAGGATGGGGTCTGCCCTTCCTCCTGTCACTCTCTCCAGGGCAGGAGCGGAGTCCCCGTCCCAGGAGGGAATAAAAGCCATGTGGCACTTGGGGACATGGTCAGTGATGGACTCGCCAGTCCTGGGGTAATGGTTGGACTTGATCTTAGAGGGCTTTTCCAACCCTCTGTGGCCCTGCAATTCTGTGTCTGAACTCTCCAGGGAACGTCAGGGCTCTGCACTGCAGCAATAACTTCACCCCTGCCCTGTCACTGCAGGTCCCCAGCAGGACATCTCTGGGGACGTGGCCCTTCCTGAGCCGCAGCTCTGGCTGTGCCTGGTGTCACACACAGCAAACTCCTGGGACCTGACACCGGGATTCTTCCCTGTTCCCGCAGCACCCAAACACCCGGGACGCTGGGACGCTGCTGTTCACGGGAATGAAAACGCAAATTCCCCCCGGGTTTCCCTGGAGCCAGAGCTTCCCCTCAGTCAGAGCTCAGGTCCCTCTCTAAGGGCTGATCCCCCCGCTAAAGACCCCACCGCATTTCCCCGTCAGTCACTGCCATTCCACCCTGCCGCTGTTTCCCGATGGATCCTCCCCGCTTTGGTGTCCATGGCGACCGCGGCTTTCCTTGGGCAGCCAGAATCGCTGGCAGCGTGCGAGGGCTGCTGAGACCCCCGCCTCAGCTCCCACTGCCCACCAGGGTGATGTCCCTGCTAAGCACTGGGACCCCCGGCAGCCAGGGGCACACGGGGAGCCCCTCTGCTCGCCGGGGCTACTCAGGGAACTGGGGATGAGCGCCGGGGATGAGCAGCGGCTCTCCCTCGTGCCTGTGGGTGCTGGCAGGCACTGGATGGGAAGGGAGAGGAGGAGAGGAAATGCAGGGTGAGCACTGGGAGTGCCCGGGGCTTTTAACTGGGCTGGCAGAACTTCGGCTGGACTTCATTAACGACCAGGGATGAGCTGCTGTAACATCGCAGCTGTGCCTTCTGGATTTTAGTTGGTTATTTCAGTGCCCCTCAGATGTTCAGTGCTCAGAAAAAATCCCAAACCCACAATTTGAAGGCACCACACCTCCTGCAATGAGATAAAAATTAAGAAGTGTTGATAGGATTGATCCCATCGGCTCTGCCAGTTCTCAGCCAGCCGGGAAATCCCAAAGGAAAACATCGGCCACAGTTCGGGCTGTGCAAGGCTCCGTAACTGAGCTATCGCCTCGTCTTGTCAGGAACACATTCATGCTCACGTGGGTGAGCTGAGGCACCAAGAAATGGATATCGATTATTAATTATTAATTATTAAGCGAAAACCAGGACCCTGAGGGTGAGATTCCCGGTGCTGTGCTGTTCCATGAGAGTTTTCTTGTCTCGCTGGGCATTCTTAGAGGATTGCTGAGGTGTCGAGAGCAGCCATCGCCAACTGATGTAAAGGGCTCAAAGCAGCGAGGATGAGCAGCTGCTCTGTGCCCTGGAGCTGCAGACAGGACTCCAGCAAGGGTGAGAGTGTTTCAACAACACCCACTGGGATGTCCAAGCACCCCCTGCGAGAGGCTCATCAGCCATTCCTGAGTCCCTGCCAGCCCTGCACTCCCTGGATTCCCCAGGAAGGGGAAGGAGAGCAGGCAGATCCATTCGGGAGGCAACGATCCCTGTCCTGCTTCGGGAACTGCTGGGCACGTTCAGAACGCCTGAAAGGAATTTCTGCCAAGCGTTCAAGGAGAATGGAAATATCAAAAGACATTTGCAAGAACAAAGAGACTCAACATTTCCTTTTCTTCTCTCTAATATTCTGTTCCAATGAATTTTGGATTTGAGGAATGAGTTTAGACCAGGACAAAACTCCAAGGCAGAGGTGGGTACAAGGAGTGACTCCCATCTCTGGGGTCAGGACTGGGGTGGAGGCAGTGTGGGAATGCACAGAGGAATTGCAGCCTTCCAGGAGGTAAAGGGGGCTCGTAGGAAGGAGAAGGACTTTGGACAAGGACGTGGAGTGAAAGGACAAGGAATGGCCTTAAGCTGCCAGAGGGATGGATGGGATTTTGGGCAGGAATTGTTCCCTGGGAGGGTGGGCAGGCCCTGGCACAGGGTGCCCAGAGCAGCTGGGGCTGCCCCTGGATCCCTGGCAGTGTCCCAGGCCAGGCTGGACATTGGGGCTGGGAGCAGCCTGGGACAGTGGGAGGTGTCCCTGCCAGGGCAGGGGTGGCACCGGAGGGGCTTTGAGGTCCTTCCCACCCAAACCAGCCCAGGATTCCATGGCTCTGACTGGGAGGTTGTGCTGAGCTGCAGTGCTGCGCCTTGCTGGGGTCACCAGAGGTGTTTGTGTGGCG
The DNA here is from genome assembly GCF_965178545.1 of Coloeus monedula. Classification (NCBI taxonomy): domain Eukaryota; kingdom Metazoa; phylum Chordata; class Aves; order Passeriformes; family Corvidae; genus Coloeus; species Coloeus monedula. The sequence goes on along the minus strand of NC_138806.1, from coordinate 676,527 downwards.
GGAGGGTCCGTGCTGCTCTCACTTCCCTTCATCACCTGATGCATCTCCCAGTCCTGGGCGAAGCGATGCTGACCTGGGAGCAACGAGAAAGGCCCAGATCCCAGGGAGGGGAAGGAACAGCAGAGACCAGGCCCATGAAAGAATCAGAAGGCAAATCCCACTGAAATCTTTTATGAATAAGTGTCCCTGCCTCCTGGTTTTGCTCTTGACTTTGTAACACAATGCAGTTTTCAAGTAGATTTTATTTCCCAGACCATGTAAGGTACTTCAGAGCCCTGCAAGGGTTTTAATTCCAGAGCAACTCCTGTGAGCACTGCAGCTGCTCTCCTGACGGGGTAATTGCACTTGGAATAAAACAACAGTTCTAATATGTCTATGTCGTATCCAACACAAGCAAAGCCCTTTATTGGCTTCCAAACCCTCACCCATTACCAAACCAGGGGCTTGTGGAGTTGTTTCACTGTTCAAGGAGCAGAGGAGACAAGCGGTAATCTCTGTTCTGCAGAGAACCCCACCCCTCAGCCCCACCCCGGGCAGGATGGAAACGGTGCTGCTGGAAATCTGAGCCCTGCAAGCTGCCCCTGTTTGGGCTGTTCCAGATAATCCCACAAAGTGAACAAATGGGAAACCAGGGGAACGCAGAGTGAGAAAACGTGGAAGTTTATTGTCATGGAATGGCTTGGGTTGGAAGGGACCTCAAAGCCCCTCCGGTGCCACCCCTGCCCTGGCAGGGACAGCTCCCACTGCCCCAGGCTGCTCCCAGCCCCAATGTCCAGCCTGGCCTGGGCACTGCCAGGGATGCAGGGGCAGCCCCAGCTGCTCTGGGCACCCTGTGCCAGGGCCTGCCCACCCTCCCAGGGAACAATTCCTTCCCAGTCTCCCATCCAGCCCTGCCCTCTGGCACTGGGATCCATTCCCTGTGTCCTGTCCCTCCAGGCCTTGCCCAAGTCCCTCTCCAGCTCTCCCGTGGGCTCCCTTCAGGCCCTGGAAGGCTGCAGTTGGGTCACTTTGGAGCCTTCTCTTCTCCAAGCTTCCTGATTTAAGGGAAGATACCAAGGATGATCAGAAACAATAACATTTTCAGGAGTAATTGATCTGTGCTGCAACTTGGGATGAAAGCAACCTCCAGGAAGTCAATATTTTTCATTTTCTGTGAAACAGGTGTGAACTATGTAAATATTTTTGTTCCAGTTTAAACTTTGTTTAAATTGGGAAAGTTTCATGGCAGCATTTACAGCTCTTGGTGTTGCTTTATGTCATAAATGCTGACAGGGGCTTTGCAGCATCCAGCACCAAGAGCAACATCCAGGTTTTAACAGAATGGAAGTTGCTTTAGAAAAGGTGAAAGTAAAACCTTTTAGATTGTCATAGGGAACCAGCAGCAAGAGGGGAATGAAAGGTTAGAGTTCACATTGCACTAAAAATACAAACATCCCACAAGCTGTGAATTTATTGATAATTTTAATGGAAATAAATTGGGTAGGTTTAAAAGGGAAAAGCAAAGTAAAAGACCACAGTTTTCCATGAGAAACACAAGATTCCCAGTGAGCTGAAATGATCCCAAACTTTCTGGTGCTGATCTGAAGCAGAGCACAAAGCAGCAGGGAGCTGTCAGCGCTCTCGAGGGATGAAAGGAGCCCAGTGAAATCCCAACTCCCATCTCTAGCCGTGATTTTCCATAGCTGATGTATTTCAGGACTGGCAGTCCCCACACTCCTGCCAGGCCTTGCAAACCTCTGCTCTCCTCCAGGGCAGTCACTATTTAAGATTTTTAAGCCAAGTTTGAAATGCAGCACCTAAAATTCCCCCCAAGGCCACACTCTGACCTCACCAGCAGCAGCAGCAAGCAGTGGATGAGCTCTGGTGCCCACCCATGGCATCGGACTGTTGGGACCAACGCAGCCCTTCAGTGTTTCGATTGTTGCTGGAATGAACTTAAGCAGTGCTCAGTCCACCAGAGGAGGAATAAATCAGCTGAGTGGGATGGAATTCCCTGCCAGAGCTCAGGGGAAGCAGTGCCTCTGTGAGGAAGGATGGGATGACAACCAGGGTGGGCAGGGATGAGTCACGGAGGCAGGAGGAGCCCGCAGGGATGGGATTGGGTTTGTGGTGGGAAAGCCTTACCCCAGGGAAGCTTTTGGCTGCTTATCCTGGTGCCATCCTTCCCTGGGCTGCTTTGAGGGAGTGGGGATGTTCCCCAAGGAGCTGATGAGGGAAATCAAGGGAGAGAAGGAGGAGGAGGAGGGGGAGGCATTGGTGTTTCTCGGCTGCCTTGTGAGTCTGGAGTTCCCTGCAGGGAGAGGTGACTGAGCACAGAGCAGCTGGAAAGGGGCTCAGCCTGGAGCAAAGGAGGCTCAGGGGGGACCTTGTGGCTCTGCACAAGTCCCTGACAGGAGGGGGCAGCCGGGGGGTTCGGGCTCTGCTGCCAGGGAACAGGGACAGGAGGAGAGGGAACGGCCTCAGGCTGGGCCAGGGGAGGCTCAGGGTGGACAGCAGCAGGAATTTCCCCATGGAAAGGGTGCTCAGGCCTTGGCAGGGGCTGCCCAGGGAGGTTTGGAGTCCCTGGAGGTGTCCAGGGAAGGGCTGGAGGTGGCTCTGAGTGCTCTGGGCTGGGGACAAGGCGGGCATCGGGCACAGCTTGGACCAGATGGTCTTGGAGCTCTTTTCCAACCTCAATGATTTTGGGATTCTGTGGAAAAATCCTCACCCCTTTTAAGCATAAACCTGTTTTTGCCAAACCTGACCCTCACCTTTGTTGCTGTCTCTGCCTTGTCCTGCTGATTTCCTGAAACTCAGTTGAAAATGGGTGGGAACTTTTCCTTCATCTGGAGCAATTCCATTATTTTTACCTGCTGAGGATAAAACCTGACCTGCTGAAGGCAACATGGATTAATGCAAAAAAAGTGAAAAACTAATTAAGCACACAAAGGTGCCCATCCCCTTCTGCTGAAGGACAGAGAGCAGAGCAACCAGGAGCATCCACTGGCAGTGCAGATTAAATTGGGGTGCTGGCTCCTGTCTTAGAGAAACAGAATCATTTCAAAGAAATAAATTTCTATTTCAGCTTGAGCATCCGTGTCTCATTTGGGAATGAAATAACTCCAGTGTAGCAGCATCCCTCTGTTTCTTAGTAACCACGGAGCCAGACTGATGCATTGAATTTCTGTTCTGGCCACATCTTCCTACTCCCCTTGGACAAAGAGCACAGCTCTGCCAGGGGCTCCAACTCACGCTGCTTTTCATTTCCACCTGGAGTTTTGTCTGCTCTTGTAGCAACAGCAGATGTGGAGGGATGTCTCTGCTCCTGGAGCACTCTGCTCACTGGAGCATGTGAGCCTTTCCTAAGGCAGGATGGACCAGCAGGGAACAGCATCCCACGGAGGATGGAGACCCTTCCTTAGTCAGAAGGCCACATCCAGAGATCCTGAAGGATCAGGGCTGCAAAAACATGTGAGTGGTGAAATTCAGGGAGGGATGTCACAGCTGCCATCCTTAAACATCACAGGACAAAGGCTGATCCAGCAGGAGCGGGGCAGGACTGGAACAGCAGCAGCAGGAGCAGGGGCTGGGTCACAGGCACAGGCTCTGCACTTTCATCTGTCTGTGGAGAGTGGGGGGAAGGCACACATGGATCCAAAGTGAGCAAGGAGCAGACCCCTAGTGAGAAACCCAGCGATCCCACTGGGAAGATTCATGGCACACTCCAGGAATCTGGCATGGCTGGAGAAAATGAATTGTGAAACTCTTGGACGTTTGCACATTTGTTTTCATTTTGCATCAGAACCATCAGAAGCTTTTGAAAAGTTTCATTAAAAGCAGGAAAAGACCAATCCATCCTGGAATGATGAACAGCCTGAGCTCTGGAGTGCTCCATGGGATGTGGGAGACTCCGCTTTGCGTCCTTCTCTGGATGCAGAGAGAAAACAGAGTCCTTGGAACTCTGAGTTCTCTGGACACGGTGCTGTCTCCTCCTGGCCTCACGCCCCATGTGATGTTTGGTCAGAGGCTGGGCTTGATCTCAGAGGTCTTTTCCAAACTCAGCGATTCCGTGATTCTGTGCTACAACACTGATGATTCAGGCACAGGAAGAGTTGACCACAAACCGTTTCCAAGAACAAATTTAGTGAAGAGAAATGATCCAGGGAAGGTTTTCATTTCAATTAACAGAGCTTTCTCTGTAGACACGCAGGATCCAGGCTTTTAGTTGACTTCTCTCTCTTCAGCTCACATTTGCCTTTGTATCCATCCCCACACACTCCTCTGTTTGCTTGCTGCACAGAAATCTCAATTTTATGATCCTTGGATAAATATGAAGACTGTACTGAATGCAGTCTGAGTTCCTGCTTGAAAAAACAAAACTGGAGCTCCACGTTTTTACAAAGGTTTTTCATGTCTCAGGATCTTCCAGGTATCTGGTTTTTTATCTGATTGTTCTCTGTTATATAAATACTAAAAGACAATTCAGAGATAACCTTAAACTGAAGCTCAAAATCTGAATTACATGAGAGAATGAGACTTGTGTGGGCGTTTTCCTACTGCTCTGGGGTCAAAAACTGAAAACTCTGTGAATAACATGAGAGGAGCAATTCAGAACTGAGCAGTTCAGGGTGCCCAGAGCAGCTGGGGCTGCCCCTGCATCCCTGGCAGTGTCCCAGGCCAGGCTGGACATTGGGGCTGGGAGCAGCCTGGGACAGTGGGAGGTGTCCCTGCCCATGGCAGGGGTGCACTGGATGGGCTTTAAGGTCCCTTCCAACCCAACCCATGCCAGGATTCCATTGTGAGGTTCTACACTTCAGGCCAGACCTGTGCAGGTGCAATTCCCCAGGCACTGAGTGCAGAGCCAGGGAGCTCCAGCTCTCACCTTCCCTGTCCTCTCCAAACAAACAAACAAACAAACACTCCAGTAATTAACTGCACACCCAGACTGCGAGGAGCAGTGCTGGGAAACATTGCCCAGGACAGGGCAGGAGGAAAACAAGGAGCTTGAAAAAAAATCCAGGAAAAGAATGAACTTCTCCTGTGGAGGAGGATGCAAAAGGAATCTGGGCACTAAATTCCTTCTTCTTCGAACTGTAGAATCAGAGATGTTTTTAGGTTGGAAAAGCCCTCAGAGATTATGGAGTCCAATAGTTCCCCAGCACTGCCAAGGCCACCACTGGCCCATGTCCTGGTTACTCCCAGTAACCTCAACCACCTTGTCTCCTTTTAGAAGGAAATTCTCCATGGCTTTGGAATAACAAAATGGAAATAAGTGGAAAATCAGGCCCTATTCCTTTCCAACAGTCTCTTGAACGGGTGTTGGTGGCACCTCCTTTGCTGAAGTCCAAACCCCTGGAACCAGCCCATGTTGAGTTTCCCCATTGTGGTTCCAAGGGATGTTCAGCTGGGGCTACAACACTTCCCCCTTTCCCAACAGCCAAGAACTATTCCCTTATTTAAGTCATTAAATGTTCAAACATTTTTTGCCAGGGGTCAGAGCACCTGCCTCAGATTCCTCCCAGATGGGGATGGTTGCCAAGGTAACAGGCAGCATCACCTCTGCATCCTCAGCCCTCCCCAGCAGCCACCGAGGCCGATTCTCTCTGGGTGAGCTTTCTGTGTGCTCAGCTGCAGCTGCCCACTGCGAGGGATCTGTCGGCTGCTAAGCTGTTGTGACAGGACAGCAGAGTCACGGCTTTGGCTTTACTGCTGCTGGAGTCTGGGGAATTTCAGTCAGCACATTCAGCAGGACTGGGCCCAGGGATATTTTTCCCTAAACCATCAGGGTGAGCTCTGACAAATGATGATGTGTGACCACAGACTCAGCCTTTGCTCCATGACTGTGTGAGGCACTTGGGCTCAATCCCACTCGGAGTCATCCACAAAATCTGTATTGACATCCAGCTAGCCACACTGACTCCTTTCCTAGCCAAAGGGGAGGTTTGTCATCCTTCTTTCCAGTATCTGAGACTGAATTATCTGTGCTGGGGAAGGAAAAGGCTGCTTTGGCTGTGCTGTTGCCATCCCCTCTCTGGACACCTAAAGCGTGATGAGATGTATCTCTGTGCTCAGACACTCTGGGCTGGTGCTCTTTGTCCAAACGTGAACGTCCTCAGTGTTGACATCTCCATCTGAGTGAGTTATCTGGATTCTCTTGACAGTTAATGGAGAAAAACAGGCCCCAGAGGTCACAGTTCCCTGCACTGCAAGGGGGATGTGGGGCTCAGACACAGCAGGCTGGAAATGCCCTGTGCTGTGCAGGAGATCAGACAGGAGCCAAAGCCAGCTGCCCTTGTGCTCTTCCTTTGTACGGAGGGGAAATTCAGTAAGTTGGAGGCAGGATTGGAGAAATAGGGCTGAATTTCCAGGAAATCCCAGTTAGCAGTGGTACAAACCAGGGTGTGGAGGCTGTTGCTCAACAGACCCATTTCTCTCTGTTCCAGCAGCTTCCACGGATGCTCCCGGACCCTTCCCACAACTCTGGTGAGCAACCATTGAAGGGGAGACACAGAAATAGTAAAGGCCTCTTCCAACCCACTTTCCATCCCTTCTTTGGTTGTCTTCCATCTGCAGGAGCTTCCAGTTGAGAAAAACAAATAATCCCGTAATCCCAGAATGGTTTGGGTTGGAAGGGAATTTACAGATCATGTCGTTCCAACTTCCTGCCATGGCTGGAACAGCCCAAGTCCTTGGGATTTGGTTGTATCCATTATTTCAGTGATGCTTCTGCCAGATTGTGTTTTCTTGGGCAGCGAAAGATCAAATTAGTTGGCACAAAGATTTTTTTGAATAAGGTTTTCTGCCAAAGTTTTTAAAAGTGAAGTGGGAGGGAATCCGAGGGGCTGCTGCCAGCAAAGGCTGCTGGAGATGACGATGGAAATGTCAGGGAGGTTCGTGCAGTGGTGCCTGGCCAGGGGTGCAGTGGATGAACTCCAGGATAACCCCACACTCGAAGCACCAACAGCTCCCAGAGCCCATTTGAGCCAGATGGAAACAATTCCCCCCTAGCTCCTGCAGCACAATTCCCCTGGAGCACTCACAAGAGCCCAATAAAATGCATTTTTCAGGAGTTTATTGCTGCCTTGGCACAACTACTGCACTGTATCCAGGGCTCTTTATGAACTCCACAGCACAATGGACTTCTCTTGATCAACCCTGGACAAGGTTTCCCTGTGCTGGAGGCATCACCTCCCATGTGGGCCATCTAAACACCATCCTGGGAACTCCTCAGGCTTTCCCACACTCTGGGGAGGACAAGGAGATGAATTTGGTGCCTCTGTCTGTCCTCTAAAGATGAACTGCTGGACACAGCACAGATGCAGCCAGACGAGAGGGAATCTTGGGGTTTTCTGCCCTTCAGGACCAGGACCAGGTTTCAGCCATGCCACTTTCTTGGCTGCTCCCAGGTCAATTCCATTTCTCCATTGCTCCCAGGGGAACTATCAGTGATTTCCAGGTTTGCCTTGGGGATGAGTCCTCTGCAGAATCACTCAGTGGGATGTGAAACAGAACCTTGTGAACCTCCCAACCTTCAGTTTTGACAGCTTTACCTCCTGTTGTGATGGTTCTTGTTTGGACATTTTCTGTTGGGGCACATTTACAGCTCATATCAACAGAGTGGATCTAGACTGGACTCAAAGTGTTTTGGACATGGCACATTTTTACAGGGAATACTTGAAGAAGCTCAAGGACTGTCTGCAAGGAATACACATTTGGAAAAGGTGTTCTGCTCCTTTCTCCAACTGCAGCAGCCGTCACACACAGATCCACACCCAGGACTTTACTCAGGAGACACTCCATGAGCTCAGGAATTCTTTATCAGGGTGGGCAGGCCCTGGCACAGGGTACCCAGAGCAGCTGTGGCTGCCCCTGGATCCCTGGCAGTGCCCAAGGCCAGGCTGGACTGTCCTTGGAATACCCTGGGATAGTGGAAAGTGCCTGTGCTGGGAGGACCTGGAGTGCTCTGCCAGGACCAGCCCTGCAGGGCACAGATCAGCCAACAAAGGAGTTTGTGGACATCTGCTGGAAGAGCTTTTCTGGTTTGCTCTCGGAGGGTTGGAATCCTGGGAGCAGGGAGCTGGGACAGCCCCCCAGCCCAATCTGTGCCTGAACTGGAACAGCCATCCCACCTAACACAGCCATGGCTGCACGTCCCAGGAAGCTACACAGGAACTGATCTCCATTCCACAGACGGAGCAAACGGGGCACCAGATCCAGCACGTGGCACACACAGGGCCTGCCCTGGTGCCCGCTCGTTTTCTCCCTGCGGAGCAGCTGCTGCTGACCTCTCCCAAAGCAATGACTCAGCTGAAGGGAAGCACAGGGAAAAGGAACTTTCTGTGCAGCTCTGGCAGCGTGACCCAGACCTGCTTTGGCTCAGCCTGGAGCACGATGCTGCTCCTCCGTCACTCTGCAGTGCCCTGTGCCTGCCATGGGCAAAGCTGTGTCCCAGACTGTCCTTGGGCACTGCTGGCAGTCATGGGGAGCTGCTCAGGTCACTCCAATTTAACTCTTTCTCTCTACAGTGGGATGGGAATTGCTCCTTGAACTGCAGCAGGAATTCCTATAAGAAAAACCCTTTGGGACTGGTCCAAACCCAAGCTGGTTTTCAGATCAGGTCTAAATCTCCCACAGGGTGCCCTCGAGTCCTTATGCCCAGGATTGTTCCTTGCCATTGTGACTCAGCAGTTCAGGTGTTGGGAGGGCCCAGAGCAGGGCAGGAAAGCCCTGACGTGGATAATCAGAGCAAGATTACCTCCTGCAGCTCCACCTTCCCACCTGCTCCAGGCAGATGATGGAGAGGGATGGTTGAGTCAGTCATGGAGTCCCCAGCCCTGCAGGGATTTAAAATCCATGTGGATGTGGCACCTGGGGACATGGTCAGTGGCAGCCTTGGCAGTGCTGGGGGAACAGCTGGACTTGATGGATCTCTGAGGGTTTTTCCAACCTAAAAACATCTCTGATTCTACAGTTCGAAGAAGAAGGAATTTAGTGCCCAGATTCCTTTTGCATCCTCCTCCACAGGAGAAGTTCATTCTTTTCCTGGATTTTTTTTCAAGCTCCTTGTTTTTCTCCTGCCCTGTCCTGGGCAATGTTTCCCAGCACTGCTCCTCGCAGTCTGGGTGTGCAGTTAATTACTGGAGTGTTTTTGTTTGTTTGTTTGTTTGTTTGGAGAGGACAAGGAAGGTGAGAGCTGGAGCTCCCTGGCTCTGCACTCACTGGCTGCTCTGCAGCTCCCACGCTGAGGGCAGCTCAAGGCTAAAGCACCAATTAAATTCCACTTGAACCCTCTAATAATGCCAAGAAAAAAAGGAAAGTGGCTTCACCCTTGCAAGTCTCCCCATACTGAGGGGATTTCACTCCATCCTTCACACCAACCTCTCCCTGAGCTCCTCCCAGCTGCTGCACCAAGCCAGCTCCTCCTCTGCCTGGAGCAGATCCCCTGGGTAAGGAATGGAGGTGCTGGAGGATCCCCTGCCATGGCCATGGCTTGGACTGAGCCCTCCTGCCCCTGGGCAAGTCCTTCTGCCACCCATGGAGCAGCTTTCCCTCTCCAGAGAAAGGGAAGTCACTCTGGGGCTCAGAATGGGGAGGAAAGAGGAGACCTGAGCTGGAACAGAGGGAGCTGAGGGCTGGCACTTGCCCTGACTGCACAGAACTACAACCACAAAGGTTGCAGAGTTGGGAATTCCAGCATGGAGTGATCTGACAGACAAGGATGCGAACGGACACGGGAACAGGCAGAGAACAGCCAAACCCAAACCCCAGAGCTCGTGCAAAGAAACACAACCCCCCCTGCACCCCTCAAGATCCTCTCCAGAAAGCCCCAACCACCAGATCCCAGCTTGGCCCTCGTGTCACTCCAGCACAGGCTGAACCTGCCAGAGTCATTGGCACTGGATTTATGCACAACTCGGATCAAGTACAACAAACTTTTTCTCATACTGAAAAGGTAGGTGGTTCTCTGCACAGAACATTCTGGAAGTTTAATGCATGTGAACACCAACACTGTGCTCACTTAGGTGTTATTTATATCCAAACACTTCACCAGCTGCCCCATTAATAAAATCTCAAGCTGTTTTCCTGGAAAGAAAATGAAGATTTATATCTTTGTTTTTCCCACAGACATTTGAATGTCCATGGAGTGGCCCACAGAGCGCCCTGAGCTTTGCCTGGTGCACATGGAAGGGCATCAACCCACCCCATGGAGAAGCTGCATCAGCTTGATCCGCTCTGACCTGCAGAAAACTGCTGAAACAGGGGAAAGCTTTGACCTTCCCAAGGAGCTCTGGCAAGTGAGGCCCTGGCACTGGGATCACTTGGAAAAAACCAGCCCTCATTTTGTCCAAGTGCTGCCTTTCCCCTGCAGAGAGCAGTAATCATATTTCTCATCTGAATTCCCCTAAACAGGAGTTATTGCCCATAGCTTTGATTTGTGAGGCAATTAAGCAGGTTGGGATTTTCTCCTCATACTTTTCCCATCTCCAAGCTCGACTGCTGACTCCAGCAGATGCAGCCTATTTGTTCTTGCAGATAATGTCATTTTTAGTGCTAAAAAAATCATCCCTGAGCACAGGGATCCAATGGCCCGTAAGCTCTGATTGTATTTTCACAGATGCATTTCTCTGAGGCCAGAAGGAAATACTGTCATCCCCATCCTGCCTGACCTCCAGCAGGACAGGGGACATGGAAATCCCCTCTGTGCTGCACCTCGTAAGGGCTGCTTCACTCAAAGCCACGGAGAAACATCCATCCTTGCCCGTAGGAATATGCCATGGCACTGAGCGAAGTCATTCACCCACGTTGGGATTGAAGGGATTTGATTGACCTGTATAAGGATATTTATCTCAGATGTATTACCCCCAATCTTTGACATGTCTGGTACTTTGCTGTGACTGATGAATATTCAGTATAATAATATTTTTCCACCAGCAAATTTATTGGTCTTGAAATCACTAAGGTAGAGCTGGTCAGGAAATAGTTGTGTTTGTTTTGCAGGCACAATGCCTTGTTCTGCTGCTTGTAACCGAAAAAAAATCCCTGCTTATGAAATCAAGTTCAACATTTTTTATTTTTCCTGCTGGAACTTTCTAATCAATAGAAAAGAAGAAATTTTATGTAACAAGGATTTTTCTTCTGGTGTGAGATTTTGATTTGTAGCTGCCAACATTTCAATGTGTTTATTCTCACCTTTAGGAAAGGGAATAGGAGGGAGTTTACAGGAGCAGCAGGAGATGTTTCCCCCTCTGACCAGGACCACTGAGCCAACAGATCATGGAATCAGGGAATATCCTGAGCTGGAAGGGACCCCCGGGATCAGCCAGTCCCAGCCTGGCCCTGCACAGACCCCCCAACAACCCCACCCTGGGCATCCCTGGCAGCGCTGTCCCAGCGCTCCTGCAGCTCTGGCAGCCTCGGGGCCGGGACCATTCCCTGGGGAGCCTGGGCAGTGCCCAGCACCCTCTGGGGAAGAGCCTTTCCCTGATCTCCATCCCAAAACCCCCTGTGACACCACCTCAGGCAATTCCTGGGGTGCTGTCCCTGTCCCAGGGAGCAGAAAGGCCGTTCTCAGCAGGTCTGGGGTTTCTGGAAGAAGGGGCTGTTGAGCATTTTGCTGTCAGGCACAAAGGTGCAGTGATTCAGAACTCTGCAGATGCAAGGTGTTAATGCACTTTCAGTTCAGCAGGATTATTTTCTTTTCCTTCACAATATTTTAATTACACTGTAGCTATAATTAGTTGAGTTAAAATAGGACTTCTAAGGCATTTAAAAGATCTTTCACTGCCTTCCCACATTTGCCCAGACTTTTCAGGTGCTTGGGAAAAAAAAAGGCAAAAATCAAGAGAATTTGGTACGTGTGTGCACTTAATGAAGGCAGTGCAGTCCCAGGAGCAGCACTGCAGGGCCTGGATCCATGGATCCGACTGCAGAGCAAGATGCAGGAGAAAGGGATTGGAGGAGCTGGGTAAAACACTGCCATACACAGCATTTTACTGCCCTTCCAGGGATCCCAATCCATCTCAGCCAGAAGAGCTCTTGAATCTGTAAGGGAGGTGAACAAGGGAGCTTCTTAAATTAACAGCAGCTTAAAGACTGAAAGTCAATGAGGGAATAAATGAGAGGCCTGGGCAGAGAAGAGCAGACAGAACACTGCAGGCAGCACCCTCTGCGCAGCCTGGGGATAAAACTGCTCAAGATTGTTTGTCCCAGGCACTTTTCCACCTCCACCCACTGTGAGCTCCCAAACATTTGATCTCTGATGATATTTCAGCTCACCAGCTGCCTTCTGGCAGTGCAGACAGACACAGGAGCACACCAAGGCTTGAGCTCCCCTTGCTTTTAGCACAGACAGCTCCTGCAGCCTGAAATATTGTTCTGCTGTGGCAGCTTGCCCAGCTCTGCTCTTGGAAGAGTCCCTGTCCTAAGGCTGGAGGAGAGCAGGAGTGTTCCAGCTTCAGACATGGCCCTATCAGAGAATCCCAGACTGGTTTGGGTGGGAAAGGGACCTTAAAGCCCCTCCAGTGCCAGCCCTGCCCTGGTAGGGAAACCTCCCACTGTCCCAGGCTGCTCCCAGCCCCATCCAACCTGGTCTGGGACACTGCCAGGGATCCAGGGGCAGCCACAGCTGCTGTGCCAGGGTCTCCCCACCCTCATTTAATTTTTTTCCTTATATCCAGTCTAAATCAGCCCTCTTTCAGTTGAAAACCATCACTCTTTGTCCTACTGCAACAGGCCCTGCTAAAATGTTTGGCCCCAGCTCTCCTGGAGCCCCTTTAGGCCCTGCAAGGGGCTCTCAGGTCTCCTTGGAGCCTCCTCCTCTCCAGGTGAGCACCCCCAGCTCTCCCAGCCTGGCTGCAGAGCAGAGGGGCCCCAGCCCTCGGCGCTGCTCCTCCTCTGGACCTGCTCCAACAGGTCCACGTCTGTCCTGATGCCACAGGGACACCTGAGCATGGCACAGTTGGAAGCCGGGGGAGAACTGAGGCAGAGAGGTGGGAAGTGATGGGGCTCAGCACTGCCTGAACCATGCACAGGTTCACAGAACAAACTGCAGCCACGGCTGAGGAACTGCTGAAAGGGCCTTGTGAGTTTGGGTTCCAACCCTGGACTAGCTCAAGGGAAATAAAAGTTCTTTGGACTCTTCAACTCCATTTCTAAATGTCCCTTTTGTGACCGAGGCTCCCAGATCAGCTCCTGAGGATGTGATTTCAGTCTGTTCCTGCTCCAAACCTCAAGCAGCGGCAGTGCCCTTTCCCTGACACCTGGGGGGACAGCAAGAGCCCTAAATCTCACAGCAGCAACCCTGGCTCTGGGTTCAAAGCCCAAAACCTTTCACACAACCCGACAGTGCCTCTGACTGATCTGGGGAACTTTTTTCAGCAGTTTTTGGTCTTCATTGTCTAGGAGCTATTGGTGATTTTATCTGCAAGAGCAGCTCTAACAATGAAGTGTCACTTTTAGATTTGCTGCTTTAAGCCATGTAGCTGACACTGACAACTGCTTGAGAGAGAAATTCTAAAAAAGCAACTAAAACAAGCTTCTAATTATGTACAGATCCTGCTTTGGTGTTGATTAGAATTCCCAGTCCTGCAGAGCAGGGTGTAATTATTATTTTCTCACATGTTGACAAGGCAATAAAATATTAGAAAAGTTGAATATGATGCTTGTTTATCAGAAAGGAAAAAATTGTGCACGTCTTAAGTGCTGAAAATGTGAGTCCATGACCAGGACTGAGGGCACTGGGATTCCAAAGGATGGACCTCATTTCAGATATTGCTTCCAGGTGGCAGCTGAGGCAGCATGAGTGCAGGGAGGGCCATCTGTGGTGAGAGCTGAGCCCCAGAAGCTGGGTAAATGAGTCTCATTCCTCCTGTACAGAAGGAGAAATGAAACTGATGTTTGGAGAGGCTGAAATGGGCTCTGGAGAACCTGATTTCCAGTTCATCAGAAAGTCTGCAGAGAAAAATGGAAGTTTAAAAAGCAGCAAACTTGGTTTTCATTAAAAATTTTTAGTTTCTTGCCAAAATTTTTTGACGTCTTGAAAAAGTTGTCTGTGGCCTTGAAGATTTTTATTTGTCTGGATAAAATAATACAATTATGGAAGTCAGGCTCATTCCATTAACATTTCTGCCTCGTTAAAACTCCTGGGTTTCCCTTGAGAAGCCTCATCCTGCTTTGAGTGATGTTGGTTTGAAGGACTTCTTAGAATCAGGTCTCCATCGAGTAAATCACCTTTGGCCACCAGCTTTGGTCACCAGAGCATCCAGAACCTGCATCCAGAACTTCAGCTGCACTAGCAGCCCTAAATGGTGCTTCTGACAAGGTTTCCTGGCTTCAGAACGGAATAATCCTCAGCCTGTGCTGGATTTTAACACTGAAAACCAGGCCAGAAATGCCCAGCTCTGGCATAGCCGCACTGGAACATTTCATCAGGAATGTAATATTACTTTTTCAGAGCCATGTTTGGCTCAAAAACATGGAGAGTCTGAATTTAAAAGAAAGCTTTTATTATCCAGTTCTGAAAGAATCAAAGGATTTTGCTCCCCCAGCCAAGTAAAATCACAAAATCCACAGATCTTTGCATTATTCAATGTTTTCCATCCTCAGACTGCAATCACTTAGCTATTTTAACAAGCATTAAAGGGCCCTCATCCACTCAAGTGGAAACCTGGAACACTAAGCTGTGCACGAAGATAATTTATTGACCTACAATATCCAGCAAGGTTACCAGGTTTGGATTTCACCCATTTATTCTTTTCCTCGCTACTTCAAAGAGAAAATTAAGACAAATTATTATTTGTAAAAACAGTAAACTGGGTCATTGCAAATGTCAGGGAGGAAGCATTACAGCAAAATCCCCACCATTAAACTGCCAGGAGGAATTATTTAGGGTAGCTTCAGACTTAAGGGGAGTGGAGTGTACTTTTAAACTGCACCTCTGGGAATTCATTTGTACATTTTCCGTCCTTTTACTCAATGTCCTGGGTAGAACCGGGGTGGGGTTTTTTGGTTAATTCTACAGATGGGGACATTTGTCTGCTCTGGCTGAGCCAAACAAAGCCCATCCAGGTCTGAGTGGCACCTCAGTAATTATCAGGGAGAAGCAGCAGCCCTGAAGGGTGAGAGATGTCTCTCTTGGGAAGTGGGTGGAGGGTAGGGAAGATGAATTTCCCTCTAGGAGCATCTCACTCCTCAAGAACTACAAAGCAAACCCAGAATGAGTCCTTCAGACCTGGATATCTGCATCAAGATGAGAGGAACCCTGGAGTCAAGGGAAAAAAGTCATGGGAGGCAAGGCAAGGCAGGATCACGGCAGAAAGGCAGCGGCTCAGGGCACAATCTGCTTCCAGCTACACTGAGCTGGGCCTTGGGAAACCCTGGGACAGGGGAAGCTGTGGGATTTGGGGCAGTGCAGGCTGACCTCGCTTCTTGGAAGTGTTTTTGGGTTGGGATGAAGGTGATGCTCTCCCTCAGCAGAGTGTGAGCAGGGAAGAGACAAGACCTGAACACAACCAGCTTGGAAGCTCCTGTAGGCAGGAACAGTGACCTGGAAATCCAGAGCAGCCAAGAGCTCCAGCAGGAATAACCAGAGCTCGGGAGGGGCAGGGGGCACAGGGCACCCGACATGCAACAGCAGCCACGAGGATTCCAGTGGGAAAGGGATTTGAGGGCAGCTGTTTTTTCTTACTAAGAGACAATATATCACAGAATCCCAGGATGGTTTGGGCTGGAAGGGACCTTAAACACCCTCCAGTTCCACCCCCTGACATGGGCTCACCTTGATGCTTTTCTGTGCTCATAGTGAGCCTTGGGCCCCAATAAGCACGACCTGGAGCTGGGCCAGGGAGGGTCAGGCTGGAGATCAGGGAAAGGTTCTTCCCCCAGAGGGTGCTGGGCACTGCCCAGGCTCCCCAGGGAATGGTCCCGGCCCCGAGGCTGCCAGAGCTGCAGGAGCGCTGGGACAGCGCTGCCAGGGATGCCCAGGGTGGGGTTGTTGGGGGGTCTGTGCAGGGCCAGGCTGGGACTGGCTGATCCCGGGGATCCCTTCCAATCAGGATATTCCATCATTCCATGACCCAGCACAGCACCTGCTTGGCAGCCACCAAAAGAGGTGTCAAACCCAAAGGAGAACCTTTTGCAAACAGAAATTGAGACCATCCTTTGATTCCATTACATCCCCCAGCCTTGCTGCCCTCCCTGTACTTCCCTCCCAATAAACCCTCTGGGAGAGCTGGTTTTCTCTTTAATCTACAGCTGATTGAGGAATCTTTTCTGACAACGAAGCTGTTCAATTGTAACTTTTACTCATGAAAATAGAGCCTTCACCTCCAGGTGCCTGCATTGTCTTGACAGAGTTCCAGTCATAAAAAGCTCTCGTGCAGCTCAGGCTCTGATGGATTGGAAGCCATAAATCTCATTGTTATTGGAGCCACAGTTCTCCACGCTTGGTGCAACAAGTACTCCCCAGCCATAAATCCTTGTCTCCGTTTCCAAAAGAGCCCATTTGGAATGCTTCAGCAGGATCTGGATGATTCTTTAGCTATTTGGGTGCTTCTTAAAAAAGCCATTAGAGGCATTCTCAGGGAGAAAACGAGTCTCCCGGTGAGGCTTTGACAAGAATCCCAGCATTAACACAAACTCCATTGCTGGAGACGCAAGGGAAGCAGTTGAAGAGTTTTATTCTTTATAATATTTTCCTTGTTCTCTGAACATCCATTGATCAGAACTGGTGACCACACACTTTGAGGTTCACTGCAGATTTCAATGAACCTCATTTCATTTCAAATGAAAACACAGAAATAACAAACATTTTTGACCATGTGTAGAGTGATATTTAGAGGTAGAGATGAAACAATGAGATTACCTTCAGATCAGGGTAGATACTCCCAAAGTGATTTTGAAACCCTAAAGCTTTCTGTAAAAAAGCCCTTTAAAGCAGCATTTCTTTATCTTTTGTATAATTCTGTACCAAAATAATCACTTAAGCAGATGGGACAAGTTCTTTTTTTCCAGCAGCAGCAGAAGCATCTAAAGGAGTTAATTCAGGTTATGAATTGGGAAATGCATGGATCAGTTCTGAATTCTGGCCTCTTGCACTGAGTGAAAAAACAGTATTAAACCCGTGCAGACCCTGAATGACACTTGATTCCAGCTCTGTGTCCCTGAGGAGATAAAACACATTCCCAAGACCAGAGCCCTGGGAAAACTGTGGGAATAAACCCCTCAAGGCAGAGGGCAGAGCTGGAAGGAACGAGCAGCACAGACATGGAGCCTCGTGCTCAGGTATCCTCCTTAAATCAGACCTTCAGCACAGCCAGGACCTCTCCAGGACAAATCTGCTCATTTGAAAGGTGATTCATTGGAATCAAAACAGGGAAAGAAAAGATGCTGAGTGTCATCTGCTTCCCAAGGGTGGGAAGAAGAAATCCAGCCCTGAGTCAAGGCAAGCACTTGGATGACTCAGCTGACAAAAATACGGGAATTGTTGTTGCACTGTCAACACATTGCTTTGTTAAAGGACACCGGAGAGCCTTGACAATTCCTGGGTGTGTTTGGGTCTCTGTCAAGAAATCCTGGGATGTCAGGAGAGCTGGCCACGCCCATATTGCAGATACAGGGGATCTCTCACATCTTCAGTAGTTCCTGAAGACACCAAGAGCAAAGTCCTGCTGTGCTCCAGCAGGGCAGGGCAGGACAACAAGGGCAGGAGACGGACAGGGAAGGACAACCAGGGAGCCACCTCAGCAATGCCACAAGGACACAATTGCAGGGAAGGAAACCACTCACCTAAAATATTTCCAGTGTAATTTCTTTGGGAACATGAATCCCTCTAAGCTCCAAGTCGTTCCAGACAAACATACTCACACCCCCAAAATAGCCATTACAGGTCTTTTCCTTGTACTCAGCAGGAAAAGGCCCCTGTGATGATTTAATGGCTGGAGTCATTGGTTGCATATTGATGACGGGGTGATGCCAAATCCCGAGGCTTGGCAGGAAGCTGGAGATCCCATTAGAGCTTCTGTTACACTTGCAAGACCAGAGTGTGAAACCTCCTTACTACAGCATTAAAAAAGGGGTTTATTTTCCCCAGTGAAACCTTTTTCTGGCCAAAATAACATCCTCAGCTCCTGTATTCCTTGTTCTCTAGTGAGGGATGAGCTGCATATGTGCAATCTCCTGATGCAAGTCACAGCAAACACGACCTCCCCTGCCGTGTGCTCCAAGAGGGATCAGCAGAGCTCCTTCTTCCCAAAACTCGGGGCCATGGGGCAGAGAGATGGTCATGGAATGGAACAAGCAACAGGAGTGTTCCCAGGACACCAGACTGGTGAATAAATCTTGGCTTCTCTTACTGGTTTTCTGGTACTTCAATTTTCCCATCGTTCCTGGGTCTCAGTTTCGAGCTTCCCCTGGCAACCAAGTCAGTGGAAAACCCTGTTGGAGCAAAAGGCTGCATTTCTGACCAATTCACAACAGAACTCAAAGAGTCACTAATTATCTCAGGGCAGTGACACCAGGAGAGCCAGCAAGGGAAGGGTTGTCCTGGGGTATCTCCTGGAACCCATAGCTCAGACTATTTTCAATCAGCCTGACCTTCCCTGCAGGAAAAGCCAACCCCTCACCCAAACCAGATCAGGTTGACCAAAAGAAGCCCTCCCTCACTGATAAACACAGATCACCAAGCAGGTGGTGTCTGAGGAAGCAAACTCTGCTGGCAGCACATGTGGAGCTGCTGCGACCTCAGCCAAAGCGAGGAGGAAGCAGATTTTCTCTCCAGATGGCAAATTTTACTTCTTCTAATTGCAGATCTGTCCCCAAACACCTGAACACCTCCACAAACACACTGAAACACCACTTGACAGGCTGGCAAGTGGCAGTAAAGCTTATTTAGCTATTTAGCGGTTTAAAAATGAGCATTTCAGCTCTCTTTGCTGCCTGCCCCCCTTCCCAAGCAGTCCTTTGCAGGCAGTGTTGTACAGCTCTCCTTGGCTGCAGCAAAGCGCACCTCTGGAATAAAAACTTCCAGAAAGAACAAAATAAGATTTAAAATTAATCCTGGGATTAATTAGGGGGAGATAGGAGTATGGAGTTCGAGCCTGCCTCACTCCTAATTAAAGGCTGCTCCCTTCCCAGCCCCGTGCTCTGGCGCAGTGAGGACAGGCAGGTTTTTAGCAGCACAAGTCGATAGATCCCCACTGACTTCCTAAAGCCAATCTATTCCTCTTCTATTCCTCTTCTCCTCAGCCTGGCATCCTTGGAAATCAGTGCTGAGACTCCCAATGAATCCTGTGGCACCCTGGGGCAGGCCAATAAGAATGATCCATACTTACTAATTCTTTCAGTCTTTGGCAGCTCATTAGGCGATTTCCCCCCTTGCCTCCTCCACTTTCCAGTTCAAAGGGCACAGAGGCAGATCCCACAATTTCTAAGCACTGTGAAGTTTAAAGGAACAGTTTTCCTTTTAATTCATCCCCGTTTGACAGGGTGAGCCAAGAGAAAGCTTTATTTATTTATTTGTTAAATCACTGCTTTACTCAATTTGCAGGAAAAGTCGAAGAATCACAGATTCATGGGATGGTTTGGCTCAAAAGGGATCTTAAAGATCCTCTCATTCCAACCCCCTGCCAAGGGCAGGAACACCTTCCATGAGACCAGGCTGTCCTGTCCAAGGTTTGCTGGAAAGTAGAGTTATCATCTCAGGTTCGGAGATGTGCCAGGGAAGATGGAAATTACTTCTCTGTTCCCCAGGGTGCTTGAGATGTCACAGGAGACTTTTTTGGCCCTTTTTACAAAGTGGCAACTAAACTTTGAAATTTGAAAAATAGTTTTGGATCCAGTTCTCTGGATCCACATCTCCACTCCCTTTGAGCAGGACAGGACCCAGGGAATGGCTGGAGCTGGGCCAGGGAGGGTCAGGCTGGAGATCAGGGGAAGGCTCTTCCCCCAGAGGGTGCTGGGCACTGCCCAGGCTCCCCAGGGAATGGTCCCGGCCCCGAGGCTGCCAGAGCTGCAGGAGCGCTGGGACAGCACTGCCAGGGATGCCCAGGGTGGGGTTGTTGGGGTGTCTGGGCAGGGCCAGGCTGGGACTGGCTGATCCCAGGGGTCCCTTCCAATCAGGATATTCCAGGATTCAATTATTTACTCAGCCCAAAGACTTCCCAGGCCATGAAGCCTCAGGCTGGGGTGTCAGACTGTGTGAAATGTAAGTTTGGTGTGAATTAGTGGCTGTGAGTTTGAACTGAGGAGTTTGATGGTTTTTGTCAGGCTGCTGATGATTCCCTTACAGCTCCAAAGCTGTTGTCTGTTGTGTTTTCCAGAGGTGGAGACAGGGAGAATTCATCAGCCACTCCCAGCCTCGATGACAGCTCTGACACAGACACAAAAAGCCAATACCGGAGGTGTATCCAAATGAGATAAGAATCAGGGATTTTGTGATAACCCAGTGCACACCCCCCTGTGCAGGGCTGGTGCCAGGCAAGTCTTTGTGCTGGCTCCAAATCCAGCTGCAACTTTTATTGACTGAACAAACGCCAGAAAATCATTTCGCAAACGTCAATGGGCTTGGAGGAGAAAATGAAAAATTCATCTCGGGAAGGAGACAAATGAGCTTAACTCATTTCTTCTCCCAGAGTTAACAAGTGTATAAAGCATTTTGTTCACCATTGCCAGTGTCAAATCGGTGCAATTTGCTGTACGGCAAATGCACCTGCCTTGGAAAGCAGGTCCGGAGGCCTGGCTGGGAGTTCAGGGAAACACTTGGTCAGAAAGGGTCCAGTGCAGAACTCCAAATCCCTTTCATACATGAACTTAGACGGAAAACAGAGCGGGGAAGTGGAAACTGCCAAGATGGAATATTTACAATTCTCCTTTTAAGTCAAAATGTTTCTTTTTAGACTTGAAAGGACTTTTCTGTGAAACATTTGGAAAATGAAATATAATTTCAGACCCAGATCAAGGTGCTCTTGGTGTCAAGGTGTGTGAATCAAATCCTCCCCTCTCTCTTCATTTCAAGTTGGAAGTGAAAGCTTCACAGGGATTTAAGCAGAAAGTCTCATTGTGGATGAAGAGAAATTTAATTTTGTCAAGAATGTCAATTTTCATGTGTTCTCATCTGCCCTGAATGGGAAAAATATTTAATCTCTCCAGCAAAAACTGCTTTTACATCCAGCAAGGATCTCATGTGCAAAACATTCCTGTCCTATAACCAGTCATGGAGAGCCAATGGTTTTAGCACTTTAGGGCAGTTTCATTTCATGTCTCTAATCCTGGACTCCCGGGCCAAAGGTAACCCTGACTATGATGAGTTTTTCAAAATATGGCTCTTATGCTTCACTAAGGCAGCAAATTGAATTATTAGGGTCAAGTGCAGTGCAGTTCATTATCATCCCTGCCCTGCTATGGGGTGCTGAACAGTGAGAGCAAAATTGGATTGGCCTCGTGACCAATTTCAAGCGATGATGGTGTTGCTGATACGGCGAGCTGACATTTTCCACTTAAGCCTGGAAGGATTATCCGGCCTGACTGGAGAGCAGCACTGCTTGCTTGCCCACAAAGAGCAGAGGCCTGACATCGTGTGATTTGAGAAGAAATAAGATTTTTGCCCACTGCTCCCCGTCCCCCACTGTTTCTCTACAGGCACGTCATTCACTATCTCTGAGCTTCAGCTGAAGCATTTCCAGGAAGTTGGGAATTATCTCACCCTGATGAGTGCTCTGAGTCCAATCCCTCACCCCTGATCCTGGCACTGAACACACGGTAGGAACGGGGCGGGGTTAAACTGCGTCTTTTTAATTTTCAGAAAGTCCCCTTGGTTTGTGGCCAGACCAAGACAGAGCAGAAGTTTCCCCAGGCTGCTGCACATGTCTGCAGACCCACAATAATAAACCCAGCAGCTGTAGGATATATCCCAGTCCTAACCCACACCCCGGTCAGAGGAGGAGCAGGGGAGGCTGGAATTGCTTCTCCACAGACATCGAGCTCATTTCTGCCCAAAAACCAGGCCATGGACACCATGCAAGGCAGAGCATCACCTGGAACATGGAGGGGAAAGGCAGCTACTGAAATGCAGCTGGAAAAGCTTTGAGAAAAAGGGAAAGGGAAAGGGAAAGGGAAAGGGAAAGGGAAAGGGAAAGGGAAAGGGAAAGGGAAAGGGAAAGGGAAAGGAAACTCCCCCTTCCAGCTCAGCTGTGGAACAGGGGTTTTGCATCTCCTCCAGCACTGAACTTCTTGGCAGCTGTTTGGACTGGATGAAAACCACCCTTCCCCCACAGGACTGCAGGACCCTTTCCTGGGGTTTCTATGGAAACACAACTGCTTTTAAAAATATCTGCTCCTTCCTCCAGTGGAAGAGACTCAGTGATCTCCTGACCAGTTCTCCCTTTGGATGGCTGTTTGCTCGTTGTCCCTCCACACCCAGGCTCTCCCTCGCTCTGGCTTGGCAGAGGTTTTGTTCCAGGTTAAAGCAGCAGCTCAAGTGAAAAAGCTGGGACACAATGCAGACCATGAAGAGGCCCAGCTCTCAGAAGACAAAAACCAGGAGCTATTTCCAGAGTCCTCCAGTGCTTGTTGAGGCCACAGCCTGGAGATCCTTCATCCTGGCCAGTCCTGCATCCATGGGGCAGCTCAGGTTCCTTCACCACAGAGTCACTTGGCAAAGCCTGAAGGACTTTGGGGTCTGGCCCAGGTGGATCTTTGCACCTCTTTGGGGTGAAAACCTGCCAGAAAATACCTGTATCCAGTTTGGGATGCAGTCTGGACAGGCAGCACTCTGGCCTCTCCCAGCCCCTGACTCCACTGAATTCAGCATCAGGAAGGGAACCGCTTTCTTCCCAACATTCTCTCCCTCTGCCAGGCACCGCTGCCTGCCCTGTTTGCCAAAACAACCATTTCCAGGCACCCCTGCATCCTGGAAGCACAAATCCCAGTGCTTTATATCAATCCAAACAGTTCCACAGACAAAACCCCTTGTGGGCATCTCCACAGTCCCTCCTGACTGAGCGGTGATGGATGTGACACATCACAACCACCCTGCTTGGACACTTCATCTCTTGCTGAGCTCCCACTGAGAGGTTGGGAAGGGAGTTGAGAAGTGCAGGGCAGGAATTCTTGCTCTGCTGCCATCCAAGGCACATACAGAAGACATCCTGTGATTACCAGCTGCCATTAAAGCACCAGTTGTTACTTCTCCACCCATCTTCTCACACACCCTCAGATTTTCTCTAAACACACCGAGCTGGTTTAGCCAGGGCTGCAGTGCCTGGCACAGGCTGGGCACTGGCTTTGTAGGTGTTCGCACTGTATTTTGTCAAATACTTGCTCTGTCTGGTTCTCCACGTGTTGGGGACAGAGGGAAAGAGAACCCCAAGACAGCAGGGATGAACATGGAGTTTTGTCTCATTTAAAGGTTCATACACCTGGAACCAGACCCTGCAAGGAAGACCTTGCTCAGAGAATGGATCTGAGCACTGCAGAGCTCAGGGAGGGAACAGAGGGTGGTCAGAGCCCAAGCAGGGGCTGGAGGAGCAACAGAGGATTCGGCAGCTCCAAGGGATTTGTGGAAAAGCAGCACATGAGCCCTACCCCTCTCTCCTGGCGACAGCTCAACACACTCAGGCTTTGCTGGTCTGTACGTCTGTGCCTGCCTGGGGAGGGGCTCAGCTCCCTGACCCTCCACGAGTCCAACCAAGCCAGCCAGTTATCCACAAAATAATGAGATTTGCCTTTAAAGCAAGGAGATTTCAATGACCACGAGTCACTTTCATTTTCTGGCTGGATTTTCAGCCTTTTCAGTCCCCCTTGCAGCCCCTCCTCTGCAGCTTGGAGCACAGAGCTTTGTAATGACATCAGTGGGCAGGTTCACATTTCAGCTGAGGAGCTGAGGCTTTTAGGAAAACATGAAGTTTTGCAAGATTCATAATGAAATCAGCGGAGCTGGCGGCCGTGTAATCCAGAGTGTACATTCCCAGCCCCTTTCCTGGCAAAGGCAGCTGGGGAGCTGATAACTCCCTGCCAGAGCTGAAGTTTGTCCAGATTATTTAGCAAATACACTCAAGCACTTCAGGAGAGAATCCACAAACAAGTCACTAATCCAAAAGGAGCTGAATTCAAAGGGATGAGTGCAAGTTTGCTATTCCTGGCATGCTCAGGGCATAGAGATATGAGGAATTGTGGGGGTAGGATTAAACACAATTTGTGCTTTCAACCATGCAAGAGCAAATGCATTTGGGCTGTGAGAAAAGCAACTCCACTGAGGAGTCCTTCCACTTAAATAGCCCAGAAATATCACCCAATGTTTTATCGGACTCTTTCAGCATAGGGCAGCCTTCCTGCCAAGCACGGGAACATTGCACATTCCAAAATGGGGACAAAAAGGCTGTTTGCATAACAGGACAAGACACTGCTGTAAATAACTTCTGGTAAAGTGAATCCCAGGGAGCCCAGGAGTGCAGTACCTGTTGCATGGCCCTTTTTATATTGCTTTAACATGTCATTAATATGCACCTCCCCGAGGCATCCCTGTGTTTGCTCATAAAAGATTAAAGAGAAGGTGATTTCTACCAATCCCACACTTGTTCCAGATGCTCTCTCACATTTTGCTGGAGGAGACAGAGGGCACTGCCTCTTCCCTCTCCAAATATCCCAGGGATGTGGTTTGTATCCCAGAACCAACATCCCACATGCATTCCTGTGGTGCACAGGGAAGTGATTTGGATCAGGGAATCCCAGAATCCCAGGATCATTATGTTGGAAAAGATCTCCAAGCCTGTGGAGTCCAAGCTGTCCCCAGTCCCCACCTTGTCCCCAGCCCAGAGCACTGAGTGCCACCTCCAGCCCTTCCCTGGACACCTCCAGGGACTCCAAACCTCCCTGGGCAGCCCCTGCCAAGGCCTGAGCACCCTTTCCATGGGGAAATTCCTGCTGCTGTCCACCCTGAGCCTCCCCTGGCCCAGCCTGAGGCCGTTCCCTCTCCTCCTGTCCCTGTTCCCTGCCAGCAGAGCCCGAACCCCCCGGCTGCCCCCTCTTGTCAGGGACTTGTGCAGAGCCACAAGGTCCCCCCTGAGCCTCCTTTGCTCCAGGCTGAGCCCCTTTCCAGCTCCCTCAGCTGCTCCTCATGGGATTTACTCTCTCCACCCTTCGCCTCTGGGATGGCAGGTGTGTGCTGGTCCTGCCACCTTTCCTAAATCTTCCCACTCCAGAGCCCCCCAGGCAGCATTTGGAGTGGAAAATCCCCCTACAGCTGTTAACACCCACTGAGCCTTCCCTCCCAGCTCCCAGCTTTGGTGAGGTGACTCCAGGCCTCTTGGCAGGAATAAAGGCAGCAAACCCAGTTTTGGCTCTTAGCCTGTTAAAAGCTGGTTCATGGACTACATGAAGTGATACCTGAGGAGAGGGACCCCAAAGCCTGTGGTGTGAGCAGCGCTGGGGATGAACCCGGGGATCTGGCTGGGGTTTGTCTCCTGACTCCGGACAGCCGGATTCCTGCCCCAGCAGGGCAGAGCCGAGACAGGGAAGGGGACAGGGAAGGGCAGTGGCCCAGCACTGCTGGTGCCTCGGTCTCCTGCTTCTGTCAAGTGTCAAACAAACTCACAAGGAGTGACAAGGGCTCGTTGAGGTGGAGTAAAATGAGTGCAATTCTTTTGACAACAAGTTTTTTCCCATTAGAAAAATGTCAACTTTTTTTACATCATAAGGACATGGAGGATTTCCATTAAATTGAAACAAACAATGTTTTTCTCTATAAATAAGAAACAGACCCTTTCCTGCTTTTGAATGAGAGTAACTTTTTATTTAGCCCGAGGGAACTGTGACATCAGCATGTAGTGATGGCACCTGCAACCCCAAGCCAGCTGACTCCCCAGTCCCCGGGCTGTCAGTCCCTGTGACAAGATGCTCAGGGCAGGATCAGTCTTTCCTGCTGCATTGCTTGGCAGACACAAACTCCCCAGACAAGCAGGTTTTTGCACACGATTCCTCTTTCTGCAGTAAGCTCTGAGCAGGAGGAGCTTCTGCTCCAGCAGTGAGAGCCTTCCCTGCCTCCTTCAGCTGCAGCCCGAGGGGGGAAGCCCTTATCTTCAGTGAGCACCATCCCTGAGGGGCCAGACAGAAAATCAATAGCAGTGCAGAGATTTGCTGGCTCTGAAGAGCCGAGGAGATGGAGCCCATCGCACGATTAGATGTGCTGATTATCTGCTGATTTTTAGCAGAGGGACTCCCTCAGCAGCTGCCTCTGGCTCCTCTGTCCCTTCTCTGTCCTTCTCTGCCTCCGCTGTCACTTTTCTCAGGTGTGTTTCCCTGTTTCCACATATCCCTGAGCTCTGGAACCTGTGCACAGGTTTTCTTTGGATTCTGGAGAAAGCCAGGAAGCACGGAGGAGTGGTGGCTTCCCACTGCCAGCGGGCAGGGTTAAATGGGATATTGGGAACATGGTGAAGGTGGTGAGGCCCTGGCACAGGGTGCCCAGAGCAGCTGGGGCTGCCCCTGGATCCCTGGCAGTGCCCAGGCCAGGCTGGACATTGGGGCTGGGAGCAGCCTGGGACAGTGGGAGGTGTCCCTGCCAGGGCAGGGGTGGCACTGGATGGGCTTTAAGGTCCCTCCCAACCCAAACCATTCTGAGATTCCATATTTAATAAATTCCTTCTCTTGGCATTCTGGACAGTGGGAAGAACATGGCGTCAAGTGACCAGACAGATGAACCCATTTGCCTTCCAGCCAGGCTCTCCTCTTGGCTGCACCACAGATCCATGGGACAGACTCAGCGTGAACTCCCCTTGTCTCCGTTCTCCTCCTGCACCACATAATTGGTACCAGTTAATTAATCCCCATCTTTTTCTTGCCTTCTCTACTTAAGCTGCAAAATGTTGGGCAAGAGGCTGCTGTGGTTCCTATTTAGTACAGCCGTGTACTAAATAATACTAACCCTTCCACAGGGCTTCCAAACACTTCAATGCAAATTTCAGGAATCTATAATTAGATCTGTAGCCATGCCTGGTGGTGGCTCATAAAGCCCATCCTGTGTTTCCATCACTTTCGTGGCAGTGCTGAGCATTGATAAAATAATAAAAGCAGTGGGTGTGGGAGATAGCAAAGATTTCACTGCCAGTCAGGGGGGAAAAGAAGAGGAAAACAATGAATTCTGCTGTTATTTTTCTGCAGTCCATCTCCTGTTAACTATGAGCAGGAACAGGTACAATCTGAGTACAGCACTCCAACGCCTTTGTCTTTGTGATGTTTACAGCTGTAAAGCAGCCAAGGATGACAAGCAATTTCCCTGAAGAGTTGGAGCACTTGCAAGCCCAGTCACATCCACAGGAGCCTCGGTGCTTGGCAGAATAAGAAAATTACACTGCAAGGTTCCTGCTGAACCCCAAACCCAACCAGGACCCTCCTCTGGAAAAGGCAGGAGCCTCATTGCAGGGGGAGTGGGCGGGAAGTCCTGGTTCTGAGTTTTAGGCTAAAGGAAATAGTTTCTTGGTTTGTTTTCACTCTGGAAAGGCAGGAATGCTCTGTGGCTCACAGCATTTAAGGGATTAGAGAGCAGAGGGCCCTGCCCCAGTATCCATCTCCTTTAGCACTGCAGTAAAGAGAAGCAGGCACTGCCCAGCAGTTCAGGTGGGAAGGAGGCTCCCAAGGAGTGGGTACAGGTACCTACAATACCCGTGTGTTAAACAGACACAGCTGGCACTGGAGAAAATGATGTTCACCCCAGGGAAGAGTTCAGACACAAGCAGCTTTAGCTGGATTATGGATACAAGATAGAGCAGAGAAATCCAAACCTGCAGATGGAGCCCCGATACCCAGAGGGAAAGAGTCCTGCCATCCCTTCCTTGCCAGCCTTGAGCCCTCCAAATTCCATCAGCTGCCTCCAAGGAATGAAACTTGCCCCTGCTTGTCTACTGGTACCTGGGAACATGGGGGTGCCTCACTGGGAAGATACTGCAAGAAAAGTAGGGAGGACTAAGCAGCCTCATTAGCAGTTTAATCGCATAAAAAAAGTCCCTAAAAGAACTTCTGCCTAGTGAACAGCTTTTCTTTTCAATTAGGGAGGAAATATCTACCTGCTTAGATAAGGTGTGTGCCACTGGGATGCTCGTTAACCTGGATGTATTTGCTTTGTTGGGCTTGCCTGATAATTAAAGTATTTCCTTTTGCTTCCCTTGGGAATGAGAAGGTCCTTGTGTCTCTGCCATGGATAATCCTCGAGGCAACAGGCTTGGCTGGCAGGATGTATCTGTGAGGAGCAAATTGTGTTTCTGTGGAGGAGCCAAAGCTGGGACCTGACCCAGGCAATGCTTCTGGAAGCTGAGCCTGGATTAGAGTGGAGAGTTTGGGAGGAGAATCTTCCCCAGCTCATGCTTTCAGGGGCTTTGGGGTCTCTGTCCTGCCTCTGGATGCTCTGTGGTGACATCCTGTGGCTCATGGACACTGGGAAGAGGCAGGATCAAGGTCCCGACCAGACAAACCAGGCACCCCCATCCTGCCACCAAGGGGCTGCTGTCGGAGTCCTGCTGAGGAAGCTCTTCAGGAAGGGGAAAACACCCCCTGTTTTTCCTCCCCTCTCTCAAAAGGGATGGAACTCTCTCCTTTCTTTCTGTCTCTTCCCTGGCTCAGGCAAGCCCAATGGTTATTTAGGCAAAACCCCCTGTATAACCCCCCCCCTGCCAGCACAGAGCTGCCAAAATCCCAGCTGGGGTTGTACACCCTGGGAGTGTGACTGGGCCCCCACCCTGCAGGGCAGGCCCGGAGCGGGGTGTGGGAGCATTCCCCGTGTGGGAGCATTCCCCGTGCCCTCAGGGTATGGGAGCATTCCCCGTGTGGGAGCACTCCCCGTGCCCTCAGGGTGTGGGAGCATTCCCCGTGTGGGAGCATTCCCCGTGCCCTCAGGGTGTGGGAGCATTCCCTGTGTGGGAGCATTCCCCGTGTCCTCAGGGTGTGGGAGCATTCCCCGTGTGGGAGCATTCCCCGTGTGGGAGCTTTCCCTGCGTCCTCAGGGTGTGGGTGCATTCCCCGTGTGGGAGCATTCCCCGTGTCCTCAGGGTGTGGGAGCATTCCCTGTGCCCTCTAAACCCCAGACAATGCAGGGAGGGCTGGCGGAACACAGGGAGGGAGGGTCCTCCTTCCCTGCAGGGCCAAACACGTCCACCTGCACCCAGACACGCTGGTGCCGCACCGAGCCCAGAAGCCCCTGAGCCCTCAGGGTACATCCCCAGCTCAGAAACCGCAGGGCTGAGAAGTCGCCAGCTGCCCTCGGGCCCCAGCGAGCCACAGCTCCCTGGGGATGGAAGATGCTGTGCCGGTAGCTCAGCACAGCCGAGGGACCTGGCTGCTGCTGGGTCGATTGACTGAGGTGAGCGCGGCTCGGGACCGGCCTCTCCTGGCCTGGTGGCCCCAGCCCTGAAGGGGTGTCCGTGCTCTGCTGCCCTGGGGAGCGGCTGCTTTAATGAGCTTCAATCCATTAAAGGCTGCAAAAGGCTCCAGCCCTGCTGTGGGCTGGGGCTCCCACGGCTGAGGAGGTGACTCTGTGGGATGGGGCAGAGGCACCCCTGGAGCTCCTGCCTGTGCTGGGGCTTGGTGGTTTTTCAAAGCCTGTGTTCTCTGAGCGCCTTCACAGCGAGATGACTGAGCAAATTCATCAAAGGCCACAAGCGCAGAGCTCTGAGGTAGCACGTTTGTCAGTTCCTTGAACAGTCCTTCCTCTTTCAAGCTTTCCAAAGGCACCAGCCCAGGCTGTCTCTGCCTGTTCCTGCTGCAGTGAGGAAGAGGGATCAGACCTGGAGAGATTTCCTGTGTGTGTGCTCCAGACTGGCACTGCTGCCCGCACTCTGCTTTCCAGCTCAAGGACTAAAGCTGAGAAAGGCACTTTGAGCCCAAACTTAGCTGGATGGCTTCCATGCCAAACTTGTGACTTACATGCGAGATTAATTCTTACCTCCCAAATTTTTTCATGTTAAGGAGGAAAAGAAATGTTCTGTTCATGTCTAATAAATTATTTCAGAAGCAGGTTTTCCACTGGAGGGAAACAGAAATAAAATATAGCAGCCCAGGATTTCAGCAGGAAACATTTAACTCGTTCAGGGCTGGATTGCTCCACACCTGTCAGAGCCATCACTTGCTACACTCAGCACCTCCTGGTCACAAGTGTCACCTGGGTGACCACACAGGTCCCTTTCAGGCACAGTAGCTCCTGTTCACCTCGAGAGCTGGAAACATCTCTGTCATTTGCCAGAGGAGAACATTCAGCCAGATGCTGGAGTCTGGCACAGCTCTGAGTGCTCCAGAAACCCTCACTGCCAGGGAGCTGTGTGTTCTCCTGCTCCTGGGAAGGTGTGTTGTGCTGCTCCCAGGGAGGTGCCAGTTCTGCTTCCAGGGAGCTGTGGTATCCCACACATGTGCCCCATGTAACGTGTGTGGAGCAAGCAGGGGCCTGTGCCACAGGAGGATCCCATGGTCTGTGTGTTGCTTCCTCTGGCTCAAACTGTCTGTCAAACTTTGCTAGGTGGTTTTCCACATCAAACCTAAATCTTTCTTCTTACAGCTTAAGCCTGTTATTCCTCCTCTTGTCCCCCATGCACCAGGAAAACTCGTTCTGCCTTTCTGTTCTCTCTCCCGCACTTGAAGACTGCATTAATCTTTACAACCTCTCTGGAAAACAGAGCATTGCCATTATCTCCAGAAAAAGGATGGGAGCAGAGGAGCTGAGGGTGGGGTTTCTTGCTTAGTTTTAGATATCCAGAAGTTGAGAGTCTAAACTGGTCCCGTGACGCTCTCTGTGGTATCTGGCACAGAGTTTCCCAGCTGGGAATGGCCTGAAAGGGCCTCCCTGTGGTACCCCTCAATCCCATCCCTTCAGTGCTGTCATCTTGAACTTCCCCACCACAGAAATTTTCAGTGAAGGACAGGATTAGGGAAGTGCAGGGCACTGCTTTCCAAACACCTCTGAATTTTTGTAGACCCCATGCACCCAAGGGAGGGTGGAGAAGGGGCCATTGGAGAGCTTGGGGCAGTCAGTGCCCCATGTGCTGCTCAGCATCTGAGACACATCCTCAGCTGAAATATTGATTTAGAGCCAAGACCCAGGAAAAAAGGCTATTTTCAAGTTTACTCAAAATGCTGACTTTCATGTGCAAAGCAACTGCCTCACTTCATCAGAGCAAACAGCTTTATTGGGTGCTCCTTCCTTTTGGTTACTTTTTAGCACTAAGTCTGTGATTTGTTTGAAATCTGGCAGCAGAATAAGACTGTAACAGGGAGAAGGTAAAGCTCTGTCAGTCTGGAGAAAGGGAGATGGAATCAATTTTTCCAGTGTAAAAAAACTAAATTACTTTGGTACTAATACATGCTGCAAATTCAAGCTGTTAATTGAAAAAAATAAGAACATAAACACTTTAGGGGTTTTTAGTGTTTGTGTCAATCTGGCACTTTGAGAACAAACAAGCTCTGATTATTTTTCATTTGAAGTGATGTTTCATTTCAAAACCTCCTTCAATTGGACTTATTAGCTGAAAATTGCTCAAGAAATGCCAGAATTGTAAGAGATTTATCCAGTTCATCTCTAAGGGGTTTTTAAAATTATTTTTGCAATTCATTAATGATATGAGGATCATGTTTTTTCCTCATTTCCTTAAGTCACCAGCCAACCATCCAATTGCTCCTTTGCTAAGCTTAGTGCAGGTGTGGAGTGAGAGGGAATTTCAGCCCCTGGGAAAGGAGGAATAGATGAACTGGGGTTGAGTTCCCTGAGCCTGCAGAGAACTGCCAGGCATGGGCTTAAAAAAATCCTTACAACCCTCTCCGAAAACCCCAGCTTTCTGCCAGTCCCTCTTTGTAGAACAAGTAAAACCAAATGGAAATTAAAATAAGACAAAAACAGCAAAAAAATGGGGATATGGAGAGAAACAAAAATGGGGATGTGGAGAGGGAGAGGGAATTCTCTGAGATGGAATATTTTGGTTTGAGATGACTTATTCTGAGTAGGGATTTGCATAAAATAAAAAAGGAGGTTATAAAAAAAAAGAAAAAAGCTTATTTGACATCAGAGCAAACCAAAACCATGCAGGTTTTGCTGTACCAATGGCAAACAGAATATTCTTCTCAATAAACCCTAAATTTACTTTCTAAAGTAACAAGACTCTGCACTTTAGCCCCAAATCCCAATGAACCAGACAAAAGCGAACTGAGCTGGAAACCCCTGAGCCAGCTGTGCTGGTGGAGCCGAGGGCCTTTGCCAAGGAGAGCTGTGCAGGACGGCAGCCCCCGAGCCCAGCCAGCTCCCAGCCAGCTCGTGGATTTCTCTGCTGGCACACAAGAAGCTCCAGGTCCCAGGCCTGCTGGTTTTCCCTACGGAATTAATTCCCGAGCTTTGCCCGTCCCATGCTGTCCCTGGCAGGAGGGCATGGGCAGGGTTTGGTGGTGCTGTGGGATGTTCCCATCTGCTCCCTCCTGGGAGCTTTACTGCCTCAAGCCCCAGCCAAACGTGGTTTAGCAGGGCAGCCTCCAAACCCACTTAATGGGCCCTGTTATCCCACTGACCTCGTTCCCTGGGAAGTCTGCCAAGGAACCGGGATCAGGGCAATGCATTCCAAGGGCTGAGTGACAGCCCAGCATCCCACCAAGCACAGCTGTGTGTGGTGTTCCCAAACTGTGAGCCAGCACGTGGCAGCAGGAGTTGCTGGCTCTTTTTGGCTCAATTCCCAGCTCTGGTCCAGCTTATCCAAAGACAGGATTAGCCATGGCAGGACATCTTTTCTGTCAGGAGCTTGATGTAGTTCTAAAATAATCAGGATGTAAAGCAGATTCATTTTCTGTGCAGATTCATTTCAATCTTTCTCTTCTAACCCAGGTACAGAACACTTGGATGACGCCTCCCTTTCTCTGGGAATATGAAATCTCTGCAGCACCTTCCAGCAAGCGTAGTCCTCAGCCTGGGTCCATGAGATGGTTGGCCTGGCTGGCTGGATCAATAAGAAGTAACTCCAGAAGGAGAACAGTCCCCCGAGATCGGCATCTTCTGGGGTGGTTGCAATGGGCTTCAAGGGCTGCATCAACTCCTCCAATCCTGCACTGATGAGGGCTGGGAAATGTCTGTTTTCTGCAGCAGAATTATTAAATATTGGGAATTGGGAATTCCTGGCTGGGAGGGTGGGCAGGCCCTGGCACAGGGTGCCCAGAGCAGCTGGGGCTGCCCCTGCATCCCTGGCAGTGTCCAAGGCCAGGCTGGACATTGGGGCTGGGAGCAGCCTGGGACAGTGGGAGGTGTCCCTGCCAGGGCAGGGCTGGCACTGAGTGGTTTTTAACATCCCTTCCAACCCAGGCCATTCCATGATTCCATGATCATGGGGCAACTGAACCATACTCCTGATTTCCACAGCTTCCTAAAATATTACCTGGTAATAACAAATATCCTCATTCCCCCCCCCATTCTGGTGCCTGTCCTCCTCGCATTCTGCATCTGGCAGTTGGAGAGACACTCCCAAAGACTCAGGAAGGGCAGACTCCTGGACCTGAAGAGGCACTGTGCTCCCAGGAGAGTTCTTAGTGAAGTCCTTGCAGTTGTCATCAGTGTTCATTCACTGCCAGTATCATTAGTGAAACACCTGGATAAATACTCTGTTTCCAGCCCATTGTGCACCGAACTGGGGGAACCCAAATCTCTCCCTTTCAGCACATTCCACCAGTGTCAGAGCAGGACTGGGAGCAGATGCCACTCTGACCCCCTCCAGAGGAGGCTCAGCCACCTTCACCTGTCCATCAGTTCCCTAATCCTGCTCAGCCCAGACAGGAATGTGGTGCTACAGAGGGGGGGGAACAGCCTGAGCTGTCCTGAACAAGAACCGCCTGCAACCATCACCCAAATCTTGCAGCCATCAGCCAGACATCCCCACCTAGAGCCACAAGGGAGATGTCTCATGGGAGACCAGTTCCTCCTCCTCACGCTGCACCTGAGTGCACCTCACACTGCGCCTTCCCATCAGCCTGACATAAAATCAGAGATCCCACCACAAGCACGGGAATAAGGAACCAAGGGATGCATTAGGAGCATTTCAGTGTCTGCACTTTGGTGCCCACCTGGGCCAGAAAAAAATGATGCAGAGGAGCTGTGTTGGGGAAAAGTTTTCAAGTGATGATGTGAGTCTGTCCTGCAGCAGCTGGATCTTCTGGGAGCTGGTGGAGGAGGCCTTGCTCTTGACATTGTATTTTTTGGTTATTTCTTAACCTAGAGATGACAGCCCTTTCAGGGAACAGGGAAAGATGACATCCAAAGGCTGTCTGAAATCCAAACTTGGGTCTAATGATCTCTCCTCAAAGCACAGACTGTGAACTGGTCCTTCACAAGAGCCTGAGGGATTCAGTGCAGTGGGTGCTCTGCTCCTCCTGCAGTCACTCCTGAACCACTGTCCTCTTCTCACAGCAGTGCCTGAGCAGGTGGCACCTCCTGGGCAATGCCTATGCTGGAGACACCCACAGTGACATCCCTCTCTGGGATGGCTGGTCCGAGCTTGGGGTGGTGCCAAGTATCAGGTTCAAGGCTTCTCCTCCTCCCTGCATGGCCACACCATACACCTGTGGTGTTTGGGGCTTCATGTAACTCCCATCCAGTGGCAGCTGTGGAGAAAGGAAACACATGACACTGACAGAATCCTTGCTCCTCCCATGCCAACATCCCGATCTGCCTGGTTTGGGGGAGGGGTATGCAAGTTAAAGGGTCATGATCTCCTCTCCCTTTGGCATAAAGAGCTTTGCACTCTTCCCTTCCATCTCCTCTACCTCACCTCCCCTTTCCCTCCACAGCAAACCACATTCGAAAGGTTCAGGTTGATCCTGTTGGTGCTTTGACACCATGCCAGGGTTCTGGTCTAACAAATGGGGGACAGACTGTGCCACATCCCCAAGATGTCACTGGGAGAGTGGCAAACACAGCAGGACCTTACTCCTCCTGGGACACACGTTACCACTCACACCCCTCAGCTCCTCAGTGGGTGGCAGGACCACACTGACGGGAGGGCTGAGCCTCCCGAAGGGAGAGCAGAGCTTGGCTGCCTCCTGCCTCTAACATTTGCTGAAGGGGTGTTTGGGTGTTCCTGCCAGGAGCAAAAGGACTTGTTAAAAAAAAAGCAAGTGTGGCTGTAAATGGGCATTTCACAGCATGGTCACCCTGCTCACGAATGGCACTGAGCAGAGGGGACTCCTCACCAACACACGCAGAAAGGGAAAAACCTGCCGTAAACCCCAAAGGGATAAAACTTACTCCCAATCAATTCTTTGCCCCAAACGAACACAAGGTAGCGACACTCTAACAGTGTGTACTACAACGAGGACAATCCAAACTGGGTTCCTTCAATGAGAAGGTCCTGCCAGCTCAGAGTCCCCTTGTCCTCTCTGAACAACCATAACAGGTGCAGTTCCTGTCAAAAGGCTGGGAAAGCCCAAGTGTGACAGCCCTTGCAGGGTTCCCAGGGCCTGCACTGTGGCCACTGCAGTGCCAGGGAGTGGGAGAGCAGGATGAACCCTCTTGGATCATCAGGGTTTGAGGGCAATTGAAGCAGGGCTGAAAAGGTGTTGAGGTTTTCCTATAGCTCATCAGCTCCAGAGGATGGAAACTGCCTCTCTGTTCTTCCTGGCAGGCTGCCGACATCATCCAGCTGGTCCTTCTGTGGCAGAGGTCCCAAGGAGGGTAAAAGATTCCCAAATAGGCCCAGAGCCCCCAGGCATCCTTCTCTGCTGGGGATCAGCAATCCAGGTGTTGAAAAGGCTGCGGGCAGTGGGCTGGAGGAGGAGGGAATGCTGGCAGAGTATCAGGAGCTGTCTTTGCTGAGTGTGGTCTCAGGAACATCATGGCCCATCCGTCAGCTCATCTGGAAGGATGGCATTGGTGGCAAGTCAGATGGATCCTGGGCTAATGAGTTGGATGTGGGCAAATTGTTCCCAGAGAATGGACCAGTGATGGAATAAAGTACAGAAGTTGGTTTAAGTGTGGTGTGTTTGCACCTTCCCTTCCCTTTAGTAACCATGGTAGGAATCCCTTTGCCCTCCCCAGCCAAGCTCTCTCTGGACAAGCCTGTCGGGAGCTCACCCTGACCCAAAATCTGGTTATGACTGATGCCAGGGGTGGGACTTTTACACCTTCTCAAGCTCATTCTGCACTCAGCAGTGTCTGGGATTGGTCCCCAGAACTGACACAGGAGGGCTCTGGCCACTCCAGCTGCACCATCCACAGCCACCATGAAGCTCCCCAGGCTGGGAGGCTGCAGGGACCTGCCCCAGGTTTGAACTGCAAAGAAGCCCCTGGGGCACAGCTCCTCTGGGCACCTCGTGTCATTCAGGGCGGGATGGAGGTGGGAGCTAAACTGCTTCATTCCCGTGGGATGCAGAGACCAAGGGCTTCCTGCCTGATATTCTGCTCCCACAGGAGCATCTCTGATGTTCAGTTTGTGCTCTCAGATCTTGCAGGATCTGTAGGGTCTGGGCCAACTCTTCTTGGTGATGCTCTGACATCGCTGCTGCTGCTCTGCCATTGCTGCTCCAACCCAGCAAAGGAGAGATTTTCCCATAAAACTTTGTAATTGCCCCACTCCCCAGACTCGGATTCTTCCTGCGTGCCAACTGTGAAGGAAATGTTTCTATTTTTAGCTTGGAGGTGTTGGCAAGAAATGCAGAGGATGGATCTGCATTCCAATCAGGCAGGTAACAGCGCAGCCCCTCATCCCGGGCCTTCATTCCATTCTGCCTGTTCCAAGGACTGCAGACCTTGGTGCTCAGTCTCGTGCCCTGCTGCCCTGTCAGCCACTCCCAAATACAGGTGAGACGGAGGAACAGGGAAGGGTTTTCACAAGGACGTGCTTGAGGGATTGAGAAAGCTTTACCCAGGCTGTGTTCAATAATGTCTCTGTTTAAAGGCTGCAGTGCTTATTCTACCAATTTCCTCCTTTCTTCACTTCTGAATATTATTTTCAAACAGGGGAAAATCTTTTCCAAGGTCAGGGAGAGGTTATGCTTTCAGATTTTTGCAGTGCATAGCTTCAGGCTGGGTTAAAATTCCCATAATAATCAGAGCCTGTCTTGCCTGGTATTCATCTCTTGTGCTGTCTTTATCTCATCCCTTCCTGGATCCTGTTGGATGGTGCAGCCATCGTGGCACACCAAGGGCAGAAGACGCTTTTCCCAGTCTTTTTTTTTCTTTACCATACACTAGTGGTTTGTTGTTTCTTTTTGTCCTCTGCGCTCTGTTTTGTCATGGTTCTGGTTCACAGAAATGAGCTGCTCAGCTCTGCAGTCAGGGTATTGGGGAAAATGCAGCAATCCCTGTTCCAGAGGAAGTTGGACATTCTCTGATATCAGAAACACCCATCCCTTCTTTCCAGTCTAACAGATTCCTCTACACTGGTTCACTTCGTGCCACATATGTCATCTTTCAAGTTATGACCCCAAAATGGGGCAGAAGCACCTCCCCACCCCTTTTGTGGGATGCAAACCCAAACACTTGATTGTATTTGGGAATCAAAGACCCATGGGATTGAACTGTGGGAAAACTGCCTGTAAATGTGGCACAAACACACTGAGCCTTTCTCCGTGGTGCTGCACTCCAGCCCAACCATCATCTCCCATCACAAACCCCGTTGATTAGGGAGCCGCAGTCTGGGGAAATGCCTTTGGAGAGAAGAAGTGATTATCCTGCCTGGGCCAGCAGGGAGGGAGAGCTCCAAATCCAGCAAACAGGTACAACTGGCATCCCTGGAGCCAAGCACATGGAAGAGCCCAAACTGAATTAATGACTGCTGGAAGGCCGGGCTCTCGAGGGAGAACCTGGGGTACACTTTGGCTTCTCTCTAGATTTAAGGCCTTAAGAGACTTCATCTCCACTCTCATGCTTTCAACAGGGGCAGATGACCCTACATTTGCAAGGACAGAATGTAGCACAGATAAATTGTTCTGGTATTAGCTAAGCCTTGAAGAGAAATCACTGGATAATAGGATGTCATGGATATTCACTGCATGGACAACTGCCAGGCCCTGCTCAAGGTCCAGCTTTCATCCCACCCACTTTGTAGGGACACAGCTACCTGGTTGCAGGTGGTTCACAGGCTGAAGGGCTCTCCTCACTTTCCCATTTAAGATAATATTTCCCTCCCACAGCCTTTGGCTTCAGCCAGTTTGTCCCAAGAGCCCCCAGCTGTGTGTGAAGGAGCTGCTGGGTCAGTCATGATCCATCCATGGACCAACAGCCCCTGCCAGGGCATGGTCATTGTGGTCACTGCTCTGGAGTTGTCACTGCTGAAGATTTATGGCTGCTGCCAGGACTGGGTGTTGCCAGAGGGACGGGCAGCCTGCGGAAGGTCAAGGGAAATCTGTTCCTTGTCTGTGTGACTGGAATTTCTCCATGTACAAGGACATTAATATTCTCGTGTCCCTATTTGAGATGCTTCGCCTTGATCTGCCTTTGCCTTTTCCCTCTCAGTCCCAACTGGTGTCCTCCACTTTTCCTCAGGCCAGTGATAACCCCTGCCCCTCCCTGCTCTCTTTTCCTGCTGTGTTCTCATCCCACAGCAGAAACAACATGAACACGAACACGGGCAGCAAATACGAAAGAGGATGATGCTACTTCTGATGCAGCAGGAGCCACCAAGGCTGGGCTGGGAATGTGCTGGTGTATCTCAGCTGTTGTGCAGCTGCTGTTACCTCTGGTGTTGAAGATTATCACACTCCTCCTGGAGTACAGGAGGGAGTTTATCCCTGGCTCTGTGCTACCACATCAATTCACAGTGTGTACACAGCCTGCCCTCCAGATCCCTGCACTCTGCATCTTCCAGCCAATGCAGGAGAGTCAAGGTACCAGATTCCCCTAAATGATGCATCTATGCTGTGCTCCAAAACAAAAGCAGAAAGTTGCCTTTAACAAGTGAAATGTCTTTATTTGTAATTCTTTCTCTACCATCAGGAAGAAAACCCAAACCCTTTTCATAGAATCACAGAATCATTGAGGTTGGACAACCTCAAGTGCAGCCATCAGCCCAGCACCAGCACCACGTTCACCATTGACCGTGTCCCCAGGTGCCACATCCACACGTTTTTGGAACACCTCCAGGGATGGTGACTCCACCACTGCCCTGGACAACCTGTACCAGTGCTTGATAACTCTTTCCATGGAGAACTTTTTCCTAATATCCAACCTAAACTCACCCTGGTGAAGCTCTAGGCTATTTCCTCTCACGCTGTCACTTGTTAGCTGGGAGAAGAGCCCAACTCCACCTCACTACAGCAGATGTTTTTTAATAGATCCTTTGTGCCTTCCCAGGGGGAAGGACAGGGCTGTATTTGCCCTGCAAAGAGCTGCACCTGTTAACCACAGAACTGCATTCCAGTTGTGTCAAGACAATGATGATGGCCAGTTAAATGCCAGGATCAGCAGCAGAGATTGCATGAGGATCCAGAAAGAGCCAAACACTTCGAGAAATCCCACTGAAACAGTGCTGACAATGACAGAGCCCTGGGGCCAGTGGGACCTGGGGCTGTTTTAAATAAAACAGCGTTTTGTGACAGCACAGGTCACTCTCAGGAGCTGATTTACCTCAGTCCAAGGCCAAACATCTTCAACACAGCCAAGAGTTGTGCCTCAGAGAGGGGGTCATCTGCTGCATATCCCCCTCTCCTGGGGAGCTTGTGCTTTTAATGGCTTTAAAGAGTTACAGGTCACAGCAGAAGCTCTCCAGGTTTCATAAAACCCTAAAATGGCCTGGGTTGGAAGGGACCTTAAATATCACCCAATTCCCAGCTTTGAGAACACTGAACTTCCACAGGACTGGGACACCCACACAAAGCTGCTCCATGAACTTTCTCCGTGGGACACGGTCACATAAGACAGAATGAAAACATAAAACTCAGACCTGTATAGAGACAGAAGAGCCCCCTTTGTTCAAAAGTAAATTGAGAAACAACTACATGGTGGAGGGGAAGAATTACAGTAGTAAGGAGGGAAGACTTATCTTAATCATCCCATGTTAGATCAGTGACTTGGAAAATCAAGGCAAGTCTGCCAGAGAATAAACTGCCCAAACCTGGTATCAGCTGCAGAGGCACAGACAGTTTAGCAGCTGGGACAGAAAAATGCATTGCTTCCCATAAAACTTGCCTCCCAGAGAATTACAGCCTCTCATTTGTCATGCCAGGGTGGGTGTGTGGGGGGACAGGATTGGAAATAAATGCTACAAATGCTCTCTGTTGTGAGTAGGGAGTGAGTTTATCTCCTCAGCCCAGAACATAAAAACCCACAGTTGCGTGTGGGAACAAGGGTGATTTACAGCCCATCCCTTTGGCTGAGAGCCCTCTGGAAGGGATGAGGGGTTTCTTCTTCAGCACAAGTCTGACCTTTGCCTTGTGCGGGTACGGGAGGAATGAGAGTGAAAGACCCTTGAAGAGAGAGGAACAACAGTGTTTTCCTCAGAGATGTCTTCCCGGGGCCATGCTGGCAGATCTGCAGCACTTCTTATTACGGTGCCACGGAGCCCTTGACAAATGCATCTGGGAAAACCAATTCCTCCTGGCT
Organism: Coloeus monedula; assembly: GCF_965178545.1. Taxonomy (NCBI): domain Eukaryota; kingdom Metazoa; phylum Chordata; class Aves; order Passeriformes; family Corvidae; genus Coloeus; species Coloeus monedula. The sequence continues at coordinate 636,017 of NC_138806.1, read as the reverse complement.
CCAAAGCCACAGGGCTGGTGGGAAAATCCTCCAGCAGTCAGGAGAGGAACCTTCTGGGTGCTTGGACCAAGCTCTGACACCTCCCTACCCCCTCATATCCTGTATTTCCTCTTCTGCCAGGAGTTCATCCCATGCTGGAAGCCAAGGTGGTTGCACACCCCCATGGCAGCCCATAACCAGGGCCTTTTGCAGGGGTTGAACCATCAGGGTGGGACTCAGGGGACAGTTTTCTCTATCACAGATGGGTTGCAGAGCCAAAAGAAATCTCTTCTCTCCTACTTCCCCCAAGGATAAAAAAAGAAGAGAAATCATCCCTTGGGAAGAAGGGCTGTTTATGGTCCACTGATTAAGAAATCACATTCATATTATTTCTGTTTTAATAATGACAATAAAGATTCAGAGCTTCCCCTTCTGTTTGGGGAAGGTCCAGTTTAGGGTGAGGAGCTTCAAAATTGAGCATTTCCTTGAAGCACTCAGACCTGCTGGCCCAAATTGTAAGGCCTTTTCACTGCCTCCCTTGAAGGACGTATTTAGATGATCTGCTGAGCTGTCTGAGCCCAAACCTGTCAGGATCTGCCTCGGAAATTCCTCGTGGCCCCTCAAACTTCCCTTCTCTTCCTCCTGCTGGAAGCTGCTGTGGCACAGAGATGTCCCTGCTGCCTCCCATCACTCACATTCCTTGTTCCCTGTTAACTTTTCCTTAAGCTTCCCCTAAGGAAAGTTACCCTGCTGAAGTTCAGTGCTCTCAAAGCTGGGAATTGTGTTGCCCAATAAACAGAGACATCAGCAGATCCCTGCAGATCCCAGAGCCAGGGCTTTCCTTACAGCTCCAGCCTTCCCCTGGCACAGATACCTCTCACCAGTTGGTGCCTGCAGCCCCAACTCAGCCCAAAGCTGCCTCAGAGGGTTTTTCTATGGCTGAATGGGGCTGGATGAGCCTTCTGGAGGCTTTTCCAGGGAGGCAAAACAGCTTCTTGCCTCACTGAGTTTCTCTCTGCTCCACTTCCTGAGGCTCTTCTGAAATCCAGCATCCAGAGACAAAATAAAGCAAAACAAATCCTCCCATCCCAGGCTGTCACTCAGATGGGTTTATACCAGTAAGGAAGGCATTAGTCACCAAAACCCCAGAGCTTGGATCAATGTCTGTGCGTTTCTGGCACGTTTTCCCTCTGTGTGTCCACGGGATGTTGTGTATCAGGGGGTTCAGCCGGCTCCCAGCTCATGGAGGGTCTTTTGGGATTTCTGCTCTCCTGGAGAACCCTCCCCTACTCCCTGTGGATGCACAGTGCACCATGAGAGCTCCCACAGCCCTGCTGCTCTCCCGCTGCTGCCTGGGGAATGCCAACAGTATGGAAAGCCCAGGAGACAAGGATGCAGAGGATACAGAGGAATGATCCCACATGTGGCCATTTCTCCCAAGGTACTGAACACTTTCCTCCGCACACACTCAGACTCTTTGCTCTGGTGGCTCCCGCTGTGCCACCAGCCTGGCAAAGCCCCCCAGCCCTGGCTTGGAGGCTGCTCATTCCCGAGGCTGGGATGGGCAGGGGCTGTGGTAGGAAATGACCACAGAATCATGGCTTTGCTCAGGTTGGAAAAGCCCTCTGAGATCACTGATTCCAACCATCCCCCAGCACTGCCGAGGCCACCACTGACCATGTCCCCAGGTGCCACATCCACGGGGCTTTTAAACCCCTCCAGGGATGGGGACTCCACCCCTGCCCTGGGCAGCCCTTTCCAATCCCTGACCACCCTTTCCATGAAGATCAGAAAACCCTCGAGAGGAAAATGTGGTCTCATCTCGTTTCTAACATTTCACAGCAAAATGTCAATTTGATTTAGTGAAATCCACTTCAGATCGAAAGTCCAAATGAATCACTTGGGTTTTCTTGTTTAGTTTCAAAAATGCTGAAGTAGTTTACTTGGGGCAAACAGACAGTTCCAACTTGTCTCTTTAATCCATTTTATTTTTAACAGGTTGCTGTACTGAAATATTGATGGCATTTTATAATAACAAAACCACCTATTATATACTAAATATCCCCTTAATATATATGCTTGCAAACCTACTTAACATCATATTTATTACAAATTCTTTATAATCTATGAAGCCCAATGTAACACAGTATAAAACCCAATCATGTTATAAGGCAGTTCCATATTTTATGGTAATAAAGGAGTAAAATGCAAACAAGCCCACGCCAGTGTCACCTTCGTGTTGCTCCGATTTTTATTCTGATGGATTTTACATGCACCACGGAGCAAGAAAACGTGGGTTGGTCCCAAAAAGCTGCTTTTCCTGGGCGCTGCTCCAGCAGGACAGGAAGCCACCCCAGCGCAGCAGCATTTCCCAGGGAGCAACAAACCCGGCAGCTGGAGGATGCCAGCTCAGGAGCTGCGGCCGTTCCAGGCCGGTGTGGCCATGGCGAGCAGGGGCTGATCGCTGCTGGCTCAGCTGGAGCTGGGGGTACTGGCAGCATTCCCATTCCGCACATCCCATCCCAGGCACGGCTCAGACCCTCCTGGCTGCGCTCACCTGGGCACACCAAGGAGCTGAGCTTTGCCTTTGTGTCCTCCAGTCTCAGCTCAGCGGAGACGAGAGGGATGGGGGTTAAACTGCCTGGTAGGAGCCGCTCTCCGAACGAGAACACTGGGCTCATCCAGCAGGGGATAGCACAGCCCAGAGCCATAAATAATGCATGGATCCCTCACATGGAGCTCGCTCCAGCCTCGCATTCCTCAGAGAGTCAGCAGATATTATTTTTCTCTTCTCTTTTGTGTGTCTGTGGAGTGGTGGGCGGCTCGGGGAGAAGGGAAAGCTGCTCCGAGGTGCTGTGCTGATCTGCTTTTACATCTTGCTCCTCCTCCTCCTCCCTCCCAAAAAGTTTCCTGCCCAAGCTGTGTCAGACCAGCAGCACTGCCAAACTGCCCCGGAGGGCTGGAATTGCAGCTGGATTTGGGAAGCAAATAGGCTTAATATGTTCAGCTAAACGCAGGTTTTAGAGCCCAGGCAAACAGGGCAAACTGCAGCTCAGCCTGGGATCACTCCTCCCAGGAAAACGAGGCACAATAATTCGGCTGCTGGACAGCAGCAGGGAAAAAAGCGTGAATTTCTCTCCAGCCTGATGAAAATGCTTCCCTGAAAGCAGTTTTGGAACTCACTGGAATTGCTAAGAGGAGGGATCCAAAACTCACAGCTGCTGAGCAGGTGCTTGAAATCATAATGCATTGGTGTCCCCTTCCTGATTGCCCAAACACTAATGAGCTGCTCAGACCTGGAACTGCTAATTATGTGTCTGAGACCTAAAAGGAGTACCCAGGATGTCTTCATGCTATTAAAATAGCCCAGACTGAATTGCTGTCAGACTGTCCAAAAAAACCCCTGGATTACTCAGTAAGACACCAGAGTCTGAGTGGATAATTAGGGTTTTGGGACCCCAAAGCTGCTAAGAAGGTGCTCAGGACCCTGATGCTTCTCCAAGTCCATTTTTTTGGAAGCAGCTTGAGAATTGAGACCTCCACTCCCACATTCCCCTTGCGCTGTCCTCGTCTCTGCTGGAGAGCATCCCTTCAGGTAGGATTTGTGGTCCATGGCTTGTCCCACCTGGCTGCAGCTTTTCTTCTGGGCCTCAGTCCCACAGAGCAGCCAGCGGAGAACAACTCTATTAAAAGCCACACTGGTGTCACACTGACATGTATTTCTTCTTCTAGGAGCATCCTGAGATGACTTCAGCTCTGACCTACTTTGAAGCCAGGCTGATTTTGTCCAAGCAGCAGCTGCATTTGAAGGCAAAGAGATGGAAGGAAAAGCTGCTGAAATCCCGTTTCCCGGTCAGAAGTTTTTGCCCAGCAAGACTCAGAGCTGCTCGACTTTGTAGGCTACTCTTTTGTCAGCTCCTTGGTTTTCCTGACACGTCTTTCCCCGGCACAGGCTGCAGCCTTGGCTCTTCCAGCAAAGGACAGGGAAGCAGTCCCTGTTTGTCACCACATCTTTTACGCAGCCACCAAATGGCAGAAGTAATTAACTCCGCATGTTCAGCTACAGTAATTATTAATTGGCATTGCTCTCTCTACCAGCAAAGTGCACTGGGCTCCCAACACCCTCTCAAGTGTTTCCACAGTCCCTGCATTCCCTTTTTGGGTGAGTCCTGCATCTTTAGAACAATCACATTCAGCCTTAGCTCTGTGCTCCTTCTGTCTCTCAATGCCTTCCTGAGGATCTGGGGCTCCTGGGATGTTTCTCAAAGGCCCCTCATCACCACGCATTCCATATATCCTGGTTTGTTTCCGTTCCCCATCCGGATGATGGGAATACCAACTGGGACAACAAACCTTGCAGTGGGAGCAGCAGACAGTGAGGTGCTACAGGGTGGTTGTGACTGAGCCTGTATTTGGATTTTAAGGGAATTTCAGCAGGGCCCTCATTATCTCTGGGATTTTCCATTGCACTGGCAGGAAGCATTCCATCCATGTGGCTGCTGGGACTCTCTTGCAAGACTCCCATTCACAGAGTCCCCTCCGTCTCACACCACAGGCGGCGCATGTCACAAAATATATCCCTGATTTGGTCCTGAGCTTGATTCCTCAGCTCGTGTTGGAGGCTGCTGGGATGTGGGCTGGCTCTGAGCACCACGCACACTCCCTGGCAAATGCTCCAGTGAACAAACATTCATTAAAAACCAGCAAATGTGAATTATAACTGACTGCATAAAGGTGCTGGTGAATTGACAACATATGCCCAGAGCCACAGCAAACGATCCAGAACACAGCAGCAGGAGATGGAAAGCTCTCACTTCCCAGTCTGATACGGATCTCAGGGTGATGCACATCCTGCACACTCATGGCTGTGTTCACAGTATGAACCTGGTACTGCTGACCAGAGGGGATTTCAGTGTCTGAGGGAGCTCCAGCAAAGCCACCTCCACCCTCTCTAACAGCTTTATTGCCCCTCATCCCAAACAACCAGCGTGGATTTACTCCTGGCCTCTCTGCATTGGCTAAGCAGAGCATTCCTCCTTCTGCAGCAGGAGCAGCCCAGCTCTAGCAGCCTGATCCATCCTTTACTTCAGGATAAACCCTCTGGATGGGACACAGGTGAACCTTGCAAAGCACCCAGGGGTGCCAGCAGTACCAGCTCTGCCTGCAGCACAAATGAGACTTAGCAGGGTCATCACTGCCCTGTGTTCTGTGGAGATTTTGAGCTCACAATTTAGGATTCAAAAGGGACAGGATGGACTCAGAGCAAGCTCCCAGTGCTGCCACTAAATCCAAGAGACAGGAGGTTGAACTGCACATTCAGCACAAAGCTGGGCTGCCAGTCTCATCTTTGTTACCTGCATACCCCCTAAGGCAACACAAAGTGGGTCTTAATTAGTCCACATCTGGACCTTGGTTTGTGCATTCCCACAGCACTGGCGCCAGAGCTCCGTCTCTCCCGCTCCCCCCCTTCAGAGATCCCAAATCTTCCGGGAGAGCTGATTTGCAGTTGAAGCCTGGACCACAACCCCGCCAGGCACATTTGCTGCAGCTCCAGCTTTGCCGGGGATGTTTCCACACAGCTCTAATTAGCAGCAGCAACAAGCCCTTTTGAGCCGTGGGGGGGAATCCCGGAGGGCAGAGTGAACGTTCCTCTAGCTGCTCCCACAGCCGAGTCTCTCCAGGAAACCAGAGGGCAAACCTCCAAATCTCTTCCCTCTGCCGCAGCACATCCCAGCCCTGCGGGGCATCCAGGCTTTGGAATGAACGCACAATGCATTTCTCTCCCTTATTTATGGGACAGCAGAGCAGGTGCTCTGTTTCATGAGACAATAATCAGAGTTCCTGGGTGGGTAAAATCGAGCCCAACTAACTCATTTCTGCAGACGGAATTTATGAATATATTTTAAAGAAAGGTTCCCCTTTCTCTCTGTGTTGTGAATACTGGTCAGAATCAACCGAGCCAATGCTGTCCCTCCTCTTTCTCCCTTGCTGCTCAGAGATGCCATAAATCAGAGAGAAAATTATATTATTTTTAAACAGCAGAGAGGAGATATCACATTTCTGCTCCATTTTTGTGTGATGTCTAATACAACAGCATCCCAGGGGCTCCCAGATGGGATATGAATATAGACAAACAAAAATCCAACCACTCCTAACGCCTTGGCTTCAGTCAAATTGGCCATTAACAGGATCCCAGGGTGTTCTTACCCTCCCTTGCAGGGGAGAAATTCAGTAACACTCATGGGTGTTCTCAACAATAACGTTAACTTGTAATTTTGGGGGGTTCAGAGCAGGGAGTGTCTGCAGCTGGGGTGTCTTGCACGCATGTTTCGGGCAGATTCTCACTGCAGACAATGTGAACACCCTCAAGGGAAGCTGCTGCAGCCTCCATGTGGGATCTTCACGCAGCCCTGGACAGGGTTAAGCACCCACAGGATTTATACCCCGCTGGACTCAATATTCCTGTCTCCATGCAGACATAGGGGCTGAGTTAATCAAATTCCCAGAACTGACAAGCTGGGTATTAAAGTCTTCCCAGGATCAAGAAACACAGAATTGACACTGTATGACCCCAGGAACTGAGGGGAAAGAGCTTTCCAGGACATGGCTGTGATTTTCCAGGTTTCCCAGGCACCCCACCACGCTGCTGAACGCGGGTGAGAGGTGCCTGACTCCCACGACACAGGTGTACAGCCAACCCATTCCTTCAGTCCAGGACAGGGTTCAGTCCATGGACTTGGAGAGGTCCTTGAATGCAGCCTCCTGTTCCTGGCAGCCACCTCACACAATCCCACCTCCGAGGGATGATCCTGCTTAAAACCCTGCTGGGGTCTTTACCCCTATTACTTCAGGATTTCATCTCTTCAAGAAATAATAACAATAAAAAAACCTTTCTAACTTCCAGCATCGAGTTTTCCATGGCCAATTTGTACCATTTGCTCCAAAGCCAGCACCATGGTTTGGCTGAAATAGCTCCATTTCCCCCTCAGTCCTCATCCCCTTGATGGATTGCTCCAGAGTTATCCCAGTCCTTCACACAGCCTTTGCCTGGCTCACTTAAACAAGCTCAATTCTCCTGATCTCCCCTCCTAGAACAGGTGCCTCTTTTCCTTAATCCTCCTCCCAGTCTTGCTCTGTACCTGTTCCAGGCTGGATTTAGCTGCTTTGGGATGAAACCGATGCCTTTTCCAGTGGCACTAACACCTCCTGAGCCCCAGAAGAGCTTTGTAAAGAGCCTTGGCAAGGCACTGCGAGTTAAAGCAGCCACTTCATTAAAAGCCCCACTAGTCAGGACCTCTGCCACGTCATGCTGGTGATTGACACAGCTGCACACAAATGCCCGGGTGCGGAGCACTGGGAGCACTGCCTGGATACCCCGGGATCCGTGTGCAGAACAAACAGGCAGGGATGCAGCACGGAGCAGGTCTTCACTCACTGATGTTTCAGATCTCTGCTCTTCAAAATGTTCTTTCTAGTGTTCCATGATCGCAGAATCACGGCATGGTTTGAGCTGGAAGGGACTTTAAAGCTCATCCCATCCCCCTCCTGCCATGGGCAGGGATGCCTTCCACTATCCCAGGTTGCTCCAAGTCCCATCCAATCCGGCCTTGGGCACTTCCAGGGATCCAGGGGCAGCCACAGCTGCTCTGGGAAAACTGTTCCAGTACCTCCCTGCTTTCCAGGGATGGCGCAACCGTTCCCTCCATTGCAGAGCCCACGGCCCCTGCGGGAGGGGGACAAAGCTTTGGCAGAATGGATGAGGAGAAAAGGCTGAAGGTCAGGCAGTGGTTTCAGGAAGGCCTGGGAAGCCCAGCTGGCAGGTGCAGCTCCCAGCTCTCAGCTCTAAACTTCTGCCACGGATGTAACTCCACACCAACAGAAACCTCCCCTCTGGAGCTGAGCCCAAGCTGCTCCACGTGGCTCATGCTGGGGAATTTGGTTTCTGAAGAGGAAATCTTTTACACTCTGAAGTCTTAAATATTATTGTTCCCTGTTGAGTGGGGGTTAAAAGAGGAAAACAGTGATACTTTTCTCACTGGCTCTTTTGCAGCTCTTCTAAAGGCATATAAAACCAATAATGAGTCACTCAAGCACTTTAAGCAGTCAGGCAATGATAAATGAGACCCACTAAAACCCTTCTGTCTTTGCCAAGGGCACTCTGGATTATACTTGAACCTGTTTTAACCTTAGCACTTAACCTTCTTTTCCACAAAGTTGCCTTTGCACAGCAACAACCACGATAGAGCTCAAAATAACAAGTCAAAGGAATGGTTCCCTGAGAGGAAAAGGAATATTTGCTTTACAGTTAGGGCTGGGATTTAAGTGTCGTTTATGTGCTTGCTAAACCTCAGAATTTTAAAGGAATAGGGAAATAATTCGGTGCTACTAGTAAGGGAGAGAGGAAAGGTATGAAATTCAGCATTAAAGTATTTTTTTATGTCAGCTTGGCATGAAAAATGTGGAGAAAGAATAGAGAGAAGCATTACTTCCTGCAGTCATAGAGTCCCAGAATCACTGAGGTTGGAAAATCCCTCCAGGATCATCGAGACCACCCTGTGCCCGATGCCCGCCCTGTCCCCAGCCCAGAGCACTGAGTGCCACCTCCAGCCCTTCCCTGGACACCTCCAGGGACTCCAAACCTCCCTGGGCAGCCCCTGCCAAGGCCTGAGCACCCTTTCCATGGGGAAATTCCTGCTGCTGTCCACCCTGAGCCTCCCCTGGCCCAGCCTGAGGCCGTTCCCTCTCCTCCTGTCCCTGTTCCCTGCCAGCAGAGCCCGACCCCCCCGGCTGCCCCCTCCTGTCAGGGACTTGTGCAGAGCCACAAGGTCCCCCCTGAGCCTCCTTTGCTCCAGGCTGAGCCCCTTTCCAGCTCCCTCAGCCACTCCTGGTGCCTGCAAGGAATGGGCTGGACATGCCAGTGTAGCCCCTTAGGAATATCCTCTGCTGCTCCCCTTTGCCTCCCTGCATCTCCTCCCCAGTCCCACCAGCCCAGGCACTGCTCCCAACCATTCCCCTTCCCCCGGCCCTTCCTCCCTCTCCAAGCCCACACTGGGAGAGCGGAAACCAACCCCCAGTTTCTGGACACTCAGCTCAGGAGCAGGACACCAAACCTCTGCTCTGGGGATGCCCAGCTGGACCTCAGAACCAGGGAACTGTTAAGGTTAGAAAACACCTCCGAGATCACCAAGTCCAACCCAAAGCACCACCGTCATGGTCACTGTTAACCCTGTCCTCAAGTGCCACATCCATAACTTTTTGAACACTTCAGGGATGGTTGGTGAGTGCCCTGCCCTGCCTCAGATCCAATGCTTGACAACATTTTCTGTGAAGAAATTTTCCCCAATTTTCCTTAATATCCAATCTAAACCTCCCCTGGAGCTACTTGATCCTGTTTTATGTCTTCCCCTCAGTATTTCAGGAATGTGAGATTCCCTGTGAGTAGCAAGGATCATATGCCTAAAACTGGGGTTTACTGCACCACTGTGCAGTAAGTGACACAAACTCATCATTTGCACCTTTGAATCATCACCACCTTTAACAGTCAGGTGCCCACACCTTGACTGACAAACACCACAGGGATGAGACCATGGGAGAACCCTGGTGCACACCAGAAAGCTGGAATATCTCACACCTGGATGTGCCCGGACTGAAAGAGAAGAGGAATTATTCCAAGTGAGAAGCACTGCAGGGAGATGGAGCTGCTTGGGCTCAGCTCAGAGCAGGGGTGAACCAAAGGGTTTCTCAGCACTTAAACCACAATGCTGGTTTCTGGTTCTGTTGGGTTTATGAAAGTGTGTCTTTTTTGAAAGACAAGTGTGATTACAAGAACATACTTGACTCAGACTCTTATTTCTCCTCCTGACAAAAAAAAAAACAAACAAACATGGGAAGACCAGAATACACAAAGGGCTCACAATAACTGTGTTAACAACTGACAGCTCTCCCCAGGTTTCAATGTTACTTTGCAAATGGGGACTGTCTGATTTACAACAAAATAAATGCACATATTTCCCTGCCCCTGGTGACTGAGCTGTCCTTGCTTGATCTCCAGAAACAGTTTGTCACATGAATTTACCTGTGCTAGCTGTGCTTTAACTCCCGGTGTTGGAGGGGTTTGAAACACGGGAGGAAAATATGCTGCAGTTAATTGTTCCAACAAACAGCCACGGGCACACCCAGTGGAGGAGTGATTTAGGCTCAGAAATACGCGTCAACATTTCACAACATTCCAAAGTGGAAGGGAGGTGGACGCTTTCCCTCAGGATGCTGTTCAGCCTGCAGGCACTTGCAGAAGCTATCTGGGGTTTGCAGAGCTGGGAGCAGCTGGGGGTGCTCAGGTACTCTCTGTACCTGATTTGCAAATGCAGGAAGAAAGGCTTTCAAAATGCTTTTTGAGTGAAGACATTTGTAGAAAAATCTGTTTGGTTTCAAATCCTTCCAAACAGCAATGATGGATTTTCTCATGTCTGCACAAAATCACAGCCCATGTCATTCTCTGCAGCAGGTTAAAGCAATTCCCCTTCCTTAGTTAAAGTTTAATCAATTTTAATAATAAATGTTTAATAGCAAACATAAACCAAGAAAACAGCCCTTGCCCCGAGGAGCCGACAGTTTTACTGCCAATCCAAAGCATGGAGTGAGAGCCTTGGATCGTGGGTTGTGGAGGCTCTGAGCTGGGCAGGATTTGCCACCCGGGACCTGAGGAGTAGGATGCAAAGTTGAGGTCACTCCATGCATTCCGAGTCCTGCAGCACCGTGGGCCTGCTCCCAGTGCTGGGAATTACTCAGAATTTGAAACAAAAGAACGAATGAAGCTTGTGTTCCTGAGGGGTTTGTCTTCTAACCTCTCCCTGCTCTGTCCCAGGTTCCTTAGGACCTCCAGAGCACCATCAGAACAAACCAGGAGGAGCTGACCTGCACACCCAGGAGCCGCCTTCACACACCCACCTCCCCTGGGATGGTTTCCCGTGTCCCACGGGGAGCACAGCTCTCTGCACCCTGGTTTGGTCTCACTTGTGCTGTCTGTGCTGCCAGGGCAGTGTGAGCTGTCTCATTATTGCCAGGCTGCTCCTGGAGAAAGTGGGGCACATGTGTTTGTTGGCCAGCTGCTCCCTGTCAGACACAATGGCAAACACAAGCGCTGACCCTGCTTTTCCTCCCTGGGCTCCAGTTTCAGTCTTTCCCAGCTGCCAGCTTTTGTGAAACTTGTAGAAATCAAGTGGTTTTGAGACTTCTCCTGTTCTTTCAAATGGAGGAAAATTGCTGAAACCTTCTCTTATCAGGAAATAAGCCTAAAACCATCTCCAGAAATCTCAGAGGTTGGGCTGTCAGAAGCATCTTGCCCTGACTGCCCATTGAAAGAGAGGACTTGTTTGATAGCACTAAATTAAATCCCCCTATTCATGGAAAGCCAGACATGAATATACAACTCAGGGTTCCCCCTCACTGACCTCAGATGACACCAGGGTTTGCCTCAAAACCCCTAAAAAATAGAGTCTGGGTGCACCTGACCTACAAGTGCAAGGTGTAGAGGCTGCACCTGGTGGAAAGTTCCACAGCTCTGCATCACTTAATTCTGAACCAGATCATCCATTTAATGAGGCATCCCAGGGTTTCAATGTTTTATTTTGCAGTGAGATTTTTATTTTAATTAATTTCATGGAAAAGAGAAATGCTTTAAGACTAAAAGCTTTCATTTTTCACATGGGAAATCTCATCCCAGGAGACACTTGCACATTTTTCTGGTATCGTGCACAAATACCATAGAAAAATCCTTTCCCTCTTTTCCCTGGACAGATGCAGAGGTACAGAGACATCATAAGACTGACCTCTGAGGGTGTTTTTGTTCTACCAAGAGATAATGAGGAGAGAATGATTGTTGCAGGGATGGATGCAGCTGTAGGGGCTGACAGAGGGATCTCACCCTCATTAATGTCTTTAGGAGGCAAACTCCACTGGGGTTCCACAGACACGGGACTGCTTTGGCAGCCTGGAACTTGTCTCCTCCCACAGCTCATCCTGACTGCAACGTACACCCCGGCACCTCCTCTCTCCGTGCCGGTCCTTGGAATTCCAGGTGGAGCAGCAGCGTTAGTTCAGCTGCAAACCCCTGTCATCCCTGACAGAAACAAATCCATTCCTTACTCGTGGGTGTCACACGTGTTTTCAGGAGATGCTCCATCATCATTTGGCATTAGTTAATGGCCATTTAGAGTGATCCTGCAGCATCTGTAGGAGGGGTGGTGGCTGCAGGATCCAAGGCCGGGGTGGAGGATGAAAAATGCAGCTCAATCAACAAAGATCAATCTTAACATCCAGCACAGCAGCTCCTTCTCCCCAGCATGATCTCCACAACCTTCATCATGCTATCCATGGAAACTGTTCCCATCTTTTACATAAAGATTGGTTTAGATGGGAACGTTGTTTGAGAAATGACCACAGCAGCAGTTTTCACAAAGCCTTTTAGGAAAACTTGCCTCTTTTCAGTAAAACAAAAAAAGCAAAAAAAAAAAAAAAGGAAGAATCCCCAAACAGTAAATGCTTCAAAATAAAAATGGATATATCAGGATTGTGTGACTGCTGTACCCCACCAGCAGCTCCTGAGCAGAAGAGGACACAACTTGTTATGTTTAGTGAGATCCTGATCCCCAACCCTAACCCTAATCCTACCAGTACAGAGAAAAATACCAGTATGATGAACAGAAACTGCAGTTCTGAGCAGAATTCTGGTTCACATGTTCACAGAAACAACAAGAAATTTGGTGGTGAGTGTCAGCTCCCATCCAAGGTCCCCTTCAGCTAAACCATCCCATTCCAGATGGCTGAGTCCCTCCCATCTCCCAAACTGTAATTCCATCCCCCATTCAAGGTCAAACTGGTGCCTCTCTGACATCCTGGTTCAGCTTTTACAGGTTCCTCCATCACTGGAGAACTGTTGAGGAGTTCACAGCTCTGCTGACACCACTTCACACGTGACAGAGCCACGAGCTGCTCTTCCAAAGGCTTGCAGGAGGCACTGGAAGGGATGGAGAGACTTTCCTGGATGTCTCAGCATTCACCGTCCATTTCAGTGCCAGGGAGCAGTGGAGTGTGGTGGTGCAAGCTTAGATAATGAGGGGTTAAGCTTCTGTTAATTCCTCCCACTGCTCACTAACTCTCCTCTGCAATTAATTTAGTCCTGCCTATGGCAACTGCAGCGATGTTTGCTGGGCTGTCATTGAGGAAGCCCCCGTGAATCCTGGCCTGTCCTATCCTGGCCTGTCCTCTCCTGCTGCTGTTCCAGAGCTCCAGCTCATCATTTGTTCCTGACCTGGGAGAAATCTCCTGTCACGGAGCCCTTCAATTGCCCCTCTCACAGTAACACAGCTGAATCCCCAGAGAGCATTTGCTGGGCTTTATTTATTCTCTTCTAAGAATAAATAAAAGATGACCTAAGATTAATGTCCCTCAAACCTTCAGGTGAACCAACAGTTTGAACCACTGTTACAGGATTCAGCCCCTTTCATAAAGGGAAGTCCTTGCTCAACTCCTCTGCTGCACGAGCACGGGATTTCAGAGAGCCTGGAAAATACGGATGGAACAAGAAACCAAAAAATGTTTAAATGGGTTGCTTTGATTTTCTTCCAATAATGACAAAACCTTTAAAAAAGCAAAATAAGTTTTAATAACTTTTAATTTTAATTTATTTTAATTTCATGCCCATCTTCATATTAGTTTTATAGATCAGTCTTCATCACCATTGAAACAGCATCATGAAAACTCCATTTTATAGAGAAGCTAAAACTTGGTCCCACTAAAATTTCTAAAATTTTTGGACCTCCAGTGGTTTGGTTTGGGGGTTTAGGGTTTTGGTTTGGGATTTTTTTTCATATAGGCAGGGAGGACAGACTCAGAACTATTGGTTTCCCTCAGGAAAAACTCCAATTCCCAAGAAACTCACACTGGAAGTGAGATCTGGACAACCTTTGGACTGACTGAAAGGGAAGCCTACAGACCTGGCATGAGCCAAGAACCTGGAATCCCCTTCTCGTGCAAGGTCAGAGCGATGTGGGGAGCACCTGAGGAGGAGACGGAATTTGACTCAGACTTTTTCACTTCTGATTTTCTTTTCATATTTCAATCTCTGAGGAAATCACAGAACAGAACTGGCTCTTCTGACAGGAGCAGACAACTGAGCAGCTCCTCTTGCACATGAAAATCCCTGATGGCCCTGTTGCCTTGGATGGGTTCCTCTGTGGAATCCAAGAGCAGATTAAACCTCCTTCCATCCGTCTCTCCCTGAGCAAATACATGGGCATTTTCCATTACTCTTCACTCCTTCACTTCACGCTCCTTGCCCTAACACACAGGCTAAATCCTTCCTTCCATGGCACAACAGCAACAAATGATCAAAACAATTCAGCTTTTCTTCAAGTAATGGCATGTGCTTGGTTGTAAATATTCATGGCTGGGTGGAAATTGGTTCTTGGTGGCCCAGAGCACCCTGGTGTCAATCTGCTGGAATGACTCGCAGTCTCTTTTACCTCCACGGGCAATTTTGTTTTCCTCGTGCAGGTTGAGTACATTAATCCATGGCAGACAGAGTCAGACATGACCACCTCATCTACCTCATTTTCCCTCTTAGCTTGTTGAGCTTCTGGTGCCTGAGAGGTTTCCTCGTGGATTTCCACAGGTCGGGAAGTCCCAACAAGCTTCTAGAGGACCATTCAATTGCACTCATCCCTCAATAAAGTCAATCTATCTAAGGCTTTTCGTCACGACCTCTCAGCAGATGCTGGTGACAAAATAGAGTTTCACAACCTTCTAATTTAGCCACAGACCATGATTTCCTCCCTCAGGAAGATCTGAGTCCTCCCAACTCCCAGCTCTGACAGCTGTGATCACTTTGTAAGCAGGGAAGTTTTCCATGGGTCTGTTTTCCCAAAGAGCTGTTCCTGTGGAACACTGCAGGGTCTCATCAGCCCAGCAGGAAGAAGGCTTTTTTTATTTTTGAGTCCCATATAGAGCTGGTGTAGCTGTGGCAGCAGCACAATCACCTGACACCCTGCTCATGCCCACTTTATCACAATACCTTATCACCTTGATTGCCCTCACCCTGACCACGCCAATGGATGCAGAACTCTGCTGCATGGCCGACCTGAGCCTGGCTGGCACTCCGGGCAGAAATCCCTGTGACAAATGCCTTTGGGAAGGCACAGGAGGGATTCCAGACCCTGCCAGAGGAGATGGAGATGCCTCGTGTGACCTCCCCGTCCTGCCGCTCCTCGGGAGCTGCCAGGCACATTTTCTGTCAGCAGGAGCTGAGTGATGGATTTGAGGGGTTTTTTTTCAGGGAATCTCCACTGTCTGCTTCTAAAGCAAACAGGGATAGTTTCAGGAAATGGGAAAAGACAGGGGTTTGCTCAGAGAAACTGTGGCGGACTCATTATGGAATCAGAGCTGTGAATGGCTCGATGCTCAGTGCAGACGGAGCTGTCAGCAACTCTGCATTTTAGGGCAATTGTTGTCCTTAGGTCAATAATGCAAACTTGAACTCATGCACAGAGTTCACAGAGAGGAAGGGGATCATCTTCCCAAAGTGGCTTTCATTTCTCTGGAAGGCTGAGGGTGAGCTGAGCACGAGAGCGGCTCAGAGACAGGCAGAGCTCCTCAGGGTAGAGCGGTGGCTTCCATCTCTGCTGGTGACATGAACAATGGGATCGAGGGCACCCTCAGCAAGCTTGATGACACCAAACTGTGTGACACTCTGGAGGGAAGGGATGGGATCCAGAGGGACCTGGACAGGCTGGAGAGGTGGGAATGCGTGACCCTTACGAAGTCCATCAAGGCCAAGTGCAAGGTCCTGCAAGGCTGTTCAGCCTGGAGAAGAGAAGCTCCAGGGAGACTGAGCTCCTTTAGAGCCCCTTCCAGTGCCCAAAGGGGTCCAAAAGAGATGGAGAGAGACTTTGGACAAGGACCTGTAGGGACAGGATGAGGGGGAATGGCTTTAAACTGAAAGAGAATAGGTTTGGATGAGGTATTAGGAGAACATGCTTCCCTCAGAGGGTGGGCAGGCCCTGGCACAGGGTGCCCAGAGCAGCTGGGGCTGCCCCTGCATCCCTGACAGTGTCCCAGGTCAGGCTGGATGGGGCTTGAGCAGCCTGGGACAGTGGGAGGTGTCCCTGCCAGGGCAGGGGGTGGGACTGGATGGGCTTTAGGGTCCCTTCCCACCCAAACCATTCCAGGGTTCTATGTTTCTATAAAAAATTAGGTGCTCCAAAAATAGCAAAAGGATTTAAGACTCAGCAGGTCTGCACCTGCTTTTTGTTATAGAATCATAATTCATCTTGGAAGGGACCACAAGAGGCCAGAGACCCTCACTGAAATCAGACCTGTTTTCTTCTTTAATCAGGTGGAAATTTCTCCTGTTTCACTTCATGACCACTGGTTTAGATTTTTACCCATTTCTGTCTGCAGGGATCATGGACATGGTAGTCAGAACCTCTCAGGGAGGGTTTAGATTAAACCCACAACAGCCACACCATGATTTTTCACAGGGCATCACTGCACTCGGTCAGACAAGCACAAAGATTCCTCAAGAGGGGACATCTGGGAGGTTGTTTATTACCTGCCAAGAAGATTCCAAGGGACACTTGCACGGGGAGTATGGAAGAAGGTCAGGACAAGCTGTGTTGTTCTACTTTACCTCTCCAGCTGGAAACCAGGCTGGGTTTTTTATATATTCCTTGTCTTTCCTGGCCTTTACTTCTAGCTTTGGGCATGACTAGATGAAGTCTGATTGCTGTAGAGAGGGCACAAGTACATCTGAAAGATCCCTGTGGTTTCACCCTCCACCCACTGCAGACAGAAAACTGCCCCAGGAGAACTCATCCAGGGCCAGTTGTGAGGGAGCCCCTGTGACAGGAACCGTGTTAGTCACGGAGAGCCAGGGGTGAAGGAGGCACCGTACATGGCAGCTGGCAGACATTGATCACATTTGTTCTCTGTTGGTGACAACCTTGGCTCTCCACAGCTTTGGGCACTTCAGTTCTCAGTGCCTGTCTGGGAAAGAGGAGCTGAGGCACAAGAAGCTGCACTCAGAGGTATTTCCAACACTATGAAAAGCCTCACGCAATTCCCAAGACAATTCTGATAAAGCCTGGCAGCCCTCAAACATCTCCTCTATCCTTGGAACTCCAGTGACACCACCCTTGCTCAGCAGTTCTTCCCCATCCCAAGGGCAGATTTGCTCCAGCTCCAGCTGCTGTTTGGAGTGCAAATCCCTGGCCAGGTGGGCTGTGGAGGACAGAGGAGCTCTCACTTGGCCTCCTGATGAATAACTCTGATGAATGGGAATCAGTCAGGAGTGAGGAGTGGTTCTTGCTCTCCTCCAAACCAAGTGCCAGCTGCTCCAGCGAGGGAAGGCTGAGCCCACAGCTGGCTCTTACACACACAAATTCTTTGTCCTTCCTCCTCTTCCAGGGCCCTCCCTGTGCCTCGTGTCCCTCCTCACTCATCCCCTCTGCTCTCCAGCTGGCTCTGGCACTTTGCCTGTGCCTGTTCCTGACATTTCCCACTTGTTTAAGTTACTCCCCATCCCAAAGCCCGAGTGAGGGAGGGCAGCATGCCTGGCTAAGAAACAGCTCAAATCACATCCAAACACAACCCTTTTCAAAGATCACTAAGGGGGACTTTGTCACTGTTCTGGTCAGGTCTGCAATCAGGTCAGTGTCCCAAATGCGGAGCGCCAATGTCCCAAGTTAACAACCTACAACCCATTTCTGCAGTTTCTCTCCTTTGGAGTTGTTTCACCCAGTGTTCATACATCCAGTATTAAAGCATTTTAAACCAGGTTTGCCATGGAAAGGCCTCACTGAAGTTCAACAGCCTTCATTAGATTTTAACTCTATTAACCATTCCAACCCAGGAATGGTTTTTCATGAGCATTGATCCCAACTGGAATCCACCCATGGAACTTCCTGCAAAATTTAAAGCATTATCCTACAAGTTTTTAATAAATAAAGGAAATACAAACCCCATCAGTGTCACAGGGAACTGCCACACCCATAAATCCTTACGGAACAGAGAAATTTAATCCAGAAGAGCACTGGGTGGAATGAGGGTCTGCATTTCCCAAGGGCAGGATTTGCCAGATACCTGAGCCGGGAGCAATCCACCTCCTTTTAGGCACCCAACAAGATGCCACCAGCAGCAAAATGATAACCCTGCACTCCCTCTGTGCCTGTGCCCACACCCAGACCCTCAACAGCACCTGAAAAATTGAGATTTTCCAGTGCAGACTGGGAAGGCTGCACAGAGACCTGATTTCCTACTGGAAGAACAGCCTGCTTGTGTAAAAGTTATCACTGAATTGCACACCTCATTATTGCACATCTCATTATGGCATCTCAGATTCTGGAGCAAACTTTGGAAAAAATCATGATTCTCAAAAAAAATTGTTAAATAGAAAAGTAATGTTTTTTCTGAATCAAGTATGCAGTATCCTGACTTTTTTTCTTGAAGAAAGTGGAAGTTGTATAACAGGAAATGAGAATGGATTAGTTAGTCTAAAAAGCCAAAACTATTCACTAGACATTGGCCTGATAGATACAGTAGAAAGAATGGCAGGGAAAATATGTATAGAGAAAGCCAGATAGATTGACAGAAACTCCTGTCTTAAAATAGCAATATTCACATGAGATATGCTCCATTATGTGGACCCTGTCTGTCAGAAGAATGTGTATTGAAAATAAATGAGTTCTATCCTTCAATTGTCACGGCCACTGGCAATAAATAGACACCTGATGAGGCACAGCAGGCACAAGGGAAAAGTTTGTGTTAGCTGGAATGATTGGATGTGTGAGGAAGCACAGCCCAACACTGCACTTGGCAAACGACCCGACTGAGGAGCGCGTTCCCAGCCCAGCCACGCAGAACAGGCACCCGGAGAGATCCCCAGAGCCGTGGCCGGGCTGTGCCGGGCCGGGCTGTGCTGCTGGAGAGCATTTCTCAGCAAGGGGGGACTGCGGGATCCCATCCCCCTGCTGTTCGCATTCCCAGTATCCACTCCCAGGCCATCCCATCCCATCCCTCACTCTGTGTTTGCCCCATGGGCTGAAAGGGTTTTCAGAGGTTTTCTCCCTGTTGCCCCCCCATTTTCTGGCCACACATGAAATCCTCCTGCAAGGCTCCCCTGCCACTGCCCAGCTCATCCCAGGCTGGAACACTGAAGGACCACGAGCCACACCAGCAGCCCCAGGAAAGAGGCTCCACACACACACAGGGACTCCCAGAACATCACAGTGGTGTGGCGAGGGCTGATGAGCCCAAGCTTTGCCAGGCTCAGCAGCAGTGGGATGGGAGGACCTTGATGTCACATCAAGCAGCAGGAGCACAGCTCCTCCAGGAAATGCCATCTGTGAGGTCATTTTCAACCAGGACCTCCTGGGGGGAGCAATGCAGAAAACAAGGAGGGGATTTCCTTGGCTGCTGCTCTTATCAGGCTTTCCTCCTCCAAGTTCTCCAAGGGAATGGCTTTGCTAAAGGATGTTCTGCCAATTTTCTCCCCTTCACTGCTTTGCCTACAGCAGAGCTCTGCATTGTCTTCTCTGCTGTTCTGTGCGTGGCAATCCAGCACAGGATCAGCACATCCTGCTGAGACCTGGCTGTTCCCTCTGGGGTATCTCTGCAGAAAAGCTGTGGAGACTCACTCCTGTGGCTGCCCTTCATACGGGAGATGTTACCTGAGAGGCAGTGGGGGGAGAAGGAACAGGAAGTGTAGGGAAAGCACAGCTCAAATCCTGTTAATAAAGCAGTGGCAGAGGATTTAAACAGGGCAGTGCAGAAGGAAGACGGTAAAGTCACATTTTCAAAGTGCCAAGACGCTGCCATTGCAGCTCCTGCTCTTCGTGCAGCAGCAGCAGCACTGTGGGCTTTACTGAGGGACACGCTGCACACAACAGCCCCCTGCAGCAGGAGGCAGAGCTGACCAGAGGCAGCACAGCCCTGACTCCTCCAGCAGCACCTTAGTGCCGAGTTCTGCTTGGCGCAGCCCCCTGCTGCAAAGCTCCCGCTGCCTCTGCTGCCAGCTGCCAGGATTTGGGGAGCGTATATAAAAACCTCGTAGTTCTTCACCCTGCTGACGTATTTCAGAACTGCCCTGGGATTTACACCCTGTTTCCCTTCAGAAACAAATCAGGCTTCAGTGATGGCTCTTCTCCAGCGGGCGCTGCAGCAGGATGGATGTGCTGTCACTGAGCCCGTGTGCAGCTGCAACAGGTTGGTGGTGATTAAATGCAAAATTCATCCAGGACATGAGGTTCTGATTCAGCCTGGAGGCAGCTCACAGACCTTTACAGCATTCTCCCTGTGGAAACACCTACTCATCCTTCAAAAAGACACTTTTTGCTGCCTTTTATCTCCAAGAGGTAAAATCTGGAAGGAAAACAGGGTTGTTGTGTCCCTGTTGAGTGCTGCTTCCTGGATTTCCATAACCTGGGGGATTACCTGGAGTCAGTGAGACTGAAGCCCTGCCTCTGAGAGAGACGATGTTGTCTTCTGGCTCAGGTAGGAGCTGCTTTGCAGAATGGGCTGAAGTATTGCACTCAATCTCTCACGTGGACAAGCGCTGTCAGTCCATAATATCCTGTCTCTTTCTAGCTGGCCCTGATCTGTTTTAGCAGAGCATTTATTTGGCAGACAGGGAATGTTTGTCTTTCTGGAAACTACAGTATCCCCCATGGGAAAAAAAAAATTAAAATCATTGTTTCAGAAGCAATTACCTCAAAAACTCAATAGCCAGGGTGACACCCTGCTGGGTCCCAGGGGAGATGCCAAGAGCTCCTGTCTTCCCTAAGAACACCTACTTTTTAAAGTCCTTTTGTAAGCCCTGCAAGTGCTTTGAAAGTGCTGGTTGCTCCCTGGCTTTGAGGTTTTTGCTTTTGGCTGGTTCTTAATTCATTCTTGGCAAGTCCACAGGCAGAATACCTCCTCCTCCCCACACTTTGCTACAGTCAAGGGAGGTCTGTCCATCCTCCTGGGACCTGACCTCACTCCCCAACTCTTCTGTCCCCTGGACTTTTCCATCTGTTTCTCCTTTTTTACCCCATTCTCCAGACTTGCTCACACACAGCTTTTCTTTAGCAAGCTCCTCTCCGTGGGACTTGGTTGATGCTTTCCTACAACTTGGATGACCCAACCCCTGCTCAGACCTGCCCAGGGAGTGGAAACAAGGGAATGGTTTGCCTGGATATCCAGTTTGAAATAGGCTCAGCATCAGAGTTATGCACAGGCAATAAATGAGGCATAAAATTCTATGTTCCTGCTCCGAGGTTTAAAGAGAGCACAGTCCAGGGGATGGCAATGACTTTGGAGCTGGAGACAGTTGGACGCATTTGCTGGGAGATCTAAAGCAGCAGAGACAGAAAATATTCCCTTCTCCCAAAGGCAGACAACGATCCTGCTGATGAACCAGGTGATCGCAAACCCTGCCCAGGACCTGCTCTCCACAGGACACACCTGAGCAGAACAAGCAGCAGCACTCCCAAGAAACAACCACCTGAAACCTGTACCATTCCTGACTCCAGGATCACAGAGCCAAGGCACTGCCCAGCATGCCCTGAGAGCACAGTGGGACTTAGCCCAGACCCCAGCACCCTCAGCTCGGCCAGGATGGGGCTCAGCCACCTCTGCAGCCCCTTGCCCAGCCCCCTTCCCTGCCCCAGCAGCACACAGGAGCATCGCTTCATCCAGACAACGTCCTCGTTGTTTTTATTTTACGCTGACACATTTAGCACCACAGCATCCAGGACAGCCTGCACTGCCATCAGGGTGCCAGCCAGAAGCTGGAAACTGAGCAGCAGCTGCTTCCCTCAGGATGCTCAAGTACCCAGCTCACTCCATCTCAGAGCAGACCGTGATCAGAGCTCAGCCTTGTTGCTTTTCCTCTCCTTTTCTTTTCCCCCCTTTCCTCCAACACAGCACCAGGCAGGTACCCAGCTGCTGCCCACACTCCACAGCAAACCAGGATTTATGAGCCACGAACGCCAGGAACAAGCAGAAAAAATTTCCCTTCTGCAATTCCAGCAAAGCTGCAAATACCTGGAGAAATACAGCTGGACCCTGCTCAGACCAGCCCCGAGCACCTGCCCTTCCTGCTGGCTCTGTCCAGCCCTCTCTGCTTCCCTCAGCTGGCTGACATCCACTGGCCATGGCACGAGACCCCCAGGCCCCCTGTGATGCTCAGCAGGACCCATCTGACTCTGAGCAGCCACCTGGGAGCCGTGGGCCTTATGCAGGATGGAGGCTGGACCTGCTACAAGCCCCTTGCCGGTCTGGCTCCACAAAACCCGTTAGGACTCCAACAAACAAACTTCAGCTCAACAGGCTTCCTCCTGCTCCTCCTCTGCCATGCCAGAGCCCGGCAGCCACTGCCCTTTCACACCGGGCCCACGCAGCTTGGCCAGTGACCACCAGGGCTGTCCTGGTCCTGCAGCACCACAGTCCACATGCCCAGAGAAGAGAAAAGCAGAGCGTCTGCTCATACTCACAGTTTTGAAGTCCTTGTGGTTGCACTCCTGGCCTCTGAACTTGCAGTACAGCATCATATCCTTCAGGTCGTGGCCAACGCGTGCCAGGAACTCCTGCATGCTGAAAACTTTGGGTTTATACTGCTTAAAGTTGGCCTTTTCTTGGAGGATGGCTAAGACAGTGGGGTCAGCCAGGTGAGGGTTGGGGATCTGCAGGTTGACGTCCAGCAGAGCCAGGAGCTCCCCAGCGTGGTACAGGTCGTTGGTGGTGAGCCGGGAGAAGCGGAACTCGTTGAGGTTACAGATGGTGACAGCGGGAAACACCAGGCTGTTCGCCACCACCTCGTCCACTTTGGTCACATGCTGGTAGGAGAAGTAAAAAGCCACCCTGTCCGAGCTCTCCACCAGGAGGAGACCCAGTGAGCCCACAAAGGCCAAGGTCCAGAGCAGGCGCCGGATGGTCACCGGCCCGTAGACGAAGACATGACGGATCCCGTGGAGTGTAGTGGTGTTGGCAAAAATCTGGATGCTGGAAGGCTGCAGGCTGCCCATGCTGCCCTCGCTGGTGCTGTCCTTCAGATCCATGGTTCAGTTAAATCCTGGTCCTGCTTTTGGGGTCAGTCTGGAGCCAGAACTGGGATCTGGATCTCTCCCCTCTCCTCCCTAAAGTAATTAAACCCTTTTAGGGGAGGGTGAGGGAAGCAGAGTGAGACCAGCTGCTGCGAATTTATCCCACGAGCTCAGCAGTAGCTTCGTCGGGGTAAATATTTATATAAAATCCATTCAAACTCTCGCTCTTGATTTCCTCGGTGCGATAAGGAGGGCTGGTTTTTATTTAGGGAGACACCAAGGTGATGTGGAAGAGATGTGGGTGGGCAGCGAAAGCTGAGCCAATGGCAATAAAGTCCTCCCCCTGCACACACACACAGGCACACACGCGCCGAGAGGAGCTGAGATTAAGCGAGCGAGCCTAAAACGAGTGGAGGCAGCTCGCAGGCTGTTAACTAGTGCGGAAAGCCGAGGATGCTGCTTCCCGGATGTCTTCAGCCCGACCGGGAGATGTTCCCCGAGCTCCGGGGACGCAACTGCAGGATTTAGGCATCTCTCCTCCTCCCCACCTCTCCATTTTGGGCAGAAAACACCACCCCGAAAACCCAGCCTGTGCTGCCGGTGCGATTTGCAAGGGAAAGGTGGGCAGCTAATTCAGCGGGAGAAATAGGAGAGGAAAGGGGGGAAGGAAAAGGAAATGCTAAAAAATAAAAGGAAAGGCTGAAAAATACAAGAAAAGGCGGGGATTTCTGCTCAGTTCCGCGCACGCACACACGCAGATCAGAAAGCAGCAGCATGAACCCGCTTCTCTTTTCACACGGCAGCTCCGAGCAAAACCCAGGCAGGGCAAGACCCGGGGAGCGGCAGCGGAGGGGCTGCAGCATCTCTCATCTCTCCTCTGTCGGTCTCAGAGCTTCCCTTCCCTGCAGGACTTGCAGGGAGAAGCGCTGGGAGCCGTGAGCCACACACGGATCCGGAGCCCCGCGGCAGGGCAGCGAGAGGGGGCTGCGAGCCGAAAGCCCCAGCTCCAGCCTGCGCTGAGTCTGGACGTGGCTGTGCCTAGGCGGGCCCGGGGGGGCTGTGCCCAGCAGCTCCTGAGCCCCCCGGGGCTCGGGAGGCTCCGAAGGCGGATCTCCAGATGTTCTGTTCGCCGCTGGAAGGCAGCTGTGACGGATGTGTTTGGGGAAGGCGCTCCCAGATGTGCGTTCAGCCGGGAGGCTGGGACGGAGGAGGGGGTGGAGGGGAGGAAAACTGGGCACGGTTTCCTACCCAAGAGATGCTGCAGATCCTGTGACGATGCCTCGGTACAGGAGAGCATCCGTGGTGCCGCTGCACGAGTGGGAACGAGGCGGATCCGCACCAGAGGTGTGAGGTGCTGCGTCTGAGCAGGGCCAGAGGAACTCCCCTCCATATCGGCTCCATGAACAGCAGGGGTTTGCTTGCTTATTTTCAGATCCAGAATTAAACTCTGGGATTTCTGTCTCTGTACAGCACCCAGCCCTACAGCAGGTGAGGGTCCCAGAGCATGAAGCACCCAGGAGGTGACGTTCCCAGCTGGGATGAGGTGGGAGCAGAGGGTTAAAGCACAGGCAGAGCCTGTCGCGGTCTGCAGGACAGTGCCTCATGACTCTCAGCCACCTTAGAAGATTATATGGGATAAAATGAGCCCAGTTTCTGGATTTATAACCCTGAGTGCTGTTACCAGGACAGCAGACCCTTTGCACCATTTGGCCTCTTCACCTTTCAGGTGCTTGACTTCACTGATGAACCCCAAGACTCTTGTCCCCAGGCCATGAGCCGCCCTGTCCTACCCCGGATGATTTTCACCCAGAGATAAGATCATTTCAGTTTTGCTGTCTCCACATTTGGCCTTGGCAGCCAAAGGCAAGCCCAGCTGTGGCACCCCCCAGCATGGATGTTCCTTTGGGAATATCTCTCAGTCCGAGCTACTCATCCCACCCTGCTACAACCCTACTCTCTCCATTTTACACCAGGGAATCTGAGGCAAAGAGAAGACAAAGGGAGCTCTGAGCTGGATTTCCCAGGAGGACTTTTCAGCACAGCAGGTTGCTGCCCTGGAACCGAACCCTCCTTCCATAGCCAGAAGGCTCCAGCACTGTGTTCTCATGGATGGCTGGGTGCAGACAGAGCAGGAGCTGCCTCCAGAGTCTGGTTTCCTCCTGTACAAATCCACATCAGCCCTGAAATGCAAAATATGGTCCCTCCTCCTGCATCTGTGCCTGTGAGTGAAGTCAGGCTCTCAATACAGTCCGTTGGTGGCTAAACAGAGATTTGTTCCTTCTGCTCTACACAGAAATTCAGCCAAGGAGAGATGCACAAACCTCCTGCACCTTGTGGTGCCCTTTCCAGGAGGGCAGGAAAGGCAGAGCCGAGCACACCCAAACAAGCTGTGGCCCAGAATTAAAGCAGCTGAGGACAGAATGGCCACAGCACCCTTGCCCCTGCTTTCAGACCTCACTGCCTGTCTCCCCTTGTGCTCATCACCCCTGCATGGTCAGGGACAAGACCCTTCCCCTCTAAAAATTTCCTGGCCAGAATGGGCTGCCTTTCCTACCCATTCCCAGCCCATCTGCAAATCCCCCTCCCTTCCCCACGCCTGCACTGGCCGGCCCGGTGTGTTAATGCTTTCATTTGTTCCCCGTTCGTGCTGCCTTTGCAATCCCGTTTGCTGTAATTCACACCATAAACCATCTGCTGCCTTTTACCTTTGAGCTGTGCAGGGAGCTTTGGCTGCAGCCTGGAGGAAACAGCCCCGTGCCCAGCAGAGCTGCCTGGCACCGGCTCCGGCTCCTGCTCCGGCTCCGGCTCCTGCTCCGGCTCCGGCTCCGGCTCCGGCTCCGGCTCCTGCTCCGGCTCTGGCTGTGCTCCGCTGCTTGTGGGCATGGGCACAAACCAGGGAGACAAATCACGGAATCATGGAATGGTTTGGGTTGGAAGGGATCATCTCATCTCATCTCACCCCCTGCCATGGACAGGGACACCTTCCACTCTCCCAGGCTGCTCCAAGCCCTGTCCAGCCTGGCCTTGGGCACTTCCAGGGATCCAGGGGCAGCCACAGCTGCTCTGGGCACTGTCACCTCACTCTGGTGAGGGCTGGTTGGCTCAGGCTGTACCCAGGAGCTGCCATCAGCCACGATGTCTTGGGAGCCAAGGAAAGCAGTGCCTGGGGATGGGCTGTGGGCTGACACCAGCAAGGGTGCAGGACAAGGTGTGGTAAGGGCTGATGGCCTCTCTGGCCACCCCTGTGAACGACCCCTCTAAGGGGACACGCAGAGGGAGAACAAGGCAGCCTGGCTGGCCCCATAAACCCCCTGAGGTGGCAGAGCCCAGCTAAGGACACTGCACTAGGGAATGCCCAGGGAATGCGGAGCATCCCTGGCAGGTGGAGGAGCTGCTATGGGAGCTCATAGCCCAGCCTCAGCCCCCGGGTGTTCCTCGCAGAACGTGCTGCTTCAAATGTGCTCAGCCGACGAGCCAGGCAGGGCCAGAAGACAGATCCCTGAGGAAAATCCCCTTTTCCCCCCTTTGCAGAGATGGAGGGAAGTGGAAAGGGCCAGGCTGGCTGAGGGACACGGGAGCAGAGCCCTCCCTCCTTTGCACAGCCTGTGCCTGCCCTCTCGTGTCTCCAGCACTTGCTGCAGTGCTTGTGATCCCACCCCACAACACCGGGAACGGCTCTACTCGAGGGAGAAACGGCATGGAGAAGGGTCTCGACCTGTGTGAGCCCCTCTGCTTCCACTGCCCCGCCTGAGCCCTCCCGGAAGCGCAGGCCAGGTAAAGGGTTTGCAATGAGAAAGGCAGGACTGACCTCACAGACTCAGCAGTGCAATGTTTTACAGATAAAAGGGGTGCTTTGGTCTCCCATGTGGCTCAGCACATGGCCCCCACTGCCCTGGGCCAGAGCCCTCTCCTTAGCCCTGGAAATTGCTGTGTTTTCTGCCAGTTCATTGTTTTGATGTTTCCCTCTGGGCTTGAAGAGAAAAAGGATTAGAAAAAAAAAAGAAGAAGAAAAAGCAGTGATGGCTGCAGTCCAGGGAAGAGGTTTGTCTGAAATCACAGAATCCTTTACACTGGAAAACTCCTCTGGGCCCATCGAGTCCAACTGAGTTAACCCAGCACTGTCAGGGCCACCACTGACCATGTCCCCAGGTGCCACATCCATGTGGCTTTTAAGCCCCTCCAGGGATGGGGGCTCCACTCTTGCCCCAGGCAGCTGTGCCAGGGCTGGACAACCTTTTCCATGAAGACGTTTTCCCCAATATCCCCCTGAGCCTCCCCTGGCCCAGCCTGAGGCCGTTCCCTCTCCTCCTGTCCCTGTTCCCTGCCAGCAGAGCCCGACCCCCCCGGCTGCCCCCTCCTGTCAGGGACTTGTGCAGAGCCACAGGGTCCCCCCTGAGCCTCCTTTGCTCCAGGCTGAGCCCCTTTCCCAGCTCCCTCAGCCGCTCCAGATCCTTCCCTGGCCCAGCTGCAGATCATTCTGTGGTTGCATTGAGCACCAGGGCAATGTCCCATCAATGTCCCACTGGGATTTCAGTTTCACAGGATGCTGCTTTTGCCATGGGCTTTGAAGAAAAAAAAGACAACAGGCATTTGGAAGGGAAGTCAGGGAGCATTGGGCTGACTACAGCGACTCCTGGAAGGACTTTGGTCAAGTTAATCGTGATCTGTAACTCTCCCTCCATTTCTCCGGCTTTCCCCAATCATTTGGCCTCTCTTGTCACTTAAATGCGTACTGGGAGTGCCTTCAAAGTGGGGACACAGAGCTCCCCTGAGCAGAGAGGCCTTAG
This sequence comes from Coloeus monedula, assembly GCF_965178545.1. Classification (NCBI taxonomy): domain Eukaryota; kingdom Metazoa; phylum Chordata; class Aves; order Passeriformes; family Corvidae; genus Coloeus; species Coloeus monedula. Next base: position 608,176 of record NC_138806.1, on the reverse strand, counting down.
CTACTTAAAGGAGTCCACCTTTCTAAACAGGAACATAACGTTGAATGTTGATGTTTCGTCTGAAATTAAATCTGATAACTTCCAAAGTAGCTTTGGCTCAGTTAAACAGCTTTTTAATATATAGAGAAAATTGAAATTTCTATTAGATTTCAGAGCATTTAATATTGTGCTTGGATTTATAATGGAGTATAAAATGAAAGCAATGAAAGCAATTGAAAAGAAAAAGAAGTCTCCTTGAAAGAAAACAAAAAATATTCAAATGGCTGCATTTTGGGAAATGCCTTCTAAAGGAAGGTCATAGAATCTCAGACTGGTTTGGGATGGAAGGGACCTTAAAATCATCCAGTCACACTCCCTGCCATGGGCAGGGACACCTTTCACTGTCCCAGGCTGCTCCAAGCCCCATCCAGCCTGGCCTTGGACACTGCCAGGATTTCCAGGGCAGCCACAGCTGCTCTGGGCAACAAAGCTGTTGGAAAGCAAGACAAGTAAATGCTCCACTTCCATGCCCATTTCCCCCCAAAGAAAGGTGATGATGAAAATATCATATTGGCAGAGAGCTGAACCAGCGTTTTCCAGTGGAAGAATGATTTGGGGGGGAAGATTTCTTCCCCAGCAGCAGAGAGGATGCTGCAGGTGCCTTCCTCCTCCTCCTCCTTCTCCCCCTCCCTGTCCC